>NC_141818.1:6307385-6630718 GCF_982586985.1 Callionymus lyra | reverse complement strand
CATTTTATGGGGCCCCCGTCTGATGTTTTTTTTTAAAATAGAGGGAGATGTTCATGATGATATGTTGACCTATAAAGATGCCAGTGTTTGAGAAAAGAGCTGTAATCATGGATGACAACAAATAAACAGAGACTTCCAATAAGAGTAAAACAGAGGTTTGAAAAAAAGGAATTTGATGATCCCAGTTTAGGAATTTGGTAAACTACCAAGCTTGTTAAAGGTGTTGTTCGCTTGTGTCATTGTGTTTGGCACTCCAGGGCTTCAAGGCTTCAATCAAGTCCAGATTCCTATCTCTCAAAAAAACGCCCAAGGTAAACAAGGGCATAGATTCCGACAGGGCAGCAAGACGCACAATAAAGAAAGAATAAAAGTTACAATTAAAACACTCGCCAAAAACGGAGTAACAAAAAACATTTTCTAGGAAACTCTGTAAACGAGCCGACAACTGCTGTCAGGGCTCATTGATTGATCACCAGCAGGTGTGCGACACTGCCAACCACTGGTTGTCTGCTGTCTCTCCCGTAGCTGCCCAGGCCAAAAGATTCTGTTACTGGTCTAGTGGACAACTTGTGGACCATCCTCGGTATGGGATTCTTGAACCTTCCGACCATCATTAGCTTGGTGTTCCCTATCTAATGGGATGAGCCAACTATAGAAATGTCCTTTTGCCACTAACTCCTCAGAGGTTTATCTGATCCAGAAAATTCTAAAACATTCTAACAGATTTTTGTGGAGACTATCCTGGGACTGAGGGATTGGTTGCTGATGCGAGAAATGTAAAAGTTCTAGGCTGAGTTGTTGTGTTAAGATGAAGTGAGGGTCGGGAATAATTCACCCTTGTTTAAACATCACAATAATTCATATTTTCCCATCAGTTCTGAGTCAGACATTATCAGGACGGTTTCCCAGCCGCCAGGAAGGTCAGCTCCGTACTATAGGAAAAACATCAACCCCCCACATAGGAGAAGCAGGGGACACTTAAGTCCAAACCTAGCAACACTTCACGGGAAAAAAAAAAGGACCAGAGATACGTTTTCCTGCCTCGAGCCAACAACTTACATCTAATTTCCCAGACTCTTCACGGTACACTGACTCCGCTTCCTGTCAACAACTTCCCCTGATAATGACGCTTGCATCGAGTCACACGCAGAGTTCCGTTGCAGTCAGATCTCCGGTGCGCCCGGGACCTGATGTTCTTCAGTCTCCGCGTGCATCGAATCAAAGTCGATTCATACATCGCCAGTCTCTCTGAAGGGACTATGGGAGGGGGGACACAGTTGGTGTCATCGCCGCAACCCCTCGAGGGCCGTGATTGTGTCGCTGTTGTTCAGAGGCCGCCATTAATTCAACACGGAACATGATGAGAGAGCCTTCCAGGGATTGATTACTCTTGATGTTCCGCAATCACTGTGGGGTTTTGTTTTTTTCTTTTTCTTCCGGGATTTCACGTCGTTGGCTGTGGGGGTTAAATTGTGGACATTTATCATTCAATAGCTCCAGCATTGGGGAAACTTCCCGAAGTGCAGATGTAGCTAGCTGTTAGTCACTGATTGTAGTGAGCCCGGAGTGAAAATAAGGAGGACCTGAGACACTTATCTGTAATTGGTGCTGGAGTTACAGTCAAGCTCCAGGTTTAAGTAGTAGCGGCGCATTACAACTGCTGCTGAAACAGTTGCAGGACTCGATGACTCATGAGTCAGATGCGGAAGGATTCAACAAACGCATGTGCCCTGACAAATGTTTTCTGGTGTTCGCAGACCACAGCCAATGGCAGGACCTCGCCCACCAAGCACCTGCAGAACGGGAGTCCGTCCAAATGCCCTCTCTTCATCAGGATCAAGAACTGGGAGACGGAGACCATCTACAGTGACACGCTTCACCACAGCTCCAGCAAGGTACGACCAGGGGAGTCTCAGGATTTAAGATTTAAGATTTGTTTTTCGCATTATACAGTAGAAAAGAAGGAAAGGTAGAAAAGATCTTAAAGTAAGTTACCTAAAGTTGATCCTTTATCAGATTGGTTTTAGATCCTCACGATAATTGAGTGTAACATCTTCCATCCATCCATCTATTGTCGATCCCTTCGCCAATCCATCCAACTCTCCATCTGACCTTTCTCCTGTTGGACGTTGTGTCCGAACTGCCCGTCCATCTATCCATCAATACGTCCAATAATTTGCTCCTCCACCAATCCTTCTCTCTGTAAATCCATCCAGCCATTCACTTATCCATCGATCCAATCATCCATACATTCATCCATATTCTCTGCCATCCTTGTCTATTTGTTCAATCGTCTCTCTGTCCATCCATTCACCTATCTATCCATCCAACCATACATCCATCATAAATTTGCTCCTCCATCCATATCTCTGTCCATTCATCCATCAACTCATCCATCAATACAGACACGTCCATCCATTTGCTCCTCCATCCATCCATCCATCCCTTTTTTCAATCACCACTCTGTCCATCCAATCATACATCCATAAACATACATCCATTTATACATCCATCATACATTTGCTCCTTTTCCATCCCTCTGTCCATTCATCCATCCATCAATCCATCCATAAATACACACATAATTACCTCATCCATTTGCTCCTCCATTCAAATCTCTGTCCATCCATCCATCCATCCATCAACTCATCCATCAATACAGACACATCCATCCATTTGCTTTTCCATCCATCCATCCCTTTGTTCAATAATCTCTCTGTCCATCCATTCATCTATCTATCCATCCATCAATCCATCCATCCATAAATACACTCCTCCATTCATTTCTCTGTCAACTCATCCATCCAACTCTCAAACTACAAACTTTCTGCTGCTCAATAATTGACTGATATTAAAAAAAAAGGCTTCACTCTGGTTCAGCTCTTCCATTAGGTGGACAAAAGAAAAACAACCCTAAATGCAGCATGATATGAACAAATATTTGATGTTTAATAAAATCAAAGTGGTTTTGCTTTGAACAAACCAAAAAAAACAACAATAACAGTCTACACGAGACACTTTTAACATAATGAGATGATTGTAACAAGGTTAGCTTCTCCCACATATGGAAGATAATTAGTTCCCTCTAATGGAACCTCATTAAAACCACCCTCGGATTAGATCATAAAATATTGATTTACCTGTTATTGTTTTCGTCTCCACTTCGTCCCAGTTATTGAGTTAAAAAACAATTAGCCACATGACAAAAATACACCAGTACCTTTGTACTATTCTTACCAGTTGCCTTGGAACGCCTTCAGAAAGGCAAAGTGAACAGTTTCCAGTGTTAAACTAAGTATCTGCCAAGTTGCAAAAAAAGGAAAAATAGGTGAGACTCACTGGGAGTTCAACTCGTGAGTCGGTGATTAAACAAGCGTTTTAAAAACTGTGTCACGATTACTGAGTCTCATAAACAATGTCAACTTAAGTTGATTATTTCCAGTTGAGTTGGTTGAATTGAAGGTTACGAAAATCAATCTTAGTCAGGACGGTCCACTGTGTCGACCGCACTCGCTGACTCTGATTCACTGCGTTACTATATAACCAAGAAGCCGGGGTCAGGAGAGAGGGCTAATCTCAGAAGAGTGGGCCACGAAGAATCACATGATCAAACAATGACTCAGCACACTCTCAGACTATTTTTGCTCTGTGACGTCTAGATGATGTATTCTTCTATAGAGAGGATCTTCGTTGACTGGAAGCTATTGATCCGACTTCAATGGGACGCCTATTTAGTCCAAACACATGCGTCATCATCCAGACCTGCTTTCTGAGACATCGCATGCACGATATGGCTCCAGGATGCACCGTGGCCTCCATGTGAACCAGTATAGACCAGAGACTGTTTCATCAGTTTGACGATCTCAAAAATGGATCGAAATTGTGCAGGAATGATCGTTCAGTCAGTTCCTACTCCCTCATGTTTAGGATATTTTGTTACTACAGAAGTAACCCTTTCTTTTTACTTACCAACAAATCTGAGACATGGAGACGACAATGCAATGCAACGACTCAAAAACCAACCAAGACTATCCAACTTTTCATACCGATAAACTTCCTGTTGTTGACGAACTTCTGTAATCGAAAGACTTACTGCTATGAACTAGCTTCATGGTATTAATTGACTTCCTGTCATTGCCAACCTTCTGGTGTCGACACACTTCAAGGATTCTAGAATTAGCAGCTGGATTGTGTAAGAGGAGGATTTCTGGGTCTAAAACAGAATCATCATTTGTCTTTCCTTCTATTAATTATCCTCTTGCTCTTGATTCAGTCACTGCAGTTCCTTGGTGGGTTTTATTTTTCCACTCAATCTAACATTATTAAGTTGAGTGTGGTATTTATGAGCCAACTCATCTTGCTTCATCGCATTCTTCTGCAGGTTCCAATCTGCTCGGAGAACGTTTGCAACGGCTCCATCATGATGCCCAGCCAGAGTGTCCGTAAACCAGATGAAGTGCGGAGCAAAGAGCAACTTCTGCCGCTGGCCACCGACTTCATTGACCAGTACTACACCTCCATCAAGAGGCAAGTAGCTTAAGAGATTAAGCCAACAACCGTTATTAGCTAGCTAACAAGTCCTACCTGTGAAGCATATTTCTGAATCTATGGTCGTCCTATTGACCTATTTTGTGTTTGCTTATTGACCCTTCACAGGTACGGATCCAAAGCCCATGTGGACCGACTGGACGAGGTCACCAAGGAGATCGAAGTGTCGGGAACTTACCAGCTGAAGGACACAGAGTTGATCTACGGTGCTAAACACGCCTGGAGAAACGCTGCACGTTGCGTCGGGAGGATCCAGTGGTCCAAGCTACAGGTGAGCAATAATGTCATAGTCCAACCGCAGTACTTTTTTCTAAAATATCTGTCGGATCTCACAGGTGTTTGATGCCCGAGACTGCACAACAGCTCACGGAATGTACAACTACATCTGCAACCACATCAAGTACGCCACCAACAAGGGGAACCTGAGGTACGGACCAAGTCTTTGTCCCTTCATGACTTGTTCTCAGCCTCCATCTGTTGCTCACCCCTCTTCGCCCGGCTTGACCTCCCGCTCCATCTGTCAGAGCTCGCCTTGTCTCCCTCTGACACTATCGAGTCCTCGTCTGTCTGTCAGAGCTAATCACCGCTCAGGCCGAACACACTCCCTGTTATGGTCTTATGTACACATGAATAAAAAGAATGCAATGTCCTACAAATAATCAGCCAACATTATGACCATCTTAAACTGAATAGCATTAGCATCTATTCCTAAAAGTAAGTGGTTCATCGTCATTTGCTCTGTTTCAGATCTGCCATCACCATATTCCCGGCGAGAACAGACGGCAAGCATGACTTTCGAGTCTGGAACAGTCAGCTCATTCGATACGCCGGCTACAAAAAACCTGACGGGGAGATCTTGGGAGACCCCGCTAACGTCGAGCTGACCGAGGTAAGCTGCGAGAGAACGATTTAGGAATGATCACACCTTGCTCACATGTCCTGGCGCCACGCAGATCTGCATGCAACTGGGCTGGAAAGCCCCGAAGGGCCGATTCGATGTGCTTCCGCTGCTGCTGCAGGCGAACGGAAACGACCCCGAGCTGTTTGAGATCCCAGAAGACCTTGTCCTGGAGGTCCCCATCATACACCCCAAGTGAGTCCTTTCATGTGGCATGATTTAACACTTAAGGTGTCTCACTGAGTAAGCGATTAAGTGGGCAAAAACCAAGAAGCAGAAAATAACCCATACTGTATTTTTGAGGTGGTTGTTGGGGTCCCTAGATGGCGCTACAGAGTGGGGTCAGGCTGCTGTTAACACAAAGCGACAGTTTGACATCGAGCCAGAACATTTGTCACGTCGTTTTATCGCCTCCATGTTTTTTCACAGATTGCAGGTGTGACAGGCAAGCTTTCGTCGTCCGACGCCCCCTTCACTCTTAATTGTCTCAGTACTCTTTTCAAATGGAGTTGCTTTCAATTCACAGCATGTGTAAGAGAAGTGTTTTAAGAGCCAAATTGGCCATGAAGCGCTGGAATGTGACGGTGCTGCAATCGGGCGATAATTAATGGATCGGCAGATTCGTCGGTTGAATCATCTAATTAGTGCGAGTTCCTTCGCCGCTGATGAATGAATTATCTCGACTGCTTAAATGAGATGATTTATTCAGGGTTGTGAATTAAACTTCTGCTTGGCTGCATGCGAACCTTAATTACAAAAACAGAGTTGTTGTTGTTGTTTTGGATCAATGTAGCGTTTAAAAAATATATATAAATTATCATTGTTGCTGCTTTGAATTAGCAAAGCTCGCACTCTTTTCTCGTGTCTATGTGTTTGTCTAAAACTGATTTGACACCCCTCGCAACGTTGTCGAGGAAACAGCCAACTAGATGATCCCTCCTCACATTACCCGACAGAGTAGACATAGGCTTTACCACGGACACTGACCTGACTACATTGAGAAGAAAATAATTTTAGATGATGTATTTCAGGTCAAATAATAATGATGGATTAGATATACAGTATTTTCCGCACTATAAGGTGGATTTAAAAGCCTTTAAATTTTTCAAAAAACGACACTGCGCCTTATATATGAACATTACCTGGTGGGTTACTTGTTTACGAACACTTTGATGACTCTGTGCCGACTGAGCCGACACACCGTGGGCGGAATTACGTCTTTACGTCATCATAGGGTCGGATTAACGACGTACGTCACATCATGGCGGAACGGCTATGGAGTGATATTACTGCCACCAGTTTGAGCGAGTGTGTCTTGGTTGTTGTACACTCAAAATCCCTCTGCTTCGCGCTCAACCAGTCATACACGTGCGTTCAACAAGTCATACATGCACGCTGTAGCTGTCATACACGCGCTCAACTTCACTGCTGCTCGCTCAACATTTGTCTGCTCACAACACCAGTCTCACGCGCTGCTGCTTGAAACCTTTTAAACATCATTTAAACATTGTTACCATGTGAGTGAACGGAGTTGTCAGAACGCTTAATATAGTTTGACTTTATCTGACCATTTTGTTGACATTCCCTTTAGCACAGATTTATCTAGTGGATGCATAACACAATCGCAGTCAAACGTTTGACTGTATCTCTCATTCTATGCGCCTTATAATCTGGTGCAACCTATTTAAGAAAACAGTTCTAAAATAGACCATTCATTGAAGGTTTGCCTTATAATCTGGTGTGCCTAATAGTGGGAAAAATACGGTACTGGTTCTCCAAAGCACTGTTGCCACAGGTGTACAATGGGTTTGAGGGTTTTTGTACTACAAGGTTGTAGTACTTTGACGATACAGGCTTTCTTCAGAAAGCAACTTCTAATTTCATGTAACACTTGTTAGTTTAGAGGTAGGTTCAGCTTGACAAGCTGCATGGACATTTAGCAACAAGGTTTACTAAAAAGGTTTTTAGTAAAAAACAAAATAAGTTAAGAAAAACCATTGTGAGGGTTCAAGAGGACCTAATGAGATCTAGGAAGGAGACAGAGACAGACTCAGCTTGAGGGAAAATACTGAGATGTGTTAGCTTTGGCTTTCTCTCATTCTTGTGTTCCTTAAGTTAGGAAGTAAGGTAGGGGCAAAAAAACACCTTGAAGAGCTTGTGTTATGCTGATGATAGAGCAGTGACATCATATATTGATGGAACTGATTGGTGGTCTTGGAGGGGGCTTGACATCTGTAATCAGATGTTTCTCTGTAGAAACACAAGTCCTATATCTCTAGTGACCACCAACAGTATCTCAATTTTTACATGATGCTTAGCTTCAGCTCTTGCAATAGTACAGCAAACTTTCTTATCAGCTTATTGCAGGGGAGCAGAGGAAAGAGTAACTGTAGCTAAAGGCCTCGCTTAATCCGTGCAGTGCCTTGTGATGCGTCTATTGAGTCTTGACTTGTAACTGAAACCGGTTATACACCCTCCTCCTTTTCTCTGCAGGTTTGAGTGGTTCAAGGACCTGGCGCTTAAGTGGTACGCTCTCCCCGCAGTGTCCAACATGTTGCTGGAGATCGGTGGACTGGAGTTCACCGGCTGCCCCTTCAGCGGCTGGTACATGGGCACAGAAATCGGCGTACGGGACTTCTGCGACAGTTCACGCTACAACATCCTAGAGGTACTGCACCCCCGTCTTTGTGACGAGGCTGCTGTCTTTCATGTTTTTCCTAGAATCAGCGTTTATAAATTTGGGAAGAGGAAATTAGTCAAAGCTGCGGGGGAGTAATCTGAGAGATATGGGCACATTTTTGGGTCACGCATTAGTTAAAGATAATTTCACAAACCAGCCTGAATAAAGCTAAAGGCAGCAAAGCTAAGCTTGTTTCTAATATCAAAAACATTATTTTTTCCTGTGGTAGGATGTCGCCAAAATGATGTCTCTGGATACCAGAAAAACGTCCTCACTGTGGAAAGACCAGGCATTGGTGGAGATCAACATTGCCGTCCTACATAGCTTCCAGGTAAGGCCGGATTGTCCCCACCCCCCCACCCCCCTAATTTTTAAAGTCATGGATAACTATGTTTTTTACATCCACAGACCGCCAAGACGACCATCGTAGACCACCACTCTGCCACAGAGTCCTTCATCAAGCACATGGAGAACGAGTACAGAGTGAGAGGAGGCTGTCCGGGCGACTGGGTGTGGATTGTTCCACCGATGTCCGGCAGCATCACGCCGGTGTTCCACCAGGAGATGCTCAACTACAGGCTCACCCCTTCTTTCGAGTATCAGGTGAACATGCGCAATGAATCCTATAGTATCACAGGCTGACTGGATTTCAGAGCGGAAAAAATATGAGGACCCCTTAAAAGAGCTGATTCTCAACATACTGTAGATTAATGTTTCAGGTTGCAGGGCTAGAACCATTAAAAATAACAAATCCATATTTTTAATGAAGATGCATTATCTTCCCTCCAAGACTCTGACACAACATTCTCTCCCCGTTCGTCTCCATGAACGTTGTTATCTTACAGTCTTTATTGTTACCAATTAGCCTTGAGGAGTAGGAGTTCAGCACTTGGGTTATTAATCATAGTCGAACGAAACCGACGCTTTTCCAAGATTACCAAAATAAGAATGACCTTCTAGGTCCTTTTTAAGAGCTTTTACATATTAGCTACGATCTTGTTGCCACAGACAAGGTTTGTATATATCAAATGACTAACTTGTAAGGCTTAAATGCTGGTTTTAGAAACCTTTTGATAGTGTCTGGTTGTTCATAGGACGAGTTTTAACTCTTGAAACACGTACAGGTCTGATCAGTGTTCGACCATTATACCATGTTTTATGTTGACTTTCATCCATGTATAGGATAACCCTTCCAGAAGTTGAGGTAGTTTGAAAAATGGGTTGCGAAATGTAAGCCTTAGCTGGATTTTCTTACTGTAGCATTTCAAGCATGTAAAAGTTCCCCTGTTACACAGGAAGATTGAAAATGTGTGTGAAGGATCTTTAACCGTTTGAAATGTGATGATTTGTATCCGTGTGCAACAGGCGGATCCTTGGAACACTCACGTGTGGAAGGGAGTCAATGGAACGCCCACGAAGAAAAGAGCCATCGGATTTAAGAAGCTGGCCAAGTGAGTGCTTTTATTTCGATGGAGTTGAAGTTGTGGAGGAGAAAGTCAAGGGAGTGAGTTGAATCAGCCGTGAACAGAGAGTTGCCATGTGATGATGTGCGCACGTGCCGGTGTGCCGCAGATGTGCCTCTTTTAATGTAAAGGCCTGGAGGATGTGACGAGAAAGGTAATTTCTATTGCCGTCCAACGGCGTGGAGAAAGCGAGGAACCCTGCGAAGGCTTTGAACCTGCCTGTCCTCGGATGATTCAATTTGCAATCTTTCTCTTTTCCCCAGGGCTGTCAAGTTCTCCGCCAAGCTCATGGGCCAGGCGATGGCCAAGCGGGTCAAAGCCACGATACTCTTCGCCACGGAGACGGGCAAATCTCAAGATTACGCCAAAACCCTGTGTGAAATCTTCAAGCACGCCTTCGACGCACGGGTACGCTTACCCCCTCCTTGCATCACCTTTTGAAGGGAAAAACGAGGGAATCAAACGGAGACGATCTCGCGTGCTTCACTCACCGCCGCTGATGAAGACGAGCAGATGCCAGCTGAGCACAGGCGGCAAGACAGGAGGAGGAAGAAGAGGGAGAAGATAGTGTCTTTTGTCACATTCCTCTCTCCTCTCATGCGGCGCCGCGGGTCACAGGCGAGAATTAACCATCGGAGCGTTGAGCGGTGCAGTCGTTTAAGACGAGACCCCGGAGCACCCCGCCTGTTTCAAATCTGTTCAGGGGAAGAAATAGATTTAGAATAACGTGCCGCTTTCAATCGCACATTGTGCACTGTTCCTCCCGGTCATATTCCACTTCCTGTTTTCCCCTGTGATCAATCGCACAAGAAGAGAGTCATGCATGTGTGTTTGTGTGCATCTCCCCCCGGGGCCAGTTGTTGTGGTGTTAAACCCTGTTTTCATCCTCACGCCTGAAGTTGTGTTTAAGCAACGGCAGACAAACGCAGGGCGGTCGACTTCTGGGACGCTCACTGAGTAGCAGCGCATTACGGTCTCGTTAGGGGCGAAGACGGAGTAGTTGTTCCCACGTCCTTCCCTGCCGACGGCTGTTTGTTCAGCCTTAATTTACACACTCCAACACATCCATCTCGCAAGAGTCCTCGAGACAACTGCAGCGAGCGTTTCCGCCCCCGTGTAACGCCGTTTCCTTCCGCAGGTCATGTCCATGGACGAGTACGACGTAGTGGACCTGGAGCACGAGACGCTGGTGTTGGTGGTGACCAGTACTTTCGGAAACGGGGATCCCCCTGAAAACGGAGAGGTGTGTGTGTTGTCGCTTTAAGATTTGGTGTTTTTAGACAGAAAACTGACGGCGAAATGTGTGACGTTGCAGAAGTTTGCTGCCGCCTTGATGGAGATGCGTCACCCGACATCCAACATGGAAGACAGGAAGTAGGGTTTAGTTTCTTTTAATTACTGAACAAATTAATGACCACAAAGATAGATCCGTAAAGTGCTTAACATAATTGACTCTAGAGCAAAAAAATCAGATACAGGTCCACTTCTTGTTGCAGGGATGATGCCTCCAAAAAGCGTGATGAAAAGAACAGAATCCCTTAAGCCAAAAAGAAAACTTTGTGAAAATAAACACAAAAAAATAGACCCCAAGAAAGAAATAAACAGGTCCAAGGCAGAAAACAAAATCCCCAAACTGTAACCCAAAGAGAAATGCATTCAAACACACTCATAAACAAAAACATAAAGCCTAAAATACTACACCAAAGCAGGAATGAAAAAGTTAAAACCAAAAACAAAGCAAATACTTCCAAAGTACCTAGTGTGCAAAATATAAAACATCCCTTAACCAAAAACACAACCACCAAGCAAATAATAAAGCACGTTATAAAAATGGCAAATGACGTTGTTGTCTTTTGTTGATATCAGGATTTGTTGAGCATGGTTGTGTCTTCTCTTTCAGGAGTTACAAAGTCCGTTTCAACAGTGTGTCCTCGTATTCCGACACTCGCAAGTCATCCAGCGATGAACCAGAAACGAAGGCGAACTTCGAGAGCACGGGACCGCTCGCCAATGTCAGGTACGCATCAAACCCTTTTGAGGTTTTCTTTTTGCAAGAAAACCACACTTCGTGGAGCTGATTAGGTTTCAACAAATGTTTAGATGTGAGCGAAACTAAATCAGAGAAGAGTTTGTAAACACATCAGGCTGTTTGGATGTTTTCTCGTGTTTGGGGAACTCGAGAGGATCTGAAAGTACCCGATCGTCTGTGTAGGTTCTCGGCGTTTGGCCTTGGCTCCAGGGCCTATCCACACTTCTGCGCCTTTGCCCACGCCATCGACACTCTGTTCGAGGAGCTGGGGGGGGAACGCATCCTACGCATGGGGGAGGGAGACGAGCTGTGCGGCCAGGAGGAGTCCTTCAGGACCTGGGCCAAGAAGGTTTTCAAGGTGAGACCCAAAAACACTGATGAATGTTAATTTTGGTAACGTGACATTTTTGAAGTTCAAGGCGAGTTTTACCACAATGTTGTTTTTAACATCCAATATTTTTTTCAGCCAATATTTTCTTTTCATTACCCATTTAAGCCGGAACTATTCTAGCCCTGTACTTACTCTAGACATCTACTGATTAATTGCTGGATTAAGTGTTCCTTATTTGTTCAATATTTTCAGCAACAAAGGTTAAAAGTTACTACTTGGTTTAAAAGAAAAAAACATGACAAGAAGCAAACATTTCCTGCAGGAATATTTGGATATAAGGTGACAATGTACACACCAAAAATAATGCAAAATAGTAAATATGCAAGAAACCCCCGAAGCTCAAATAAAAAGCCAAATCAATTACCAGAACCAGACACATTTATAATGGAGTTCATTATTTGGTTACTTCTCACTTCAAGGGCAAATTAAACAAGATGTTTCTCAGACTCTCTCTCCTGGTTTAGATTTTGTACTTCAAAGACTAGGAAACAAATCCGATGTTGCTGAGAGTTTCAAGCCCAAAAAGTGCAAATATCCAAATGATTCAGAATTGTGACACTACATGACAAAACAAGTGGTTCAGGCATGAAAAAAACGAGTGAATAAAAATCTGTGAGTAAACAAGACTGACATCTCTTCCAGTGCGCAGTAGAGAAAGAGTATGGAAAGGAAGTAAGTGGACGCTGGGGTGACTTGGTTCTGGTGGTTTCTTCTAACGGTTCCTGGTGTTAAACGGGTTCCTCTTTTCTTAACCAAGAATGTTTTTCAAATATTACGGTGACTCGCTAACCGCTAACAAGCCTTCGACTCCAGGGAATTTATTCGACATGAAGTTGTTGGGGATTGCGTTTATGGAAGGTGTTGTGAGTCGCTGGAAAGTAGCTAAAAAGTTGAAAGTGGATGCTTTTTCTCAGACTCAAATTTACTTCTGGAAAACTTCTTGACCTCAGACGAAGCAAATTGCATTTGCCTAGGTTCTTAGCCGCTGACAAGTATAGCTTCCTGTGAGCTAGTTTTGTATGTAAGTAAGTAAGTAAGTAAGTAATATATATTTATATAGCGCTTTTCGATGTGTTCATACATCTTTAAACTACTAGCCTATCTCAGGAACAGGCAAATTGGGCCGGCGTTCAGGGAAAGGTTTGTCAGTTAAATTGTGTTAAACTACTTCTCGTTCTAGTTGAGCAAGAAGTCCACCTGACTGGGATTTTCAAGAAAAGCGTAAGGGTAGGGTAGAAAGCTAGCTTGACATGCTGCTTCTTGACATATAAGGAGGTCCCTCTATGACTTGGACTAGATGAGGGGTTGTAGTCTATTGACAGTCCAGGTGCTACAGATAGCTGTTAAAGATTGAGGGAGCCATCCAGAGACATCTTAGCAAACTGCTAGTCAAACGTTATGTCGACAAATGAGACAGGAAGTCAATCTTTGGCTACTTTCCAAGGCGACTCCTATTGTTACCTTTTGTTAAGTTCTTCTGACACTACTTTTGAGTCTTCTTCCCAACACCATCGTTCCCTTTCTCACGATGTCTTTGCGCGTTAAAAGGCGGCCTGCGACGTCTTCTGCGTCGGCGACGACGTCAACATCGAGAAGGCCAACGACTCGCTGATTAGCAACGACCGCAGCTGGAAGAAGAGCAAGTACCGACTGACGTACATGGCCGAGGCACCCGAGCTGACCGAAGGTGAGTCCGTGGGAGACTTTTATCTCACATGTCATTAGCGTACCGAGCTATGACCAAACTGACGCTATTTTTTAATTGAAAATTGAAATATTTCTGAAATCTGCATTGCACTTGTAAAGTTTATCTTAGAACTTGAGTTATTACTGTAACTAGCATTTTTGCCCATCCCTAGTAGAAGGTGACCCAAAAAAAAGACTTAAAAATATGTCAAATCAGCTTTAAAATGGTCAATTGTATTAAATTGTATTTAAACACGAGAAAAAGATGGATTTTTGTCCAAACAATTCAACTAAAGAGATCAGTGGGAGGAACAGGAAATAAGAAAGTAATGGAAAAATAAACTGAAAAACATTTTTTTGAAGAAAGTGACGAAAAGGGGCGAAAAACAAATAAAAAGGGGGGAGAAAACAGTAGAAGTAGACGTTGAAACTTAAAAATTGGACTTTAAAAGAGGATTAAAAACATAGAAAAAACATCTAAAAATGATCACTGACTTGATTCTCGCTTGATAGAGCTCCACGGATCAATAATAAAATCCTCGTGTCTCACACAGCTCTCTACAGCGTCCACAAGAAGAAGGTCTCCGGAGCCAAAATGTTGGAGTCTCAAAACTTACAAAGCCACAAGTCCAAGTGAGTGACCCACCTCGGATCTCTGTGAACTCTGAAACCTCACGCCTCCTGTTCTCCTGCAGTCGCTCCACCATCTTTGTGCGGCTCCACACCAACAACCAAGACAGTCTGAAGTACAAACCCGGCGACCATCTGGGCATCTTCCCCGGCAACCACGAGGACCTGGTGACGGCGCTCATAGAGAAGCTGGAGGACGCTCCTCCTGTCAATCAGATCGTCAAGCTGGAGTTCCTGGAGGAGAGGAACACGGCGCTCGGTGGGTGATCTGTCGCCTCAGGCCACATCTCTCCGACGTAAACAGTGAAAATATAATTTTATACAAAACCTTAACCATAGTTATTCATTAAAATTCAAGATTATTACTAGTTTATTACTTTTAAAAATATTTCTATATTTAATTTAAACCTTTTTTAGCACATTAAAATTACTTACATTTTAATTAAATGTATTTGTAATATCTTGTAATTATTATTTTCAAATAGGATTCTTTAAAAATAAACAATTAAACCACATCATTTCAGTTGTTTTTTCACATTTTAACTTATTATTTATTCAAATTTTAAATTCATTTTAATATTATAAGAAAATATATCCATAGAAATAATATTATTATCATATATTATATTAGCATTATATTCTAAAACACACACACATTATCTGTATAAATTAGGCTGAAAAGAAAAGGAATAAAACATCGTTCTTGATCTTTCTTTCTTTTTTTTCATAAAATAAATGTTACAAATAATGCATTTTATGTATAATTGATCAAATTTAAATTTAATTGTTTATTCTTGAAAAAACTTGATATAATTTGATATAAATCTCACTAAAATGATACTATACTTTCAGTGTATTTGTAGTAGTATCAGGAATTAAAATATTCAAGTTAAAAAGTTCTCACTTCTATTAAAATATTTTGCGACAGGCGTCATCAGCAACTGGACCAGCGAGATCCGCATCCCGCCCTGCACCATCTACCAGGCCTTCCAGTACTTCCTGGACATCACCACGCCGCCGACGCCTGTGTTGCTGCAGCAGTTCGCAGCGTTGGCGACCAACGACAAACAGAAGAAGAAGCTGGAGCTCCTCAGCAAGGTAGGACGAGCCGCTTGGCTGTGTGTGGACATCTTCACTATTAATACGTCTTTAAGCGAAATGTTGAACACGTTCTCAACGTTTACTCGTAAAATGGTTTCTCTGATGGTTCGACTGAAGTCATTTGTGGGGAGTTCTACTCAGGTTAAATTAACTAGTTTTAGCTGCTGAGATCCTGATTTCCATCAACCAGCGATGGCACAAGTGAGATCAGTCGCGACACAAAAGGAGCTGCCCCCATAACCCTGGTTTAAGAGTCTTGGAGTCTTAATGATTAGGAATAGTAGTTAATAATAGGAACAAACTCGCTCTCACTCCTGGTGTCTCTCTCTGTCACCCCTCTTACATGGTGTCCACAGCTCTCTCAAGTTGCTATAATTGCAATTTCATTTGACTCACCTGTAAAAAAAACTTCCCTGAAGCCATTACTGTCAACAAGTCAAAAGAAGGAGCTGTCTCGCCTGCAGTTGATACAGAACTCTGCAGTGAGAATTTTGACCCGCTCTAGTAGAAGAACTCACATCTCTCCTATCTTTAAATATCTTCTTCCCTGGCTTCCAGTTTCTTTCAGGATCAACTTTAAAATTCAGGTTCTTAGTTCCGGATCTAATCATGGTCAGGCTCCCCCTTACATCAGTGATCTGATCCAGCCTTACACCCCAGCTCAGGCTCTGAGGTCTGTCAGGCTGTTTCTCCTAAGCTTTGCAACAAACTTCCTCTGTCTCTGCGCTTGATGGAGTCTAGTGATTCCTTCAAGAAACATCTTAAGACGCTATTATTCGTGCAGGCTTTTCCCTGATTCTCTGAGACTCCTGTGTTTGTCTCGGAGTTATCTTGACCTTTTAAAGTATATATTTTATTGGGTATTGTTTTGGTTGTTTAAGCGCTTTGTGAACCTGGTCTAGAAAAGTGCTCTACGAATATTACTTTCTTACTTACTTATTCACTTACTTACTATGTTTCAGGGCCGCCAGGAGTACGAAGAATGGAAGTGGTACAACAACTCCACGCTTGTTGAGGTGCTGGAAGAGTTCCCCTCCATCCAGATGCCCTCCACGCTGCTTTTAACCCAGCTGCCACTCCTGCAAGCTCGCTACTATTCCATCAGCTCCTCGCCTGACCTACACCCGGGAGAGATCCACCTCACAGTTGCAGTTGTCTCCTACCGAGCCAAAAGTAAGTATAATGCCGTCATCTGTCATGGTGCTGTGGATTGGAAAAGTAGTAAAGATGTGGATTAC
Organism: Callionymus lyra; assembly: GCF_982586985.1. Lineage (NCBI taxonomy): Eukaryota > Metazoa > Chordata > Actinopteri > Syngnathiformes > Callionymidae > Callionymus > Callionymus lyra. Next base: position 6,614,054 of record NC_141818.1, on the reverse strand, counting down.
TTTAAGTTGCTGGAGAAGTCAAGTGTTACGCCTTAATTCTGCTTGAGAGCCTATGTCGTGTTACAAAAGATCCATGGAATTGCAAAGATTGCCATGAACCTGGTCCAATCGCAAGCGTTTCAGAGAGTCTTTGACCCAGTTGGATTATTCAGCGCCTTCACAGGAGGATTGAAACATCGGACAGTATTTGATGGACCACAAGCATTTACCAGGACTTAAATACAGCAGAAGCTCATTTTTCCGGTCCAAAAACACTTTACGAGGTTCATTGGGATATTTGAATCTAGAACTGAGTCTTGTTGTTTTTTAGGGAGGCATCTAGTGGAGACACTTCAGATAAAATAGAATGGCATGCCTGGGAAAAATACAATGTCTATGAAGATTACATCTCACCATAACACTGAAGCCAGGTGTGACTTCAGAGAAAATCTGGCGGGATTGCGTCATTCCGTCATCACTGGGTGGGATTTACGACGCACGTACATCATGGCGGACGGCTATGGAGTGATAATACTTCCACCACTTTGAGCGAGTGTGTCTTGGTTGTTGTACACTCAAAATCACACTGCTGCTCCCTCAACATTTGTCTGCTCACAACACCAGTCTCACGCGCTGCTGCTTGAAACCTTTTAAACATCATTTGAACATCGTTACGATGGGAGTGAACGGAGTTGTCAGAACGCCTAATAAAGTTTGACTTTATCTGACCGTTTTGTTGGCATTCCCTTTAGCACAGCTTTATCAAGTGGATGCATAACACAACCGCAGTCAAACATTTGACTGTATCTTTTATTCTATGCGCCTTATAATCCCGTCCAAACTATTTATGAAAACACTTCTAAAATAAGCAATTCATTGAAAGTTCGCCTTATAATAGTGCGGAAAATATGGTAACCTGGTAATAACAGATGCCTTATAGACTGGTCCTCGGCCCAGTGGTTGTGGTCCAATGCTTGGAACACAACTCCTTATATTGTTTTAAACACTAGCACCAGTTTGGCACCGGTACCAGATAAAGGGATATACATCCCCACTTAAGAGGTCTTATATGAACAACCCTGTACCTTTTGTGAAGACATCATAAAACTTTTGTTGCAAATCTGATCCTGGTCATGGCTCTATGGTATTGATGTTTGCATCATGTCAGCATGAGAGGTAGGTAGAAAACTATAGTTCCTGTAGGTGTAGCATTAGAGGCACTCTGGTTAGATAGCTAAGAGCCGCAGCCCTGCTAGGAGGAGGTTTTCTTTTACGTTGTTTTACTGATTGCTCCATGATCTTGCAAACATGCTCCAATGATTGTGTACAATACTGCTAAATTACTGTCATTTTCTGATAGAGTGGGAGCAAAGGAGAGCAAAATAGCCCTCGCCTTGGAGTTAGTGCAAGGGCCACTCTTCTCAATTTAGTTTCTGTACTCATAGAGAGTAGGAGGATGAGGAGGGGAAAAAAAAAGAAGCTAAAGTGCTTGCTTGGTAATCACTCCTTTTAGATGGAGAGGGACCAATCCACCATGGAGTGTGTTCATCCTGGCTCAACAGGATCGAGAAGGGAGAGATGGTGCCTTGTTTCGTTCGAGGGTGAGTGCATCGAAAGCTTTAGTCCGCCGAGGACTTCTGGTTTTCATTGTTTATGTTCTATACGTCAGAGCGAATTCGTTCCACCTTCCGAAAGACAACCAAGCGCCGTGTATCCTGGTTGGTCCTGGGACCGGCATCGCACCATTCCGAAGCTTCTGGCAACAAAAACTTTATGACCGGGAACACAAAGGTTTGTGTGGCTGTTTTTGTATTCTATGAAATTGCATCTTAAACACAAGCCACCCGCCCCAGTTATGTGTAGTTTGCAACAAAGAAGAACCCCTTCTTTTAAGAAGGGCTAAGTCTGTTGACGGGGGGCCTCTTAAACCATGGAGTATTTCAATTTCCACCAATTTAGGCCTATTGCTTTTTTGTTTTTGATCCAGTAGTGTTGCATAACCTCATGATGTTCTGCTGATCTATAGGGGTGGCATCAAGCCCCATGGTCCTGGTGTTTGGCTGTCGGCAGTCTGAGATGGACCACATCTACAAGGAGGAGACCATGCAGGCCAAGAACAAGGACGTGTTCAAGGAGCTCTTCACAGCTTATTCCAGAGAACCTGGCAAACCAAAGGTACTTCTTCCAGCCTGTTTTTTTAACAGCTTCATCGGTACTTTAAGCCAAGACACTAGGAGTTGACATCATGTGGCAATCTGGGTCATTGTAACGAAAGGATCATCATGTCCCATATCTCTTTCCACGGTTCACGATTCTCCCTCCTTGTCAGAAATATGTTCAGGACGTGCTTCGCGAGCAGCTGTCAGAGACAGTGTACCGGTGCCTGAGGGAGGAGGGCGGACACATCTACGTGTGCGGGGATGTCACCATGGCCGGAGACGTGCTCAAGACTGTCCAGCAGATCATCAAGCAGCGGGGAAACATGAGCCTGGAGGACGCCGGCTTCTTCATCAGCAAGCTCCGGGTGAGGAAATAGTGGCACTTAGTCATTGTCAATTCACGGGCTTGCGGTGATGCGTCAGCGCGCGGGTAAAAAAAAAAAAAAAAAAAGGTTGGGAAGCTGTCAAAAGGAGAATGGCCTTGAAGTGGTACACTCAACCGCTGGTTCAGGCAGTCTTAGTAAATGGGTCAGCACTTATGTGTAGGGTATTCTGGAGTCCACAACATGGGGACTGTAATACGCTTGTGAGGGCAGGGTCAAGGTTCGGATGTACCTTGTTTTAGGGTCATACGCCTGCCGTGAAAGCCTCAAAGGCAGGAGGACTCACCTGGTTGAAGAATAAAAAGGAGCTCTCTTGTCTCGCCTTGGAACAAGGCGGCAACCCCCATGGGGAGACGGTTACCAGAGAGACGGTTCCTCTGCCGCCCCGGACCACATCCAAGCAGGCAGTGACAGATGGATGGAGTGAACGATTGACAGGAGCCAAAGATGGAAGTCACAATGTAAAACGAATGTTCCGTCAGATGCCGAGTGTGGGGGAGCGCCAGAGTGACGAGAGGGTGAGCGTTGATGGATTTGGGCAGAGAATCGCGGCACTGGAGGATTGATGGGATGCAAAAGCGAAGGAAGTGTGAATGGGTTTTTTGGGGGGAGTGACGTTAAGAGTTACAATACTTTGCAGTTCGAGCTCTTTATAGCATCACTGACAAGTTAACCAGATTATGACGCGTGTGCATCGCTTAGTCCGAATCAAACGACCCCTTAAATGACCCCTGTCGGTGCCGCTGAAGTCGGTTCCTACTGGGTGGGTTTTCTAAGTACCTCTTGTGTTCCCACCAGGACGAGAACCGCTACCACGAGGACATCTTCGGCGTCACCTTGCGCACGTACGAGGTCACCAACCGGCTGCGTTCCGAGTCCATCGCCTACATCGAGGAGAGCAAAAAGGACTCTGATGAGTAAGTGGCGTCTGTTGGTTTCGTGCTCGTCATAATCATTTTCTTCTTTTTTTATGGAGGCAAATTAATCCCGCCAGATGTGAGGTTAATGAGAGCCATTTTCAAGTAGCTGCTGGAGCCGAGAGAAGAATAAAACCAATGAATCAGCACGTTCGATGAGAAGTTTGCCCGAAAAAACGATAATCTTCAACTTTCAAGAATAGTTTTTTTCTGAAGACTTTTCTTAGAAGCTGTTTTTAAGGGAGTCTTTCGTTTTCAAAGTAACAAACTGCTGTTTCATTTTTAATTAGCTTTGGTCAAGATTAACCTTTTATTCTTAACTAGTTTAACAATCTCAAAGAAATAGTACTTGTTAAGAACCATGATTGATCCGCACTAATCCAAACTCTAGATTAATAATTGAATAATATCAGGAAACCCTTCTTGTTTTGCTTTAAATGAAAAGAATGCTCTTGCATTTTGTTTTTCAAATTTAGTTAAATCTTTTATTCCCAGCTTTTGAAAATTGATTTAAATCTTTTTCAAAACAAATACTTTTTTTGTGAAAATGTATGATACTTTAAAATGTCTTATTTATTATTTTTCCTTATTTATTTTTTCATATTCTTTTACTTCCATTATCTATTAAGAGGTCAATTGTTTTTCTGGGGAGTTGCATAATGTAACTTTTAATGTAATGTAACTTTTTATTATAATAAAATTTTACGTTTTATTATATTATAGTTATATTATAAATCCAAAGATTAATATTCCAGAATCTATGATGTGTTTTATATGTTTTAAATTACAAAATAAATTGAAAAATATTAATTAATTAAAATACATTTTAAATAAAATAAAGATAATACATTTTTGTCTTGTAAATTGAGCAATTTTGTTTATTTTCCAAAAAGTGAATCATCAAATATTTAACATAAAATCTTGGTAACTTCTCAGGGCTGACCCCACCATTAGGTGAAGTAAGCAGAAACTTACAGAAAATACATAAACAAAACTAAAATGTGTTCTTTCCATCATTATTTTCTGACCCCAAAAGTCCCGTTCTCCCTTAGATCTGATGTGTCTCGAGCAAATGTCGAGAACACTTCGAAGAAAAAACACTCGCTAATTCGATACCGCGTTGGTTGCCATAGAAACGCTGATAAGGGTTTCTCGACAGGATTAGCGAGAAGTGTGAGTGGCGGCGTTCCATCTTTTTCTCTCAGATTAGATGACGGAGGGAAACAAGGGCGAGCGCGGCTCATTAAGCAGCAACATAATGCATCACAGACGATCGCCCGTTTCTGGCCTGGAAATCTGTCATCGATGAGTAACCTCCTCCTGTCTCGCTCTCTCAGGGTCTTCTGCTCGTAGGGGGCCACGAGGACCGACCGGAGGGCCGCGGACGAGGACTCGGAAAGGACGCCCCGGGGTTCGAGGGAACTGTGCCAATTTTGTACTGTAAAGAACAAAACCTGCTTCTTTTATTTTGATTTCTGCTGCTTCTGCTCGTGGTTTGTTTCCTCCATCACGCGTGACGAAACCGCCTCCTCGTGACTGCATGATCGAGATGTTACTCCTGTGATGTACTCTGTGTTTCGAAGACGGTCCGACAGTCCTACCGGGAGGACAAAAGACGTACAAGCATGAAGATGTGGTTCCCTCCCAAAATACTGACAAACATTTCACCGGAAACATTTGTCATTGTCGTCATCGGAGGGTTTTTTTAAACCTTAAATCATTATATGATGATTTCCCTATTAATGTGCAGCTAGTTAGCGTTAGCATCTTTGCCTATCATGTCAAATTTGAGGATAATGATACAAAAAAATGGCAACTTATCTATGATTCTGCGCTTCAACGCATCGCCACGATCTCATCGTGAAGACTTGAGGTGAAGGTATGTTAAAGATATATGTACTTAAAAAAAAACTGAAATAAGTGCAAACCCCTGAGAAAACCTTTTTTTTGTGTTGTTGTGTCTTAAAAACATATACAATTTGACTTATTTTTTTGTTATTAATATATTAAAGTGAAAACACATGCATGAAGCTAACTGGTCATAAAGATTTTAGTTTTTTTTAGCATGAGTTGCTAACACGAGTCCCTCTGCAGACATGGTGTCTTCATGTTGAAAAAAAAACAACAAACATCAAGGGGGCAAAAGAATTAAATAATGTTGATTATGAGCGAAAATTGTTAAATGTATTTTGTATTTATTAATTTATTGAATCATTCATAAAAGAAATCTCAAATCCAGCAACATTTAGTGATGAAGGTAATTTAAAAATATTGCAAAAAGACGAGATGCTCGGGTTATTGTTCCAGGACTTAAAGGTTCTTTAAAAAAAAAAAAACTTTTTGTCATGTCGACGCTGATGATCATTTGTGCGTCTAGTGTTCACACGTACTACACTCGCTGTACAAAAAAAAAAAGCCACATTTGTGTTTCTGATTTTTCAAAGTTGTTGTTACGTACCGCTAACAAGAGGCTAGCTATCTTAGCATTCAAAAATGTACCGCTCAGAACGGGGGCCAAACTCTGGAGCCTCCCGGGGTTCTTTTTTTAAATTTCCCGCCACTTGCCTTACATCGACCCCCTCGACCCCAACGACCCCACCCCCCGTCGTACCTGCATGACTCTCACGTGCCGCACCATCACTGTGACCCGACACCTGTTCTGTAGCATCCGTGTGTGCGCGTGTGCATGCCAGGTCCTCTGTACGAGTGTTTCACGTGCATGTGCTCAGGTGTGCTCTGCACTTCGGCCAAATACTCCCGTAACTCTGTCGTCAGCCAAAGCATGAACTCCGTCGGACCAGCCTGCGTTTTTTTTTTATCAGTTCCAGGGGCTTTTTTTCGTGGGTAGATATATATCGGGAGTGGTTCGCGCTTTAGACTAGGAAACACGCATCGCTAGCTGTAGCGGGTGAAGACGTTTTCGCTATTTAGCGGCCTTTACCGAAAACCAGTCGAGCTACGTTTCCACGTCGACGTTTCCTGCCAAATGTTTTTGAGCTTCCTCTGACTGTACACACAGATGGATTACACTGCCCCCTAGTGGTCGGGAATATGACACGTATACCCTGGTGTGACCCTGGTCTGGAAAAGCGCTATATAAATAAATAAAATATATAAATAAGTATTACTTACTTACTTACTTACTACATCCATGAAGAGGAGTAGGACAGTAGGAGATATCATGGTAGGGAAATTTGCGAGGTAGTCTAGTGCCCCCTAGTGGACAGCAGTCGTTTCATCATTTCTAGCTAAATAACAAACTTCAATTGGCTTCTCTTCCGAAAGATCAGTGGCTCTAGTCTGAGTCTCTTCTGGACGAATTAACTTCTATCTCAAGGTGAGAGTCCAGATGCCAGTAGAAAAAAAAAATGGAACTTTCTTTTGTAGGTCTCAGTTAAGAAAAGAAATTAAATGGAGATTTTTGTCTTCTGGCTCAGCTCAAAACTATAACAAGAGTCTTGCCGTTTTTTTAATCGAAGGAAAATTAAAGTTTTTGGAATAATTGAGCTCTTATTAACTAAACTTCTTCTTCTTCACCTGATCTCAATCCGTCCGTTGACACAGTCAGAGGATCCGTCTTTTACAACCACGTTTCTTATGTTGTTTTTTCTACATTTCCGTTCGTTCTTTCGGTGACTTTTTTGTTTCTTCACACCTCGCTGAATGTCTCCTCTGTACAGATAAAAAAAAGGTTATTTTGGTTGTAAAAACGAGCCGCCAAAATGTCTGTGATGTAAAATGTGCAACAGGAAAAAAAAATAATGAAAAAAGTACTCGCGTCTATATATAGCTTCTATAAATATATAAATATATATATTCACAGTATAAAGTACCACTGGGATCTTTTCTAAGAATGTATTTTGATTATGTAAAGGATTCTGCTTAAATATGCTATGAAAAAAAAAAAGCGGCGTCTCGCGGTTGAGGCGGCGGCGGCGCAGAGCTAACTGCATGGTTGTCTTCTGTTCATATCTGGGACGTTTATTTACCAGCACTGTGTCGAGTCGACTGCATCGTCAAAGTCAGGCTTTTGAAATAAATATAAAATAAAATGAAAAAAACACAATCTGGCAGTTTTATGTGTTTTCGCTGCTGCTACGACCGACTTGCTATCATGACCTCTGTTGTGTGACGCTGGAAATATTCTGTTTCAAAGTTGCCAAGACTTTGCATTTACTTCTGAATAAAGAGTTTACTGAACGATGGTCTGTGTTTTTCGTCTGGTCGTTCATCTCGTGGAAGAACTCGAGATACTACCTCAAAAACTTGTGGCCGGGGGCCAAATCTGCCTCGCCAAGTTTATTCATGTGGCCCCGCTGGAGGGTCGGCTGAAATTAAAGTAGAACGATGACCTATGAAGATGTTGGTGATTAAGATAAGATGAGGAACATAGATTATCGACTATTATACAGAACATTGCGATAACCAACTAACTTTGAATTTATGTTTATGAAGTTAAAGCTTTTTTTTGTTGGATGAAGGACAAACTAAGAGATAATCAGGAGATACTGAGGCTCCTAGAATAAAAAAACAAAACAATATCGCAATCGGTGTCATTAAATAGATGTTGGACCCTATTGTATCATCAGTGTCTGTTTGTACAAAATTATCTTTTTATTAAAATATATACATTAGAAAAGGATATTAAGCCCCGCCCACTGAAACACTTATTTACCATAACCACGCCCACTATGTTGTGATTAGTCTCCACATCTTAGGTACTCATTGTATAAACAATGAATTTATGTTTATGAAGTTAAAGCTTTTTTTTGTTGGATGAAGGACAAACTAAGAGATAATCAGGAGATACTGAGGCTCCTAGAATAAAAAAACAAAACAATATCGCAATCGGTGTCATTAAATAGATGTTGGACCCTATTGTATCATCAGTGTCTGTTTGTACAAAATTATCTTTTTATTAAAATATATACATTAGAAAAGGATATTAAGCCCCGCCCACTGAAACACTTATTTACCATAACCACGCCCACTATGTTGTGATTAGTCTCCACATCCTAGGTACTCATTGTATAAACAAAGCAGGGCGTGATTACAGGAGGAGTGACGCCATTATTATTATCTTATTATTATTACAATTACATCATAATGGAATCTCGTAACCTCTCGTTCGCTGAGATTTCAGACTTTATAAAGTAATAACTTCTAAACATGGTCATGATGAGGGACTTATTGCTTCTTGGAGAGGAAAACTTGAAACATGGGAGTGATATTTACATATAATAATAATTAAGAATTAAAATCGATATTTTGCATTAGAATGTTGTTGTTTTTAATTATTCATGCCTGTTTTTCCATTTATATTTGGGCCAATCACAACAATTACAATATCTAATGTGGCCCCTGAGTAAAAGGTAGTTGTCAAAATGCCCCCAAAAAATGTGGGAAAATAAGTCTTTATTTTTGTCTGATCGTTAACAAGGCAGAATTCTGGGGAGAGGAGCATCCAGTGTAAGTAAGTAAGTAATTAACAGTTATTTGTGAAGCGTCGTTCTAGACCAGGGTCACAAGGCGCTGTTTCCACCACCATTATTATCAATATTATTATCATTAACTGTAAGTTTGACCAGAGACGCTCACGAAAACACTTCAGATTTATTTGAAAAAGATGGCTGCTGCTTTTATTTTTCATTCCACTGTGCAGTAAGTGCTCCTCACGCAGAGATGCCTTGTTGCCGTGGCAACATGTCAACACAACAAACCATTTCACAAGGACGCAGTAGCCACTATTAGCCAGCGAACCTTCTTTCAGCTTCCAAAAAAAGAAAAATCAGTCTGTAGATCGTGGGGGGGTTGGGGGGGTTGGGGTTAATGACGCAGGGCCAGAGGAGCTACAGCTGGGAGGAAGTAGAAGGTTTTCAGAACTCCTCCGTGCACTTGTGGGTCCTTTTGTTCAGTTGCGAAGAGGTTATGAGTCACGAGTGAGACCAGCGGCTCCTCGGAATCACTTCAATTTCTCGACTTCCATATGCTGCTCCTCTGACCCCCCCAACTCTTGCCTTAGTTCTTTCACCTTCAGAGTTTCTGTGAAGCCAGAGAAACTTGATGGAAGCAAACTCTAGTGAAGTTCCTCGACAAAGTACGGCCCCGGAGGCAAGAAAACAAATGTGTTTGTGGTATCCCTTGTGTTGTCTCTGCGTCAAGGTGAAAGACCTCCCTGGCAGTGGTGGAGGCCTGTTCACTTTGACCGTCAGATGACACAAGGGATACCACAAACACATTTGTTTTCAAGCCTTTTGGGTCACCTGGACCCAGAGATACCACAAGGGTTAAATACATTTGTTTAAAGACATTGTTTCTCCTATTTTCTGTCTTTTATTTGTCCTTTGGTTTTATATTTTTCAAGGTGTTTTTATTTATCTATTTTCAATGAAAATATAACTCAAGGCATAATAATGCTTTTTTTGCATTTATGTTTTTTTTCATTGTAAAATATATGAAACATGCAAAGTTTAAAAATGTATATATTTCAGTAAAAGTCAGTAAATTATGGTATTATATACATTTAAATGACATACATTACATTTATTTAGATTTTCTATTATAAATCTTTGTTGGTGCCTTACTTCTTTAGGCGTACATAACGTGGCCCCCGAGGAAATTAAAATTCTAATACTGGCTCTAGAATGAAAAGAATTTGAGGTAAACGTGTACCGTCTAACAGAGAATTCTTACGGCATCAAAATCAGACTTTGAATATTTCAAAAAACAACATTTCAAGCCATGTTATTTATGTTTCCACGCATCAATACATATATGATCTTCATCATTAAAGGCGCCGACGAGGACGGCTGCCTCTCCAGTAGCTCAGCAGCAATTTCTATAATTTTCTGTTTTTTTTAGTTTTTTTTACTATAATTTTTTAAATGGATACTTTTGAACATGGGGAGAATCGTCTTGTTTACTCAAGAGAGGATCTACTGTCGCTGAAGTCAATGGCACGGGCTGGAGATCGCCACGAGATCCCGATCGAACTTCAGCGCCGTTACAGAGGCTGTCGGGCAGGGAGGAGGCTAAAGGCTAAGCTAACGGACAATCGGAGACGTCACAGACCAACGATCCCAACGATCACGATGGGGAACGTCAATTCACTGACGAATAAGATCGACGAGCTGTCTGCCCTCAACAACCAGCGGATCTACAGAGAGAGCAGCTTGTTGATCTTCACGGAGACGTGGCTCACTCAGCTGACTCCGGACTCACACGTGGAGCTGCCGGGTCTGATCATGTACGTGAATAAACGCTGGTGTAGTCCGGGACACGTTACTGTGAAGAAAGTCTCGTGTTGTCAAGATTTAGAACTGTTGGCTGTCAGCATGCGTCCATATTATCTACCGCGTGAGTTCAGTCACGTGATCGCGCTGTGTGTCTACAAGATCCACACAATGACAGCTCGACTTCAGAATCAACATCCTGAAGCGTTTATCATCATCTCTGGAGACTTTAATCATGCCAACCTGGACTCTACTCTGCCTACTTTCCATCAGGCTGTGGATTGTCCCACCAGGAATAACAGGACAATTGACCTTCTTTATTCCAACTTGAAGGACGCCTACAGAGCCAAACCTCTTCCTCCACTTGGAAGGTCCGATCATAACCTGGTCCACCTTCAGTCACGGTACATTCCTCTGGTGCAGAGACAGACTGTGACCACTAAGACAATCAGAAAGTGGACACCAGCTGTGGAGGACGCCATCAGAGACTGCTTTGAAACAACAGACTGGGATGTGCTGCTGAGGTCTCATGGTGAGGACATCGAGGGACAGACGCACTGTCTAACGGATTATTTAAATTTCTGCTTGGACGTTGTCGCCCCTACTAAGACTGTCCGCTGTTACCCTAATAATAAACCGTAGGTAACAAAGGAGGTCAAGGATGTCCTTAACAGGAAGGAAGTGGCGTTCAGGAGCAGGGACAGGGACGCCATGAGGTCAGCACAGCAGGAGGTGAAGCGATGTTTGAGGGAGGCAAAGGACACCTACAGGAGGAGGTTGGAGGAGAAGCTGAGCCGAGAAGAAATAAGAGAGGTCTGGGATGGTGTTAAAACCATCACTGGACACAAGACCAAGACCTCTCTGACTGCAGTGGACACGGTGGAGGAGGCAAATGGACTGAACAACTTTTTCAACAGGTTTGAGCAGGTCACCTCACCCTCACTGCTGCCCGCCTCAGGACCTGCCCCACCTTCTTGTGCCCCCCTCAGCTCCACACAACCACTTCCCAGCTTCACCTCACTCCAGGTACAGGATGTACTTCGGAGGATTCGTCCAGGGAAGGCTGCTGGTCCTGATAAGGTGTCTGCTCGACTGCTGAAGACCTGCGCTGCTGAACTAGCTGAGCCGCTCCAGCATGTCTTCAACCTCAGTCTACGGATGGGGAAAGTACCAACTCTGTGGAAGACTTCCTGTATCGTTCCAGTCCCTAAAAAGATCCGACCAAGTGTGCTGAACGATTACAGACCGGTGGCACTGACTTCGCAGCTGATGAAGACACTGGAGCGGCTGGTCCTCAAACATCTCAGGCCACAAGTCCAGCACGCGCAAGACCCCCTGCAGTTTGCCTACCAGCCAGCAGTTGGTGTGGAAGATGCCATCCTTCATCTCCTGCATCGGACCAACTCCCACTTGGATAAAGGAAGCGGTTCAGTGAGAATCCTGTTCCTGGACTTTTCTAGTGCCTTCAACACTATCCAACCCACTCTGCTCCAGGACAAACTGACTAAGATGCATGTGGACCCTGGTCTGGTCTCCTGGATTACAGACTATCTTACTGATCGACCACAGTATGTCAGGCTGAAGGATATCAAGTCTGACACTGTGGTGTGCAGTACAGGAGCACCTCAGGGGACAGTACTGGCCCCTCTCCTCTTCACCATCTACACTTCGGACTTCTGCTACAACTCAGAGCTGAGTATCGTCCAGAAGTATGCTGACGACACTGCCATTGTTGGATGCATCATGGACAACAGCGAAGACGAGTATAGGAGTCTGATAAGTGACTTTGTGGACTGGAGTGAGAGGAACCACTTGCAGCTGAACATCTCAAAGACCAAGGAGCTGGTCTTGGACTTCGGGAGGTCGAGGACAAAGCCACGTCCAGTGTCCATCAGAGGCGACGAGGTGGAGATAGTGGACAACTATAAGTACCTCAGCGTGTGGCTGGACAGTAAACTGGACTGGTCCTGCAACACAGACCATGTATATAAGAAGGTTCAGAGTAGACTGTACTTTCTGAGGAGGCTTCGATCATTTAACATCTGCAAGAAGCTCCTCTGCATGTTCTACCAGTCTGGGGTGGCCAGTGTCCTGTTCTATGCTGTGGTGTGTTGGGGTGGAAATGTGTCCAAGAGGAGTGTCAACAGGTTGGACAGGTTGATCAGAAAGGCTGGTTCTGTGGTTGGAATGAAGCTGGACTCACTGGTGACAGTTGCTGAGAGGAGATCATTGAACAAACTACTGTCCATCATGGATGATGACAGTCATCCTCTGAGCACTGTCATCAGTGAGCAGAGAAGCAGAATGAGTGCACGAATGCTCCTACCCAGGTGCAAAACAAATAGACTCAAGGACTCATTCATCCCTCGGGCTATTAAATTGTACAATTCTGAGTTCGGGGGCAGGAGTGCAGTGAGAGTATCTGGATGTTCTGTTCTATGTTAGTCTTTGTATCCTTTGTCTTTGTTGTTTTTCTTTGACCTATGTTCTTTGTCTTTATCTTTAGACTTAGATTGTGTCATCTTGTTCTTCCTCTTTTTGTTCTTCTTCTTATTTTATTTTTTATTTTTTATTTTATTGTTTATGAAAAATTGCTGGCTATTGGTAAAAAACAATTTCCCGAAGGAGACCTCCTGAGGGATCAATAAAGTTTTACCTTACCTTACCTTATGTGTAAAAAATATTCAGTGTCAACATTTAATGGTAAAAAAAAGGAATTTATTTACTTTTTTATGTTAATGTAATGTTATGTTTAATTTTGGCATAACTTTTTTTTAAATAATAAATTGCTAACACTGAATTTTTTTTCTGAAATGTATTTATTAATGTGTTGCAAAATAGTACATGGAAATAAACAACAGTATTTTAAACTTATACATTTTTAAAGTCTGATTTTGATGCTAGAAATTCCTATTAAAAGTCTGATTGCACATATTAACCTCCATACGGAAGGACCACTCGAAAAAAGAGGAGGATCTCAGGCCCGTCTTGGAGAAACAAGGAATATTTTTGAGTGTCCTGAACACAGTCTTGGGCAAAGAGTGGCCCCCGTGGGGCCACAAACAAACTGTTTTGCTCCTCAGACTTCGGATGCGCCTCACAAAAATGTAGCTCTGTCATCACTTCTCCAGTCGGAGTCGATCACAGACCGAAGCAGCTCCTCGTACGAGAGGTTAAAGCGACGTGGGAAGGCGAGAGTGGGAGGAAGGTGAGAAGGCCGGCGAGAACGAAAGGTCGCAAGCGTTCCAGTCAGAAGGAAAAAAAAGAAAAAAGTCCTTCCACATCAATCGACTCACGATCTGAGCAATCTTCTCTGCTCCTCCTCAGTCTGGGATGTGGTCCCGGCTCTCTCTCCTCCGTCCGACGCAGCCCCGGCTAGAGGTCGGCGAGCGTGGGCGGCCTGACCAGCCGGGGCTCGCCGATGAATGTGCAAGACGGCGTAAACAAGCGGCTGAGCTGAAAAGGATGAGGACACCGCGCTCGGAGAAGAATGGAGGAAAAAACACGGTGCTGAAGAAAAGGTAATTACGGGCTCAGCGAGAGGGCGTGATGTTCCCGCGAGTGTTTGTGGAGCAGAAGGACTCTATTCTCTAGCTTAGCGCTGCCGCCATGAAATGTGTTGATCCTACGACCCGGACAGGTTCTGAGCAAGTGTTGCAGAGAAACTCCAGTCCTCCCTGGATGTTATGCTAACGTGCTTCACTTTGAATAAGCGAAACTTCTGATCAGAAACGATGGCCTCAAAACTTACTTCGAGTATTCCACCAGTTTTTACTGACCACGACCACTTGGTTCTGTTTGGTTTCATGTTCAAAATCTGAACTTCGTACCACCAAGACATATTAAATACCTGTTGCTAAATTGAGCCTCTTTTTCCAAGATATGTCCTTTTTGAGGGTTTTATAAACTCCCCCTTGTCCGGCGGGAGTTTTTAGGAAACTTTCCAATGGCCCAGATTTTGTGACCTTTGTAACGACCAAACATGTTCAATGGTTCATTAGAAGCACTTTTGAAGATGAAATGTGGGGGAAAGTACCTGTGTTTTCGTCAGAGTCCTGAAAAATGGCGAGCAGTGTTTTCTGTCTGCAAAACTAAGACATTTTTCAGTAGCAAAAAAAGTCTCTAACAGGCCATATCGACAGCGTAAATCATAGAAGATTCGTGCTTTTTGCCTTAGCCATAATAAAGGGCTTTGCAAATTCTTTTTTTCCATTTTAATTTGGTTTTATTTTGTTCTCTCACTTCCTGTTGTCTCCTCTCTCATTTCCTCCAGTCAACTCATGGCGCAAACATGGACCTCGTCAGCAATTGCAATACTTACTTCAACCACTTGTGGGCCAGATCGTTCTTGATCCCTTCTCTGGATTAGTCTTGTTGGATTTCTCTTGTTTTGCCTCTTTCTCTTTGTGCACAAGTGCTTTAGTTTGTTCTTTATTAGCGAGTGTATTGATCACCTTATTTTATTTTTTCTTGTTGTTTCCTGTTTTATTCCAGCGTTATTTGGACACGTTTGTATTGTATAGTTTGGGCTTGTTATTTATTACATTGTTTGTTTATTCCTTTTGTAAAAGTCGCTGGTTTCTCTGTACTACCTCAGTTTTCTTCTAGACTAGATAATTGTATTTTGTTGTAAATAGGAATATTGATATATAAAACTATTACAGACCATCATTTTGTTGAGGAGATGTCGTTTCTTTATATTGTTGTTGAAAAATACTTCAGGTCGATTGGTTTATCCCTAATGAGGCCTGGTAAAGTGTCTTTTTTTGGAATTCAGTATTTGTATATATTAAGCTACCATAGTAACAAGGATTCATTAGTAGTATTGTCGAGTACTTTACTCTGGTGTTGCTGTATTTACAGACCACATGACTGACGAAGTCGTAACTGCTTTAATTGGTTTTTAAAACCAAAATATGTCCAAACATCAGCTTTAAAGCTGCTGGAGTCTAGTGTATCCTCTCGTCCTCAGTCATCGGCGGTAGCTGGCAGGATTTTATTGTTCCTTTAGCTGTGGTGGATGTAATGACTGCTGCCATCTAGCGGCTCAAAGTTTAATTACAACACAAAAATAAACAAACACAGAGAATATGTACATGTTAAGTTGAAAATTAAAAATTAAAAAATTGAATTATTTTATTTCATACACATAAGTCGTAACTGTTTGCATTTGTTTTGAAACCAAAATATGTCCAGTCATCAGCTTTCAAAGCTGCTAGGGTCGACTGTATCCTCTAGTCCTCAGTGTAGGATCTTGCAGAGCAACTAAACACAAATGAATCAACACAGTGAATATTTACATGTTAATTCTGCATATAATGGAAATGTAAACCATACAATTTGAAAGCAAAGTATATAATCAATACAATACTGTTAAATATTGATAAAGTATCAAGAAAGAAATATTGCGATATTTTATGAAGTCAGAACGGGGTGCAAAAATTCCACATACCTCGTACAATTAAGTTGTAATTACAGAACTACATATTCATACAATTATTCAACAAATTCAACAAAAAACTAACCTTGGCTATATTTTCTAAGTGTACGAGTACAAGTTACTAAATGTGTGCATAACTTCCAAACACTCGTAGAATGTGATCTAAAGCTGTACTTCAAATGTGCATACATGTCACTATATATTTGTACCCATAAAACACAAGGCACATTTATGTAATTGAGGTCTTAAAAAAAATTACGACTATATTTTTTCAAGTTTATAGTCCAGGTTTGTTTTTTGTTTTTCAAGGCTTCAATTACACATGTGTACCTTCTGGATTACGAGTATGACTATTTAGTTAAGTCAAAGCAAATTAATAGTAAGAGTACACATCTAATGTTATGTGTATGTGGGCCTTTTTACCCATTCTAACTTCATAATATTTTCTCACACCCACAAGTTTAGACGTGACTTTGTAGCGATGCTTAACTTTCAACTCCTTCGGTTGTTTCACCGTCTTCTCTTCCACCAACTCTTCATTCTAGCTCGGCCTCGTCTCCTCGAGAACCTGATCCGCACTCATTCTCTCTGCTCATCTTCCTTTTCAACGAGAGGAAGGAGGGAAGAAACAAAAGAGTCCGACACGCTGCCGCCCACACACGCATCGCCCGGATCTGCATCTTAATGAGTCCATCGGGCCGGAACCGCTTGAATGAGCTCACGCCGTCAGGACTCGGAACTTTTCAACGTCTCAATCTAAAAAAAAAAAAAAAAGGTCGCGCGGAAGCGAGAGAGTGTCTCGTCTTTCTTCTGCACAAATGAACGACGGCTGGATGTTGAGGGGGGAGGTGGGTGAGTGTGAGAGGGTGATTGTTGGGGGGGTTTCTCACCATGTTATTAAGATATTCAGCAGCACTGGAGTGTCTGTCAATCAAAGTTATTTTATTTTTGTTATATTTCAATAAAGTGTATGTAAAATAATTTGATTTTTATGTATTTATTTATTTCAGCTAACGTGTAAATAATCACTGTGTGCAATTAAACTTACGTCATAACATCCTCTGCAGCTGAGTACAAGAGGATACGACTCCAGCGTTAAGGTGGAGGGTTAGGGGTTGAATAAAATATCGCAAATATCTTTCTTTTTCACAAGAACAAACCGATATTTAACAACACTGTGTAATTCTTTTTTTTTTTCAAATATTTCATTTTTTATCAGAGCTCCTTTAATTTCAATGAAGTGTGTATTAAATAAAATAATTCAAATTTCTTTAAATTTACAATTAACATGAAAATGTTTTCTGGTTTAGTTTTTGTGTTGTAATTCAACTTTTTAGCCGCTAGATGGCAGCAGTTATTACATGCTCTTCAGCTTAAGGGACAATGAAATCCTGCGAGATAAAGTCGGTGACTGAGGATGAGAGGATACAATTTCAGCATGTAGATGAAGATTAGTGTTGTATAAGGATATATTTTTCATGATACCAGTAACAGTATTCAACAGCTCTGTATCATTTTTTGGGGGGCTTTAAATTTATATTTTATTTTTGTCATAATTATGTTTTAATATTTAAATGTATGTGTAAAAAATATTTATTTAGTGTTGCAATTAAACTAAAAAAGGCAGCAGTCATTACGTACTCCGCAGCTAAAGTAAACGAAAAGAAAAAACCTGCGATGCCTGAGGACGAGAGGATAAAGTCGACTCCAGCTGCTTTTAAAGCTGAAGTTTGGACATATTTTGGTTTCAAAACAAATGAAAGTAGTTGCGACTTCATCAAGAGTCGTGTGGTCTGTAAATCCTGCAACACCAGAGTCAAGTACTCGACAATACTACAAATATATCCTTCTTACTAGAGTATGATGATATATTGTATCGGAATGTGTATCGTGTTGAAAGATTATTGGCAATACACACCCCTAATACAGCTGCTTATTCAGAAACTCTTCCTTTCAAGTTCTACCTTCTTGCTCTGTTTGAGTCTCTCCTGGATGTACGAGCTTCTTTCTCCAGAATAGAAAAGTCCTCTCTCGTTCTCACTCAAACAGATGAAACATTTGTCAGCTCGTGAATAACTCACTTTAAGCCAGTGTCGTGTCTGACCTTTACGTCTGAGAAATCCTGCTTCTATGTCCATGTTTGGACCACATTAAAGACCGGGCTGGAGCTGCCGAGCTGTTCGGGACGTCACTGCAGGTGGAGCAGCATCTGTCCTCCCTCCACAGATCAGCAAAGGTCAATTCGCTCATTAGCGCCACCACGAGCCATCACATTGGTGCGGGGGTGCGTCCCCGTGACCGACACCCCCCCACTTCACCGTCAGCCCTTTTCAGGTACGAGAGCCGCTCTGCCCACCTGACCGCAAGAGAGACGAGAAGACATTTGGCTGCCGCTCTCCTTGTGTTTGCAGGCCCGGTCTCCCGTGGCAACCGACACTTGAATGGCGAGGCTGAATCCGCCGGGATAATTGGACGGAAGGGACCGAGAACCACGGAGAGGGAAAAAAAAATGGTTACATTGCAGGTGGTTTTTACCGGCCGACGTCTGTTTCTCACCTTTGCCTGGCGGCGGGCGCCCACTCAGGTGTCGCTCTCGCCTCGGTTCTGTGTCGCCCCGGCTTGACTTCTGTCAAACGTTTGTTGAGCGTCGCTCACTGCCACTGGTCGTGGGGGGGGGAACTTTCTGAGAGGGTCTGTCAGTTCGGGGGTTATTTCAGGAGGACTTGCTGTGCAAACAACGTCTTTTCTAAATGGTCCAGGATCCCCAGGAAGTCACTTCATTACGTCTCAGTCACTGGTAAAAGTCAAAGCAAAAAGAACGTTTTATTCTATTATGTGGTCGTCAGGTGTGATCAAAAATCTTTATTTTGACTCATTTAATATGTTTAAAAAATACATTCAAAAATACTTATAATAAAATAATATTGTTAATAACAAGAAGTGCTTAATATCGCTAAAATATGAATATATATTTTCATTAAATAATAATAATAAGTGTGATGATTTATGATAATACATTGTATTAGAATATAAAAATAAAAATAAAATGTATATTTGTACCACTTGAATATAAACAGCAATAGATACTCAACAACACTATACAATGGGATATTGCAATAACAACGTCAACAAATTAATGTAGTATTTACAACTCTAATGTACATTTTAATAATCAAGCACTAACTCTTTGACTCTTTCTAAGTCTGTTGTACTTGTTAAAATTACAATAAATTACTATTTTTAATGTTTAATATACGACTTCAATCTTGTGGTGAATGTAATTATATTAAAAATTGTAATAAAATGAATAAACATATATTTGAATGCCCCTATTACTTCGCAGTAGTCATAGTAACCTTCTGATTATTTCTTTTGAAATACAGTTTTAAAAATGCCGTTTTTTTGCAAATTTTGCCGTTATTGGATAACAAGTTTATGTAATTTATAATAATAATACAATATAAACCTGATTTAATAAACAGGGCAAAAGTGTAACAAAATATTTCGTCAAATTTAAAGACAAAGATCCGATGATTTGTGCAACGAATTGTTGAAAAACACAAATAGATCAATATCATGGAAACAAAAAGCTTTTAAAAATGTTTATTAAATAAATAAACAAAATAAATTAAGTCCAATTCTGATTCAGAAACAATAATTATTTTTTTTATCTCGATTTTCAATTTATTTCATGATATTACAAATGTCAATCATCCAGGAACCGAAAAGGAGGTAAAGAAGAAAGTGCAGCCGGGGTGGAGTGGCTGGTGACAGAAGTTTATTAGCAATAATGGTGGAGCTTGAGACATAACTATAAGAAAAATGTAATAATAAACATCACAATGTGCTTTAAATCAAAGCAGAAATTCATTTTGAAGTCACACAGAACATCAATAAAAGCACAAAAGTAATATAAATATGATTATTGATCATATGAAATAGCAAATAACGGTAAATGTAATAAATTATTAAAAGAGAGTTAACATCCTTATACTTTCATGAATGCAGTCAAAAGTTAAACTAGTTAAAAGAAGACTTCACACAAAAGCCAGACTAATAATGATGACACTAAAATTATATTATATCACATGGAATTTTTTCTAATTTAAGAAAATAAAAGCGTCTTTGCTGGACGGACGAGCGTCGTCAGCATCTCCACCCCCTGGCGTCGATAATCGTCATAGCGATAGCTCACCATAAACACCTGGACATTCAAAGCGGTCCTCTAATAGGGACGGTCATTAGATGGATTCCCAGCTCAGTGGACGTCTCGGTCAGCAGCCGGCAGCAGACCGTGGCCTTCAAAGGTCGAGGACATGCATCAAATATCAGGAGGACGAGCATGTGGCGGTGAAGAGCTGCTGCAGGTGAAGATAAAT
Source organism: Callionymus lyra (assembly GCF_982586985.1). Lineage (NCBI taxonomy): Eukaryota > Metazoa > Chordata > Actinopteri > Syngnathiformes > Callionymidae > Callionymus > Callionymus lyra. The sequence continues at coordinate 6,593,565 of NC_141818.1, read as the reverse complement.
CAGCGACACCGTGGTTCGCCCCAAATACCAGACGAGATTCTTGCTCCACGAAGATGTTCGATCCTGATTCATTATTCCAGTGGAATCCACGCCGACCTGCAACATCTGCCTCAGAATGATCTCCTGCGTGTGCAGAGTGGTGCGACCCGACAGCTCCTGTTATGAGTCGGACTGAATACTTGAATATGAATGACAAACAAAAGTATAGTCGTAGCTCTACTTGTTCTTCCTGCTAAAAATAACTGTAGACTCTGCCACAGCGTTACTTTCATACAGGCGTTTTTTTAAGCAAGATTTAAATAGACATGTCGTGAATGGACTTTGCATACAGGGAGGTCAGGAGTTGTAAGACTAGAAGTTCTGACAAAGACTTGGTAGACTACAGGATCTGTCAAGATGTAGAAAACTAGGAGGTGTGACAAAGACTTGGTAGACTAAGAGGTCAGAAATAACTTAGTAGATTAGGAGGTCAGAAAAGACTTGGTAAACTAGGAGGTTTGATAAAGATTTGATAGACTAAGGGTTCTGAAAAAGACTTGTAGACTTTGAGGTGCGGCATAAACTTGGTAGACTATGAGGTCAGAGAAAACTTGGTTGACTAGGAGGTCAGAAAAGACTTGGTAGACTAGCAGGTCAGAAAAGACTTTGTAAACTAGCAGGTCAGAAAATACTTGGTAAACTAGGAGGTCTGACATAGACTTAGTTGACTAGGAGTTCTGACATAGACTTGGTAGACTAGGAGGTCCAACATAGACTTGGTAGACTAGGAACTCAGATAGAGATTTGGTAAACTAAGAGGTAAGACAAAGACTTGGTAGACTAGCAGGTCAGAAAATTATTTGTAGAGTAGGAGGTCTGACATAGACTTGGTAGACTAGGAGGTCAGAAAAAGACTTGGTAGACTAGGAGGTCCAACATAGACTTGGTAGACTAGGAACTCAGATAGAGATTTGGTAAACTAAGAGGTAAGACAAAGACTTGGTAGACTAGGAGGTCAGAAAAAAAAAGGTAGACTAGGAGGTCAGAAAAGACATGGTAGACTAGCAGGTCAGAAAATTATTTGTAGAGTAGGAGGTCTGACATAGACTTGGTAGACTAGGAGGTCAGAAAAAGACTTGGTAGACTAGGAGGTCTGACGAAGTCTTGGTAGACTAGGGGGTCAGACAAAGACTTGGTAGACTAGGAGGTCATAAAATGACTTGGTAGACTAGGAGGTCAGATAGAGACTTGGTAAACTAGGAGGTCAGACAAAGACTTGGTAAACTAGGAGGTCAGAAAAAGACTTGGTAGACTATAAGGTCGGACATAGACTTAATAAACTAGGAGGTCAGACAAAGACTTGGTAGACTAGGAGGTCTGAAAAGGATCTGTTGATAGAAGGTCTAATAAAGACTTGTCGACTTGATGTGTTTATTAAAACACAGATAGAACATCAGGATTGTGTCTCTGCAGGAGGAGAACCCGAACTTCGGTCCAGATCTGGAGACAAACAAAAGAAGGAGCCGATTGGATCAGGAGCCGCGGGGTCAGAGTTCAGAGTCTTTCTCCTTCTTTGGTCGTCCTGCTGGAGATTTTCCTTCCCGGAGAGAGAAACGTTCCCGAGGATCATGAATCAATTCCCTCCAGCGCAGCAACTGCAGCAATCTTGTTCTGCCCCGAATCAATCTCCCTGTGATTGCTGCTCTTTGTCTCCTGCACAGTCGCCGCCTCGCCCGCCGCCCGACAATCAAAACCTTCATATCGCAGCATCTCAGGCTTGTTTACGGGCGAGAAATCTGGACCGCCTGAGAGCGGATCCCTGGACCCTGGTGCTGGACCTCAACAGCTTTTATTGCTGCAACTCGCGTCATCATGAGTTAATCCTTTAAAGCGTCCACCATTAGGGCTGATAGCGCCCCCTACATTCAAAACAAACTTTTTTAAACCATAAAAACTGTGATATAGTTGATGCTTTTTAAATTATGCTTTTACGAAAGTTCGGGAGTTTAATACAACTGTAGATTTTTTTTTGATATATATTTATTAAGAAATGTTATCATGATTTTAAATGTTACCTCTTTAAATAATTAAATAGAGTTCAATCCTTATTATTTATGTATATGTAAATTATATTCTTAATTTTTTTAAATAAAATAAAAAATGTATCGTTATATAAATATGTTAAATTATTATCGTTATATAAATATGTTAAATTATAAATTAATCTCAAGTGACTTTTTTATTTATTTTTCAATTAAACAAAAGTTGCTTTAATCCAAAAGAAAACAGATATAATATTTTACTTATTCAAATGTTTTTTACTTAAAAAGAAAAGTAATAAAGTAACTTTTTACATGTCCACGCTATCCACATGTTAATACAAATACAAATATTTAAGGTAAGACTTCATTGATCCCTCAGGAGGTCTCCTTCGGGATTTTATTTTATTTATTTATTTTTTAAGGTAAGGTAAGGTAATACTCTAATTTCAATTAAATGAAATTAATGAAATGAAATTAAATGAAATTAATTTATGGAGATCAATCAATTAAGAGAACTTGAAAAAATGAATAAAAAAAAAAAATTGTATTATTATATAAAGAAAGGGTATTTCCAATCCAAATAAAAGTTTTAAAAAATAGCTCAAAACGCTTAATTTAAAAGAAAAAAGTTTCAGCAAAGTAGGAAAAGTCCTTTTTTTTATTGAATAATAAAGACACTAATCTACCTCCATACTATGAGGCTTTTTTTTTATTATTCAATAAAGAAAAGTTACTTCCAATCAAAAATGTTTAAAAAAAAAAAAAGGGGAAAGAAAACATGTTATATTAATAAATAAATAATTTTAATGAAAAAAGTATTAAGAAAGTAAGAAAACTCCTTTTTTCGGTTGAATAATAAAGATAGAAAAATCCACCTCAATAGATTCACTCAAGAAGTGTTTTTCTTTGTGTTAACACAACGTTAGTGTTGGCCACAGCGCCCCCTGCAGCTCAGGCTGAGCCCCCTTCATGAGTGACTCTAGTGTTCGTCCTTTAATGTGTAAGAAAATCCCAAATCCTCCATGACGGCTGTTAAACTTGAGTGTTTTTTAATTTCTGGTCCGGATGCGAACATGACTCACTTGGTCTCTCCTGCAGGACTCGAGAGTGGAGCAGGATTTTGGGACGCGGCGGTTAAAAGAAAAAATTCCCAGCACTTACTGTAAATCACATAAGCAGATTTGCGGGAGAGCGAAAAAAAAGCTTAAATAAGTGCCGCGTAATAGAGGAGGCGACGAAAAATGAAAACCCGTCCTGATGAGACAGTGAGTCTCGATGAGTGGCGTCGGATTTGTCGCGACTAACAAACGCGGTCCCTGTCGCGAAATCCTGTTCCCCCCCGTAAATAATCCCCGGACATCGTGTCATTAAAGCGCCGCGGCCAACAATTCAGGTGGAGTTTCTTTTGTAGGTATGATCTGATGCGATGTTATATAATTCCTGTGGGTAGAACGATGGCGGGGATCAGAGAGCAGCACGGTGCGTTCGCGGAGAAGTGAAAGTGGGCCGCACAAAAGCCTGTAAGTGCCGCATGATGAGTTGAATAGAGAAAGCAGGTTTTGAAAGAAGCGTTAGATAAGAGTTCTGTTTACCGCCGCCGCGCAGATATGATTAGCCGGCGAAATAAAACCCGCGACTCTTGTCATTGAGTAGCCCAAAGAAGTGGTTCGTGCTGTTATGACCACGCGTGTTGTTGTGTTGGACGCCATTTTGGTTTCTGGTTAAGCTGTGACGGCACCTGTTTGTTAACTTGTAAAAATGCTTCACCACCGCCTAAGATAAGAGCAACTACAATTCTTCAGGGGCCACATGTTTTATAGTGGCTGGTGTTAGGGAACGTCAAGCAAAAACAAATGGCAAAAAAAAGTGTAAAAACAAAGTAACTATTCTGACAATTTTACATTTTTTGTATTTTATCTAAAAAAAAACAAGCTGATAAAATAACTATACTTTATTCACTCAAATCTTTTGAAGGGCGATATATACTATAAAATGACCATTTTTGTATTACTATTGCAACTCAAAAAGATTTCTTTGGAAAAATAGTGCCAGTGTAATAGATTCAAACATATTTTTGAACTAAAACACAAAAAAATAAAATTATCACAGTATGTTTGGCTTGATTTTTTAAACCTTTCGCTCCTTTTGTTTGATGGTCCCTCACAACAATCACGGTGAAATGTGGCCCCTGAGGGAATGGAATTGCCCATGTATTTTGGTATTGTCTGGAGCACCTTTACATTGAATTTAAAAGGTTAAAGATTAAATTGTATTGATGACATTACATTTAAAAAAAACATTTTTTTTGTTTTGTTTTATCCAATCATTCAAAAGAAAAATAATGATTTAATAAAAAAAAATATATATATATATATATATTACTTATAATAATAGTGTAAATGTTAATTTGCTTTAGATCCATTGACTATTTCATTAATAAAGCGCAAATATGAATTAAAAGATTTCAGAATCACAATATGAATTTAATCAAAACATTTGAGTGAAAAGTTGCTTTAAATAATTGTATATTGTATTTTCAAATCATAAATAATTTACTACTGCAAGGCCACTTGGGACTTTTTTTAATTAAAAAAATATATATAATTTAAACACTGTTTTTGTCAAAGCGATCTGTTCTGCGCATGCGCATTGCGTCACGGGGTTTAAATGTCCGGCGGGTTTTAAAACTAGTAGCTGATGAAAGTGAAGTAAATGATTAACTGGACTGAGTTGACGTGTCATAAATCGTTTTCAGCTCACAGAGGAACATGGCTGTGACTAAACATGTCTGGAATAATGGACATAAACTCCTCTGTTCGTCTGTTCTGAGTCAAGTGAGCAGGTAAGAACGTGCATTGACGTGAGCTACATAATAATAATAATATAATTTAATGAAATACATCCGTTTAAACATTGACTTTGACTGGATGTACATGTCTAACATCCAACTATGTATTTTGTTCTAACAAAGAAAGTATTTACGTTTAAACTGGTGTAAATACTGTAATAAATACAAGAGTTAATATTAGCTAAAGCTAAAAAATATTAGCTTGTGTTTTAGCTAACGTTAGCTAAAACACGAGCTATGTTTTAGCTAATGTTAGCTAGCTAAGTTGCAGCTACATGCATTAGCTGTAAGTTGCTATTAAATAAAGTGTTGTTGGGTTTTTGTCAGAGAAAGGGGTTTAAATATACAGAATGTGTTGTTGGGGTTTTGTAAACTATTCTTAAGCAAACATTAATGATCATGTCTGTGAACTTTGACCCGACAAGATAAACCAACTGTAGCTGCAATTTATTATTAACCTGTGCTGCTGTGTGTGTGAGTGATGGGGAGTGTGTGTGTGTGTGTGTGTGTCTGTGTCTTCAAAAATAGAGACTTTAAACCCCATAAGTAAGTTTTAAGAAAGCACCAGGGGGGATTGTATCTAATTATAGTTCCAAATTAAAGCCATCAGGCCATGATGTTATTAAAAATAAGTTTTCCGTGACATTGAAACTGTGTGTGTGTGTGTGTGTTTTGGAGCCTTTGTAACTTGAAATTAACGAATGACTTTGAACGTACTTCATTTTTCTGAAGATAAGATTCTGTTGATGGACAACAACCGGATTTAATTTTCAGCATGTAGCCGTTGCGGGGCCTCAGCTTTATGTTACTCGGTCTGCACCTCCATCCCTGGCCACTCACTAGTGGTGCACAACAAGTTATTATTAGTTATTGTTGACAGCGATGACTGAAAAGCAGTTAAATGTACCATTTACAGACGAATATTCATGACGTTTGTTCATTTTTGTGTCCCTGCATTTAAACATCCGACCGCTAGATAGCAACTAAAGGAACATTTGACTTTTTGAGTTTTGGACGATGACTAAGGATGAGAGGATACAGTGACTCCAGCAGCTTTTAAAGCTGATGTTTGGACATATCATGGTTTCAAAACAAATGAAAGCAGTTACGACTTTGTCAAGAGTCCTGTGGTCTGTAAATTCTGCAACACCTGAAAAATGAAATGCTTGTATCACATTAAATCGCAATACATCTTATCGTTGCCCCTGTATTGTGACACGTATAGTATCGCCAGATTCTTGCCAATACACAGCCCTACTCTCCACCATGCTCGCCATGATGCTGCTGTTGTGGTACATGTGTGAGTAAAGTACAGTACCAGGCCTTCTCTGCTTTTCTGCAAGATGACAACATCACAATCAAGTAAAGCATTTGTACTACATCTTTTCAGTGGTTCTGTGTGGATGCGTAAAACTGCTTCTTTTTAATTGAAATGCAGTGGAGAACACACTATAGAAATATAAATTTTAATGAGTAATGCTTAAGTCTAGTGTGTAAAATATCTGATAAAAAACCTCTACCTCTAGAAACTTCTCAAAGTTTTCATGAAGTGTATATATATATATATATATATATATATATATATATATTTATATACTGTAACAGATTTGCAGAGCCATTTGCAGCAACATTGCGCTGGAGGCAGGTTAATCCCTGGTGTCGTAAAACAATTCCCTCAATCAAATTGTTTATTAATTGTCTTGTTACCAAATGAATGCACTCACACCATGTGTATCACAAACTGATTATGCAAAGACACGTTGCGAGCTCAAAACATCAGTTCATCTATAAAGTTACAGACCGGCTACTTTGCTAACGTCAACATCTTTGATTACAGCGACTTTTTTAGAATCGTTGCCCCCTTTTATAATCTGGATCTCTCGAGTGGGCGCTGCCAAAATGCTCCGCTCAACCCACTCGCCCCCATCACATTACAGTTCGTCGCCTCTTTCATATCGGAGCACATTAGCATGACTATCTTTTGGCCCACATGTCACACGCTTTCTCCGTGTCCCTTTTAAGTTGCTCCGTGTCAAAGCATCCGCAACTTGCCGGCGATTGTGTCGTCGCTCTGAGCCTTTTGTGTAACTTTCTTTCATCTGTATTTTTGCGTAGGAGGTTTTCAGAGAGCGCCGACAAAGGCTGGTTCCGTTCCATGCTCGCGCACAAAGTGGATGCCAGGAAAGATGCCCACTCCAACCTGCTGTCCAAGAAAGAAACCAGCAACCTGTACAAGATCCAATGTAGGCTTTTTTTTTTCATCACTATCACAATGTTTGTCTGCTTTTCAGTAACACTTTTAGGTCACCGACAGCCAGAGCTCAGGCTTATCTTGCCAACAATAACCAATGTAAACCCCAAATAATACGTTTTATTTAAATACTTATTTGTTTAATATATTTTTCTTGTTTAAAACTATCCAGAACAAAGTTCAGTTAATTTTTCATGTTGTAAACTATTCAAATTAAACAATGTTTCTTTAATCACACCTATCAAATGATGATGAAACTAAAAATCATCACGATCAAAATCGTAATTTTATAACAAAAAAGGTAGATTTGTGCTTATAATTCTATTAAAATAAAAAATATATTGCTTAAATATATAAAATATATCAATCAAATAAGTAGCTTCAAACTAAATTTAATATTTGTTTTCAAAAAATAAATTCACTTAAATGTAGAAAAACATTTTCAATGAAAGAAAAAACAATGGGAATGTAAAAATAAATAAAGCCAAGACTAAAAAAAAGCATTTGAAAACTCACAACTCTAACTTTATTGAACTTTTTTCTTTGATTAAAGTAATCTTTTTATTAGGACATATTTTTGTCTTCCTCTTCAATCCCAACAAAGGTTGCTTCAATTAAAAAATAAACATTTTCAGAGGAAAACTGAAATGCAAAAATTTAATTTGACCCCACCGCCCTAAAGAAAATATAATTTAAAGTGTTGAATAATTAAGACGAATAAATGTCATTTCCATTATAAGGCCCAAACAAAAATAATGACTTGGATTAAATTATTTTTAATTTTATTTTTAACAATTGAGTCCCAGCTTTATTTATTTTTTACAATCAAATCCCTTTCTTGTTTGATTGAAGTGAAAGTTGTTTTTAATTGAAATATTTATTTTTGTTTTAAGCTACTTTTTATTACTGAAGCAACTTTTTTTATTGAATAATAAAGACACAGATCGACCTTCATAATTTGGTCTAAAATATGTATTGTAGCTTTCAAAACATTATTTTCTTTTGATTGAAAATGTAACAAGGTTTTTATTTAAAATATGATTTTAATGAAGCGACTTTCCCTTTTATTGAAACAACTTTTTCATTGAATAATTAAGAAACAAATATCTTTGCTGATTAGGTTTCAACTATTTATTCTTGCGTTCAAACTCTTTTTTTTCTTAGATTCAAAAGGTATTTTATTTATAAAAGTGAAGTTTCTTTTTCGTAATGAAGCCACTTTTTTTTCTTTTATAAAAGAAACTTTCTATGAAATCATTAAGACACAAATCCACCTTCATAATAGACTCATTGAAGCCAAACTTCTGAGATCGAGCGTCTCCTGGGACTCGGTAAATAACAGCTATTGAGGAACACGTCCAGCAGTTTCTCTGATCGTGTCGAAACATAATCACTCCCGAGCTTCTTAGGGGTTTGCAGCAGGAAGATGATTGTGTCCTGTACTCATCCTCGACCCCCACAGAGTTGAGTAAATGGGGGCCACCTAGCAGGAGCCATTAGCATCACCAGAAACACGTCGCAACAACCACAGCAGGCAGCAACTTCTGTGAAGTTTCCCTGCGACTGATTTGTGGTGTTTTTTTTGCCGATGACGGCGCCGCGTCTCTCGCTGCGAAATCCATCATCCTCCCCGGCTTTGATCTCCGTCTGCGTCGCGAACAGACTCCATGTATGGATTTCAATTCGAACACTCCATCAGCCGTAGCCTATAACCTATTGAAAGAGAATCGGTTTTGAGTGTAGAAGTCGGAGTGTGAAATTACTTTGTTGAAGAATTTGATTGTTGCTTTTATTCCGAGGGGGGAAAAAAAAAAAAGAGTCCAAGAAAAAAAAAAGAAACACCTTTCTTTTTCAGTTCACAACGTCAAACCCGAGTGCCTGGAGGCGTACAACGGTCTCGAGTGAGTCTTCTACCGCACAACTTGTTTTGATTCCTTTAAAGAAAAATGTATCGGACAACTCATGGGTCCAGAACAATCTAATTTGCTTGATCATGCCGTCGTGGGGTTGTCAGCGTGGCTCTAATGGCTCCCCTGCAGAAGAGTAATCGAGTGTAAAATTGAAGCAGTTCTCTGGGCATGAAAACAGAGTTTGGTAATTGTGACCGTTCGTCTTGTTATCGGATACATTTAATTTCTTTTATATATATTGCTTTCATTTCGCTGACCTAGAGCCGAAGTGCACAAACGGCTTCATGAGGACGATGACTATCCCTGCAAGGTGGTGGGAAGCTGGAACACCTGGTACGGAGAGCAGGACCAAGCAGGTACTTGAGTGACACACGTTCAACTTTTCAGACTGTTGGTACATTATTCCTTCTCAGTTATAGGACTTAAAAGATTCAGAAACTTTGATTTATTTATCATGGTTTTGAGTGAGACTCGGACGTGTGACTCACTCCACACTCCCTCTCAGTGAACTCATCAATTCAGCCCAAGAACTTTTGAAGTTTGTTTGTTTAATGTAAAGTCATTGTAATTAATATAATAATAATATTATCAATTAGTTATATATATATATATATTTTTTAAGTTCATTATTAAAGTTTTATTTACCAACTTTAGTTTATTAATTTTTTTGGTATATCTAGTATCTATTAACGAACATTCATTTTGTTATTATTCACTTTTTCTGTTGACAGATCAGTGTCCAGGGACTCAAACATATAACTCCATACTTGTTTTAGAGTCTCTATTTCTCTCACTCCCTCTCAGTGAACTCATTGAGAACTTCTATAGCTCTTGAACCTCAATTTGGAAGTTTTAATTTAGAAATATATATGTTTTAATACATATTATACCAAATCATCAATTATTTTACATTAATAATGTATTATTTACACAGTACATGTTATTATATGTAATATATAATTTATTGTTTAGTTGTTTTTTATTTTAATTATTTGTATTTAATTCATTTTATTTTAAAATGTATCCAAAAAATCCCATGTAGATTTGACAAAACTGGCCATGAACATGTTTTATTCTGATGCATATTATATGTATTATCCATATATGTACATTTTTATAGTAATAATATATTACATTTTTATTTCAGGCTCACAGGTTTTTAATGGGAAGTAAATGTCTGAGATTATTAAGGAAACAAATCCCTAGGCTCCTTATCATTTTACATCTCTTCACTTTCTCAGAGGCCTGAAGGTCAAAGGTCAAAGTGTCAGGCTCCTGTTACTTTATTTATACCACAGTTGGATTCAGTTTACAGTTCCAGAGAGTTTAATTTATCGTCACCATCGCTCTCACACTGTCACCGCCGTTCAAAACAATTGCAATAAAAAACAAACTAGTGCATGCAGCAATGTTTCAGTGTGTTTTTTTGAACGCACCTTTTAAAAAAAAGCACCTGTCTGAGGGCAGCAGTTTGGAACACGGGGTGTCCCGGGTGAGAAGGGTCATGACCCTGCCTGGTAATCTGCTGCAACGCTCACTAGAACGTCTACTAATCTTTTATTAGCTCACGTCCATTGTGTTGTGCTCATTTCAATTAGAAGTCAAATAAAAAGTGAGAAAGAGAGAGAGTTGTGCTGTCAGAACAATTCAGAGTCATAGCGTGGCCAGGCAGGGTTGATGGTTATTATTGTGACTCAGAGACTTTAAGGGTCTTGTTTTATCGTGCAGCTCTGGACCGTTAACTTCCCTATTATTGTTAACTGATGTCTTTATTGTGTAATAAACCGACAAATACACTTTAGTGCTTCACTTATAGTGCGACACTAACAAAGCTTCTGCAAGTGTGGACGATAAAATGAAGCTGCAGTTAAAAAGCGGTTGGCGAGAGAGGTTCAGGTCTGGTTCACGAGTGAGGGTTTGGACGGAACTTTCTTCGGTCATTACTCAAGAGTAATGCTCTACGTTTTAGAAGTGCTTCCACTTATTGGCGTTAATAGAGGGCGGAGGTCCTGGGACACACCCAGGGGTCACTGGAGAGATTTAAATTTGTCATTTAACTAGAAGCGACTAATTATTTCCTTTTATATTCTACATAAATTATATTAATTGATAAGTTCGCCTCATGTTTGTTTACAATTTCATGAATTAAGTAACAAAATACTTTTATTCTCTCGTAGCAAATTTTAACATTTTCTAAACATAATATTTCACTTGCTTTTTTTTTTCTTCAAAGTGATCCATGTTTTCCTTAAATGTTTGTTTTAATTGTCAAATACACGTTCCTTCTCATGATGCTCTCGTCCTGCCTCTCGGTTCAAACAGTTACTCTGTTTATAGCGTGACGCGATTCTCTCTTTCTTCCATGCTCCTCTGCTGACCTCTGCTGGCCTCTCTCTGAAGTGCATCTGTGGAAATACACCGGCGGTTATCCGGCGCTGACAGAATGTCTCAGCAAACTGAACAAAAACAAGGTTTGTTTGTGAATAAGATAAGTTTTTATGAGCTGACTCAACTAGGTCTCTGACAAATAAACTGAATTTTACGACCGCATAACATTTGCAATGCAAAGTGTAATATCTGCTGTGTTTGTTTAAACTATTTATTTTTAAATATAGATTTAAATTAACCTATAAATACATCTTTGATCTTATATGAGTCTGAATTTTATAAACTCTTTTATTTGTAGTTGTTTTTTCTTTGTTTATTCAGCCGTTCGTTTTTTTTAAATTTTATTCATGTTTCAAAATATTCTTTGACTATTTTTTCTAGTTCTCTTTTTTTTCCAATCTCCTTCTTGTCTTGTTTTGTCCGTCGTCTTACTCTGGTTTTATTTGTGTAGCTGTTGTTTGCCTTTCTTCTTCTTGCTTTTACACATGTTCTTTGTTTTGTTTGTGCTTGTTATTAGTCTTGTTTTTCTTTGAATTCCTTCTCGTGTTTTTGTTAGCCTTGTTCCTCCTTTCTTCTATTTTTTTTATCTTTCTTTAGCACATGTGTTTCTTATCATCCTTCTTTCTTTCGCTTCTTGGACGTTCATATTTTTCTTCGACTTTTATTTTTCTTCATATTTCTTTTTCTCCTACTATCTCTTCTTCATGTCCTACTAGTTCCTAACATTTTATAACATTAATATTTCTCTCTTTTTCCTTTGCACTTGTTTTTAATGTTCTAATCTTTGACTTATATTAGTTTTTATTTGGGTCTTTTCCTAGAAAATCATGTACCTTCCACACTTTTTTCTCTTGCTCGACTTTAATTTTATTTTCTTCTTTGGCTAATTAAGTCGATAATATATATTTTCTTCTCATTCTAGTTGTTCCATAACTTCTTCTTTATCTCTTCTTCATATTTTTCTTGTTCTAATCTTTTACTACATTGTTGTCTTTATTCTTTTGACTTCCTTTTCCTTTTATTGCTATTCTTTGTCTACTTTTCTTCTTCTTGTTATGAAGTGCTTGTTTTTCACACCTTCTTTTAGATTTGCCGTCAATTTGATGTGTTCAGTTTCAGTTTCATAAAACTTTTTGTCATTGTTTTATTTACATTTTTTCTTTGTGTGCAAGTTTGTTTCGACCGTCTGTATCGGCACTTCTGATCTTTCACCCTCCCGTCCTTCACCGTGTTCTTCTCTCCAGGAATATTTGGCGTTCCGGAAAGAAAGAGCCAAGATGTTGATTTCCAGGCGGAACCAGCTTCTCTTGGAGTTCAGTTTCTGGAACGAACCTCTGCCGAGACCCGGCCCGAACATCTACGAGATGAGAACGTATCACCTGAAGGTTTGTTTGGAATCACCAGAAACATTCAAACACGTGTTGACCTTGTTTCCTCCTTGTGTCTCCACCAGCCTGGAACCATGATCGAGTGGGGGAATCACTGGTAACTTGAGACATCGACACACACGTTCTGGTTCCGTGCAGCTCGGTTAATGATCATCCCTGGACAGGGCGAGAGCCATCAAGTACAGACAGGAGAACCAGGAGGCGGTGGGCGGGTTCTTCTCGCAGATCGGTGATCTCTACGTGGTGCATCACTTGTGGGGTGAGCCGGACAATCGTCTTCTTCTCACACTAACATGACTCATCTTAACCAGTCAGACATCTTTACTCGTCATGTCTGACTCTCCCTTGTTTGTCGTGTCCGAATTGTGTCTCCAAAAAATGTTTTGTGCTCAGAAAGATTGAAACTTTTCATTGCTCAAGGGCACAACATGAACACAGAGAAAGATACTTTTCCAGTTTCTGCAATGATACAAATGTTACTTTTGAATTAGTTTCTACTGTAACAAGAGTAACAAGTAACAACAAGGTGACAAGGAGTGTTTTCCAACCAGAATATTATGACTACTTAATTATAACTACTCAGTGACATCATCATCGGTTATTTTCTGATGTATTTAAATATCAACATTAGTATAAACTCATAGAAGTCTTTAAAAACATTTAAAGTTTTTAGTAATACTATTTAAACTTTAACTGCAGATATGTTATATTTAATATAATACAATAAACCTTGAGTGACGATCTGTTCCATGGTAGCACCACAAAAACCAAATCTCTAGCTGCAGCAATGTTGGAGAAGGTGTTTGGAGTTAGTTGTAAATTCATTATTTAAAGTTATTTTATTTGAGTTGAAATACTATGTTGGGACATAAACCAAATATTAGAGTCAAATAAAGAAAGTTTCAGGACCAAAGCAGCTAAAAACAAATCTTGGACACTTTAGTAAAAAAGAAAAGCGTTATTTATTATTATAAATATATCAAATAGTTCCAATGAATCATCCCTGTTTGATTATTCATGTCTGTTCAGGTCATTACCATGTTGTAAAGGTTGGTTGTATTTCCATTTCAACTGTTATGACACAGTCAAGAGGTGCAGATATTGACTTGAGACCATATACCTGTGGTCGTGAAAGGGTTAAATTCAGTTGTAGCCCCAACAGGTAATGATAGGATTTCTTGTTTATTGACGGTCTTTTCTCACCCAAACTTTTGACTGTTTGTTCTGCAGCCTATGAAAGTCTACAATCTCGCGACGACACCAGGAACACGGCCTGGCTGAAGGAAGGCTGGGACGCCAACGTGTTCTACACAGGTGAGAGAGAGACGCTCATGCTGATCCATCTGCTGAAACTCTTCATTCTCCTGTCGCCTCAGTGCCTCTGATCAGATCCATGGAGTCCCGGATCATGATTCCCACCCAGAGTTCGCCTCTTCAGTGAGCCCGATGAAACCTCACCGACTGATCCCCGGACTCATCCTGAACTATTGAGTTACTGTCGAGTCAACAAAACCTATATAGATAGTTTGAAGCAGTGGCTGGTTTCATCCGGTCGTGAATTAGATAAACGATCCATTACATTTATTGTCTCTCATCCTGATTCTGAATTTTATTGAAGCGCCACTGAGCAAATGTGAATAAATCTGTTTCTTTCTAACACTCTATTGTCCAGGAGCTTTACAGTGCTGGTTTTCTTCCACAGCAGATGGTGTGAAGCTTCGGCTACAGTCCAGTGGAGTCAGCGCCTTCAAAATAAAGCTCAGAGGAAAGTTAGCTGTGGATGCTGAGGCCTGCAGGTAAAAGACAGAGGACAGTCAAATTGGTTAAATAATAGTATAATATACTTTCTAAATAATTGAATAATTTTTACGTGAAGAGTTTTAAGGACAAAATTGCATTCAAATATCTTGAAAAGTATAGTATAGCTATAAGCAGCATGTATTATATTGTAAGACTTATGTTTGTTGAGGATGAATCCATTTTTATATCAATCGAAATTTAAAAAATATTTTGCTTTAATCACTTGCAGAAGAACTGCAGGTATTATTGCAAAAGTTTAACTTAAAGAAAGCAAAAATTAAATTAAATGTGTCTGAATTAATATGAGGAATAAAATGTATTAATTAATATAATTCAATTTCTAAACACATAAGGGTTTCCTTGTTTCATTAAATGACATTGCTTTTAAATTTCAATAAAAATAATAGACTGTATCAAGTAATATTATATTTCACATTATTGTAAGACTTGACTCTCGTTTGGGTCTATCAAATTTTTATATGGATCAGACTTATTGCTTTTATCATTTGCAGAAGACACAGAATGTAGGCACAGAATGAATTAGATGAAGAGTCTGAAGTGTTATGAGAAGTTTAGTAACCTTTGAGTCGTATTTTCATATAATCCATCTAAATATAAACATTTAAATAACCATTGAAATGTATTGTTTTGACAAAAGAATGTGGTTCTTTTTTTCTGCTTAAATCAAGTACTAAAATCACTTTATTTATAGGTTTTAAAATCGTTATACTTTTAACATTTGCTCTCAAAGTACTCATATCAGTATTATTTTTATTATGATTTATTTTTGCGTTTAAATGGTGATAATTGCTTTTATGTATCTGCGGGTAAAAGCGAGAGAACAGTCAAATTGTGTTATTAAACAATATATATTCAACTTTCTAAAAACATAAAGGATTTTCTTGTTTTATGTTAAGAGTATAAAAGTTTAAATGTCTGGGAAAGTAATAGACTTGATGGATCTACTGACTCCTTTAAGAAACATCTTAAGACGTTTTTATTTGTTCAGGCTTTTCCTTGATTTTCTGGAACTCCTGTGTTGTTCTCAGTATTATCTTGATCTTTAAAGTATATACTTTATTGAATATTGTTTTGATTGTTTAATCGCTTTGTGACCCTGGTCTGGAAAAGCGCTATATAAATAAATATTACTTACTTACTTACTTACTTACTTACTTACTTACTTACTTACTATATTAATTATCTATTATATAAGAAGTTGTGTTTCTGAATCCATATGAGAAGTTGAATTAAAAAATAATAAAGAAAATATAGTTAACTGTGTAATAGTATTTTCATATAATCAATCTAAATATAGAGCTTAATGTAATAATTGTAAATATTATTTTGACCATAGACTTTATAACGTGGCGTTTTTTCTCATACTTTTTAAGTGCTCGAAACAAATGTTGGGGAAAACAAATGTATAAACACACTTTTATTATTTCTGTGTTTATAACTCGTATATTTGTTCTCAAAGTAGTTATTTTATGATGAGGATTTTTATTTTTGACAGGCAGTAATTGGCTTTATTTTGAAAGGCGGTCACCGGAAGCGTGTTGCCGACGCCTCTCTAAGAGAGGGGGGGGGGCGTGTCCGTGTTTAAAAACACACTCGTTCTGCTCGCGTCTGGTCTTATTTTATTATTTTGCGTGTCATCGGTTCGACTGCAGCGGGTCGCGGTGTGTTTTTCGTCATCCGGGTCATCCGTGCAGACACCCCTCGACCACAAACCATGGACCTGCACATCCTGGACCACAGACTCCGGGTCACCAGCATTTCTAAGAACGGTCTTGTGCATTTCACACACCCGCTCATAAAGCTCATCTTCCTCCGGAACCGGACTCGGTAAAGTATCGCTCGAACCGGGTGCGACGAGCTCGTTTGTTTGTTTCAGCCTGTACTGTTGACAGTTTGGTACGTGAACGCACCACAGGGTTAATGCTGGTCTGTGCTGCGGCCGGAACTTCCCCCGATGAACCCAAACATAAACCCCGCATAAATCCTGCAAATTGTCCGGATCTCATGACGGTATTAGTTCCAGTTCTGATTTAATCCCGGGGTTTGTTATGTCATTGTGACACATATGGATGAACAGATGTGACGTCTGTGGTTCTGGAGTCAGACTCAGATCTGAGGTGACTGGTCTGACCCGCTGGTCATGGTCCAAACTCTTGGATGGCTGCAGATATAACTAACACCCTATAAAGAGACACTTAACACCCTTTAAAATCTGGGTTTCAAAAAGTGTGATCTTGCCACTAATAAACATGTTATTTTCTAATATAACACTTTATTTAACACCTCAAATAAACAAGTATATTTTAGTATTAACTATCTGGGCTGAGAAATTACGCATGGAACATGAAAATATGATAAAGAAAGTTATTATTCATTTAACTTAAATGGTTTATATAATAAGGCATTGATAAGAATGAAATTAAAGAGGTTGAGGGAGGAAATATTTCTGTATGATCAGGTTTAATGGTTTCACTTTAATGTCAGGAGGGCCTCATTAATGCAGGGAAAGGGCCTCCATGTGGCCCCCGGAACCACACAAGAGAGCTCATGCCTATGGCGTACGTTACCATGGAAACCAGTTTTGAAAACCGTTGGGTTTGTGTGTCTCTAGTATATCATGACTCGTGGTGAACCGCGGAGACACTTCTGATAACATCAGGCGACACTTTTCACACTCTTCGTGACGCTCTCGTAAATAAATGTTATTTTCGGTCAGAATCGACTCGAACTGCGGTCAAAATTTGATCCATATCCCAGAATTCATTCCTGTTCCCGTACTCGTAGATACTTGAAAACGGCATGATCGGGGAAAAACGATTCTGACAAGCTGAACTCACCAGGAAACATTGAGGCTAGCTGTGAGTTAGCAGAGGTGTCCGGGCTCCTTGTAAACATGTTCTGAAAGTCAAGCGGACTACTTTCAGGCCGAACATCCTTTTTTTCCAAGGGATGCAAAATTATTCTCTATAATAAACTGGCCATCGCTGCATGATTAAGTTCACCCACTGCACAATAGCTACAAAAGTTTGTTGCACTGTGCAGCAGGTTTGTCCACGTGAGGATCGTGGACTTGAAGCCTCGATGGTCTTGACGATCCCTCAGGAATGTCGAAGCCGAGTCGAAAAACAAACACTCTCTGTGCAGATCTTCATTGTGTTGGTGAAGTGTTGCGTCACAAGGGTGTTTTTCCTGTTCTTTGACAGCAGCCTTTTCCGTCTTCTCCGACCCAGGGAGGCTGAGGGGACCGGGAGACGACTTTGCTTTAGAAGCCCCTTGTGCTGGGCCCCCCGCCTGCCCCCCCACCCCTCGGTTGCTGTCGACCAGCGGACGGGTTCTGAGCAGAATTCCAAGAAGGCCGGTCTCGTCCGTGATGCCGATCTCAAATTGTGTTGCTTAATTGGAGCTGGCTGTGTGAACAGAAACCGGACTCTGTGTGGAGGTCGGATCCGTTCGGAAGTTCATGAGAACCGATCGTGTTCTTCTCGAGCCTGTTTTGATGTTCAGTCGCTTCCACAGAACAGTTTTCAGGTTCAACACACAGAATTTGTATGCGTTTCATAAATTCAAGTTGACTTCTTGGAAGAATTGTGCACTATTTTCCGTGTTTTACTTTGTCCCTCAACAATGATTCCAACACTAGGACTAGAGACTGGAAAAGTGATGAGGTCCTTGTATCAGAATATGATGGAAAGCTCCGGATTACTAAGCAGATCTGTGTTCCTGATCCAATCTACAGTACTTTAAAATTCATGAATACAAGAAGCTGTAACTGGTGTCTCGGCCCGTTCAGTAGAACCTATAGGTCCCTTTTTTCACTCCCTAATCGACTCCACTCGACCCCGCTTTCCACCGACACGGTACAGCGAAGCGTACGCTATTTTAAGTACCCGCCCCCTGCTGAGATGAGCCGAGGTGACGTCAACGGACTGCTGGACACTTATTGGTTCAGAGAGTGGCGTCACTGAAGAGAGACAAGATGAGAAACAAATCAACCTTTAAAAAAAAAAAAAAAAGAGAAGAAATACGGTATGTTGGTCCAAATAAAAGGAATTTGGTGGATGGTCTGGACCTAAGGAGGTAGAACATGCTGGAACATGGTAGTTTTTTCCCACAGTTATGGGGACCTGACCTCATGTCCAACTTGGTCGAGATCTTGTTCTAGAGACTATTCCTCCCAGTTGACTTGTGAATATGTAATCGGCCCCCTGCAACCCAGAGGGCTTTTATGAACTGAAGTTGAGTTCCAACTCTTCGTCCTACACTAGATACAAGTGAACTTCTGCATCTCCTGAACCGCCATTTTGATGCTCCACTAACTATTGACCCCCTAACCCCCAAGGATATTGAGCTACATTTTTAAGATACACTTGCTGTCAGAACTAAGATTCTAACTTTGAACTTCCTAGAAGAATGGAACAGATCTAAGGAGCAGAAAAGAGGATTGCATGCGAAGAAGAGGAACGTTTGCCGTGACGGGTCTCCAGAGGCGCGTTAGCTTAAGTGCGGCGGCGGCGGCGGCGGCGGGTCTTCCTCGAGAGCACTCTCGGGTCTGGTGTGTCTATAGATCATCAGGGATGAGTGAGGACGGCTAATGCAGACGAGTGCTCAACTACCCGAATCTTCTGCTCAGTGGTTCACTAATGAGAGCTCGAACAATGGCACGTCCCAGCCAGGAAACCTGGTGGGAACACTAACCCCCCCTCGCCCCTTTATTTGTCCGGGAGAACAGAAGTGGTTTAAAAATGGAAAACCTCCGCCATCGTTTCTCACTTCTTCATGTTTTCTCAGCTGGAGCGTCAGCGTCACATCGACCCCCCCCAGCCCATGGATCAAAGTCCAAGAATCTGGCGTGTTCACTCGGCGGCTCCCTCGCCACCTGTTGCTTCCACGTCCTGTTTTGGTTACTTTTCAACTCCGTGTCCCAGCGGCTCGTCACGCGCCATCGACGTGTCCCGACAACACCAGTTCGATTCGCCTTCGTGCGAGTCAGCCCCTCGACGGAAGAAGGTCTAGGCTGAGTCTCTGAGGTTGTCGAGGGTTTCTTGGGACGACTTTTTTTGTCTGGTCTTGGATCTTTTTTGTGTGATTTTTCTCAATTTACTAATAAATCTCGATTTCTGTTGAATAAGACGCTGTGTTTGGTACAAACTTCTATACGTTGTGGCATCAGTGTGGACTAGAGGACGCATTCGTCTTACTCTTAGACGACTTATGATCACATGATCAGGTTCAATGTTCTCTGAGTTCATTTTGAAGTTCACATTGTGTGGCTATAATTAATCCAGAATTCATCCTCATTTCTTCCCACGCTGCCAAAATTCCGTTCGAACCCATTCGTCCGCTCGCCCTCCTCGGAACAAAGACGACCCGAAAACCCGTTGATGGTTTATTTTTTTCTTTCTCTGTTTCAGATGCAAGTTCTTCAGCTTGACGGAGACGCCGGAGAACTACACGGTCGTCCTGGACGAGGAAGGGTTCAAAGGTACTTTTAGCGCAGAAAATCGTTAAAGAAAAATATGAAAGAAATACACAAAGGTGTGGCGTTTGGACGGAAACTAGCGACAGAAACCAAATCAGTCGGACGAGAAGTTCATCATGTCGTAGACTCTGAACGTTCAAGTTTTTTCAATGTAGTACAAACTAATTTAAAGTACACCGAAGCACTTGAACATACACACGGATGGATGCACAAAAAGTACATTAAAACGACATCAAAAACACTATTTGCAGACAAATACACACAACAACAAAAAAAATTGCAAACCCACTTGTACACAACAATGTGTGTAGTTTTCATATATGTAGTGACATCAGTCTCCACCAGAGGGGGCCCTCGAGTCACTACTCGTACTCAGATGTGATCAGTGAGCAGTTTTTGTACCACTGTCGTCAATTTAAAAATACAGTTCTCTTAAGTTTCCACTCGGATGTAAGTTTGTGGGTTCGGTGTAAACTCAGATAACGCCTTATCTTTTTTTTCCCTGCGAGCATGTTTGACTAATTTCTATCCCCTGACTTGCCAGGATGTAGATTAACTGATATATTGAGGGGGTTTTTCACGATACTGTATCAATTTTATTTATGTATTTAAAATGTTATGGTTTATAATTCAATAGAGTTTGTATAAAACTGAATAATTATTTTAAATTCACAATTAACATCCAAATACTCATTTTTGTGTTGCAATTAAACTTCTAGCAGATTAAATCCTGCCAGATCCCGGCTTACGACTGAGGACGAGAGGATACAGTGACTCCAGCAGCTTTTAAAGATTATGTTTGTTCATATTTTGGTTTGAGAACAAATGAAAGCAGTTACGACTTGGTCAAGAGTCATGTGGTCTGTAAATACTACAACACCAGAGTCAAGTACTCGACAATACTACACATATATACTTGTTACTACAGTATCACGATATATATGTCGTATCGTTGCCCCTGTATCGTGATACAAATCCTATCACCATAATCTTGCCAATACAAACCTATAATAAGTATCTCAGCGTAACACAACAAGTACACACACAGACATAAAGTACACAACAGCGGTTTCATCGATGGCAGGAAGTGACATCACCATCTTCTTCCTCCAGAGCTGCAGCCCTCCGAGCACCTGCAGGTGGAGAGCTCCGTCTGGCTGCCGCTCAACGTCGTCTCCAACGGCAACGCGTCCAGCAGCTCGCAGGCGGGCGGCGTGACCAAGATCGCCAAGTCCGTGATCGCCCCGCTGGCCCAGCAGCACGTGTCCGTCTTCATGCTGTCCACCTACCAGACCGACTTCATCCTGGCGAGTCCCACCGCCTGACCGGTCGCCCGGAGGTCCTCGCCCTGACGAATCTTCTTCCCCCCCCGCAGGTGAGGGAGAAAGACCTGGCCGTGGTCGTGGGAACTCTGGAGGAAGAGTTCAACATCTACAGGGAGGAGGGAGGAGAGTCGGTGCCGGTCGGCAGCCAGGACGTCACCAACGGACTCCACAACAACGGCAGAGAAGGTGAGGACCTCCAGACCCCAGATCTGTAGCTGTGTGTTGATAAGAATCTGTTGATATGATATTTATCACGATACAGAGGCAACAATACGATATATTTAGACACTGTAGTAACAAGGATATATGTGTAGTATTGTCCAGTACTTGACTCTGGTGTTGCAGTATTTACAGACCACATGACTCTCTCCTCTCGTCCTCAGTCATCACCGAAATATGTCCAAACATCAGCTTTAAAAGCTGCTGAAGTCGACTGTATCCTCTCGTCCTCAGTCATCACCAAAATATGTCCAAACATCAGCTTTAAAAGCTGCTTGAGTCCACTGTATCCTCTCGTCCTCAGTCATCCCCGAAATATGTCCAAACATCAGCTTTAAAAGCTGCTGGAGTCGACTGTATCCTCTCGTCCTCAGTCATCCCCGAAATATGTCCAAACATCAGCTTTAAAAGCTGCTGGAGTCCACTGTATCCTCTCGTCCTCAGTCATCACCTAAATATGTCCAAACATCAGCTTTAAAAGCTGCTTGAGTCCACTGTATCCACTCGTCCTCAGTCATCACCGAAATATGTCCAAACATCAGCTTTAAAAGCTGCTTGAGTCCACTGTATCCTCTCGTCCTCAGTCATCACCGAAATATGTCCAAACATCAGCTTTAAAAGCTGCTGGAGTCGACTGTATCCTCTCGTCCTCAGTCATCACCGAAATATGTCCAAACATCAGCTTTAAAAGTTGCTGGAGTCCACTGTATCCTCTCGTCCTCAGTCATCACCTAAATATGTCCAAACATCAGCTTTAAAAGCTGCTTGAGTCCACTGTATCCTCTCGTCCTCAGTCATCACCGAAATATGTCCAAACATCAGCTTTAAAAGCTGCTTGAGTCCACTGTCCAGTACTTGACTCTGGTGTTGCAGTATTTACAGACCACATGACTCTTGACGAAGTCGTAACTGCTTTCATTTGTTTTGAAACCAAAATATGTCCAAACATCAGCTTTAAAAGCTGCTGGAGTCACTGTATCCTCTCGTCCTTAGTCATCACCGAAATATGTCCAAACATCAGCTTCAAAAGCTGCTTGAGTCCACTGTATCCTCTCGTCCTCAGTCATCCCCGAAATATGTCCAAAAATCAGCTTTAAAAGCTGCTTGAGTCGACTGTATCCTCTCGTCCTCAGTCATCCCCGAAATATGTCCAAACATCAGCTTTAAAAGCTGCTGGAGTCCACTGTATCCTCTCGTCCTCAGTCATCACCGAAATATGTCCAAACATCAGCTTTAAAAGCTGCTGGAGTCGACTGTATCCTCTCGTCCTCAGTCATCACCAAAATATGTCCAAACATCAGCTTTAAAAGCTGCTGGAGTCCACTGTATCCTCTCGTCCTCAGTCATCCCCGAAATATGTCCAAACATCAGCTTTAAAAGCTGCTGGAGTCGGCTGTATCCTCTCGTCCTTAGTCATCACCGAAATATGTCCAAACATCAGCTTCAAAAGCTGCTTGAGTCCACTGTATCCTCTCGTCCTCAGTCATCACCGAAATATGTCCAAACATCAGCTTTAAAAGCTGCTTGAGACGACTGTATCCACTCGTCCTCAGTCATCCCCGAAATATGTCCAAACATCAGCTTTAAAAGCTGCTGGAGTCCACTGTATCCACTCGTCCTCAGTCATCCCCGAAATATGTCCAAACATCAGCTTTAAAAGCTGCTGGAGTCCACTGTATCCTCTCGTCCTCAGTCATCACCGAAATATGTCCAAACATCAGCTTTAAAAGCTGCTGGAGTCCACTGTATCCACTCGTCCTCAGTCATCCCCGAAATATGTCCAAACATCAGCTTTAAAAGCTGCTGGAGTCGACTGTATCCTCTCGTCCTCAGTCATCACCGAAATATGTCCAAACATCAGCTTTAAAAGCTGCTTGAGTCCACTGTATCCTCTCGTCCTCAGTCATCCCCGAAATATGTCCAAACATCAGCTTTAAAAGCTGCTGGAGTCCACTGTATCCTCTCGTCCTCAGTCATCCCCGAAATATGTCCAAACATCAGCTTTAAAAGCTGCTGGAGTCGACTGTATCCTCTCGTCCTCAGTCATCACCAAAATATGTCCAAACATCAGCTTTAAAAGCTGCTTGAGTCCACTGTATCCTCTCGTCCTCAGTCATCCCCGAAATATGTCCAAACATCAGCTTTAAAAGCTGCTGGAGTCGACTGTATCCTCTCGTCCTTAGTCATCACCGAAATATGTCCAAACATCAGCTTCAAAAGCTGTTTGAGTCCACTGTATCCTCTCGTCCTCAGTCATCACCGAAATATGTCCAAACATCAGCTTTAAAAGCTGCTTGAGACGACTGTATCCACTCGTCCTCAGTCATCCCCGAAATATGTCCAAACATCAGCTTTAAAAGCTGCTGGAGTCCACTGTATCCACTCGTCCTCAGTCATCCCCGAAATATGTCCAAACATCAGCTTTAAAAGCTGCTGGAGTCCACTGTATCCTCTCGTCCTCAGTCATCACCGAAATATGTCCAAACATCAGCTTTAAAAGCTGCTGGAGTCCACTGTATCCACTCGTCCTCAGTCATCCCCGAAATATGTCCAAACATCAGCTTTAAAAGCTGCTGGAGTCCACTGTATCCTCTTGTCCTCAGTCATCACCGAAATATGTCCAAACATCAGCTTTAAAAGCTGCTGGAGTCGACTGTATCCTCTCGTCCTCAGAAATGAACAAATACTGTGAATATTTTCATATTATTTGTAAATAAAAACACTATATATACAGTACTTATACACTTCAATTAAATATAATCTTTAAAAAATATGATAACGTTATAATATATATATTTTTTTAATATCAATACAGTGGCGTTAAAAAACAACAGGATTATTTTACAAAACTTCTTATCTATTCTTGTTTTTAGTGAGTGAGGAAAGACTCGTGTGGACTAGAACGAGCTGAGCCAGAAGGCAAAACCCTCACTTGTGCTCAGCAGCTTTCTAGTGACACTCTTTGACGCTCAGTCATCCAGGAGAGACTCAGAGTAGAACACTGATCCTCTCGGAGGAGACCGCTGGAAGTCTCCTTGGCTAGTGAGTTGTTTGACTGGGAGGAGGCCCCAGGGCAGAGCCAGTGTACCCTAGAGAGAGAGAGTCTTTGTTCAGATGCTGCTCCCTAGACCGTCGTCACAAATCAAATTATTTTCTATTGAAACATTTTAAGACATTTGTGATCATTTTATCAATAAATGGTATTATTCTAGCAAATATATATATTTTATTAATATTGATTGTTGAAAAAAAGTGTCGATTTTCCTGTTTTTAATAAAAAATAATGTAAATTCACGTTTTTACATTTTATTACAATTCCTGTACATTCATTTTCAGTTTTAATTATTATATATATATATATATATATAAATTACTCTCCAATGAAGCTGTTCTTGAACAGGAAGTGAAAACTTCCTGAGAAACTTCCCTTCATTCGTCTGGTTCTTTGTTGAACCTTGTGGTTCTGGTCTTGTGGGCAGCTCTGCAGCCGACCCTGCACCCGGTCCTGATCCCTCAGAACCAGTTCTGCGTCATGTCTCTGGACCCGGACACTCTTCCCTCCGTCGCCACCACACTCATCGACGTCCTCTTCTACTCCGGCGGGTGAGTCTGACCTTTGACCCCCGCGTGTAGGCACTGAGGAGGGAAATATTTATATATTGAATATATTTGATGAATGTTTTAATAACGTCTTGTATAAAAGAAACTATTGATCTTAATATTTGATCAACTTTTTTCATTAATGGCAAACAAATGAGTATAAACTGATTTATTTAAATTTATTGTTAAGTTGTTTTTTTTCTATTGCAACACACTTTAAACCCCTGTTTGTTTTTTGCTTTAAATTATTTTGAATATTTATGTTTTTGTATATTAATTTTATTTTTCTTATTATCTTTTATTGTTTTAATCACAATTTTCATGCTATTTATAAAACATTGAACTTATTTAAACACTTAAATCCCTTTTATTTTGCCTTTGTTTTTTAATAAAGTTGCAAATCAACTTTAAATGTCTATTTAATTTAATACTTTATTTATTTATATTTTTACTGAAATTGTTTTATTTTGCTAAATTATAACTTTGTTAATTTCTTTAATTTAAATTGGTTTTTTTGTGTTGTTTTTTGTTAGTCTTTAGAAAAATTTCTATGTCAATTCAAATGTGTTTTATTTGTTATTTATAACTGTTTTATTCATTTTGTGTTGCTTTTCATATCGTATTTTTTAACGAGATGTAAAGAAAGAAATATATATATATATATATATATATATATATAATATTTAATACACTTTAAATATTTAATTGTATTGACTTTTTTTTCTCCCAAATTCTTACGTAAGAGATACTTTTAGAAATATTATAGTTGCTTGTTTCACCTTTTTTATTATGTATTTTATTAATGTATTAACAAGATTTAATAACATCTTATATAAAAATAAATATATAAGTAAACTTGAAATATGTCATAAAACTGCATTTTTAAATACTAAATTCTTAGTTTGTATTTTTTATTTATTTTAAATGCTTCTTTTTTTAATCCAAAGTATTATAAAAGATACTTTTAGAAATATTTTCTTCTTTTATGACAATTTTCCCCTTTTTTCTGAAACTCATCCAACATATACTAGTTTTTATCATTGATTGAAACGTTTCTCTCGTCCAGTACGAGCAGAAGGTTGTCGGTTCTAATCCCGACTCATCTCTCTGGTCTCCAGGGTCAAAGAGGAGGTCCAAGCGGGTCAGAACCTGGACCACATCCAGTTCTTCTCCTTCTCCCTCATCGACGGCTACGTGTCTCTGGTGATGGACACGGACGCTCAGCGCCGGTGAGCCTCCGTCGCTCTGCGTGTCGTCTTGTCGCCGTGGTGACGAGCGTCCATTTTGAAAATCTCGCCACAGGTTTCCCGCCGACCTGCTCTTCACCAGCTCGTCCGGCGAGCTGTGGCGCATGGTTCGCATCGGAGGTCAGCCGCTCGGCTTCGGTGGGTTACGTTTTTAAAGGTCGCCCCGAGGTCAGGGGTCGGGGGTCGGACTGACTTTTTGTCTCTGCAGACGAGTGCGGCATCGTGGCCCAGATCTCGGCGCCGCTGGCCGACAGCGACGTCTCGGCGTATTACATCAGCACCTTCAGCTTCGACCACGCGCTGGTGAGTCCTGCAACCGTAACATTATGACCGGCGGAGACATTGACGTGTGTGTGTGTGTGTGTGTGTGTGTGTGTGCGCAGGTGCCGGAGGAAGACATCTGCAGCGTGACGGAGATGCTGCAGCACCAGAGGACGGAAGCCAGTTGACCTCTGACCTCTTCGACAAGCGCCGCCGCCGCCGCCGCTCTCCTGCCTGAGTCTGTGCCTAGACTAGAGCTGCAGCTGCACCGCTGGACCGCCTGAGCAACGGAGGCCACTAGAGGGCGCCGCGCTTACAGCTGTTTACGCTGATGGTCCGAGACACACAAACACACCCACACTCCCATACTCTCGCACATTTGTAGCAGGAAAACACAGAAATACACATTTGCAGTTACACACGACATAATGTTTGTGATACACAATATAAACACACTGACACACTAAACACTTGATCAGACAAACCAGCTCTTGTAGTACACAAATACACAACATTTGCACAATGAAACACACACACACACACACTCCAAATGAATCGATTGATTAACGCAAAAACAACAATGACACACAAAAATGTATCTCGACGCACAATAGTCAAAGGTCACAACTAAGACACACAATAAACAAGGTCAATCTAAATCTATGCCACACACACACTAGTGCTCTAAGCTACACACACACACACACACACACACCAGATTAATTGATTAACACAAAAACACACTTGTATACACAAGAATGGCCTCAATTGTACAATGTCTCTAACACACACATTTATCAAGACACACAAAAGTATAGAGATCACAACAAAGACGCCGTCAATACAAATCACGCACACATACACACACACACACATACATTAGAGCTCATAACTAAACACACAAGTCACTTTAACTAACACTGCCACACACGTCGACACACACACACACAAATTAACGCGTATCATGAGCACACAATCAACTCAGACATATCCGAAAGTTACACTAACGCACACAAACACACACGGACACACTGGTGTCAGAAATATAAACACAAGGAAGGCTGCAGGAAGTTCATTTGTGAAAAGTGTGAACCAATAATAACACACACCAAGACAAAATGACACAGATACACACCACACACACACTGTTTCTTAAAAGGTTCACAACTTTTACGCACACCTGGAGAAACACACAAACTTATGCAACTACACACATCCTGCTGCTGCGACGCATGGACTCGCAAGACTCTTCCTGTTGTGTGTCAGTCGCACAATGATCGAGAATCTTCTTGCTAATGTTGGACTGAAAAGCTACAGTATTTGATGACGTCATCACTCGAGGTCATCTTTTCGTTCTCGTTTGCACATGAAGCTACCGCCACCATCCTGTCAAGTGTGGTACTGCAGCTTGTTCTTTTGTACGAATGTTATTAAAAAAGATTTGTGTTTAACATTTAACACGATGTTGGTGTTTTTAATTACGTCTCTCAAATCACATAAATGTTGAGGCTTAATAAACTATTTCACTTTTTCTTTATTTCTCTTGTTTTCTTTTGTGTAGAAACTAGTTTTTCTGTGATTTTTGATAATTCATAGTTCAAATCAAAACATTTATAATTAAATGTAAAATAACAAAGAAACAAGGTTTGAATAAAGACGCATTTTCCACAAGAAAAAACGTTTTAAATGAAATATTTTCAATTAAAAAATGTTTTGAACCAGAACATATTTATTATTAAATAAAATGTGCTTACAATAAAAAATAATTAGATTAAATTCAAATAAAAGCTTCAATCAAACTTAATTAAGTATACTTTTGCTTAAAAAAAAAAAATTGAAACCCATTTCTTTATTTCAAGTCATTTTTTTGTATCTTAATAATATAACATTTGTGTCTATATACTATATTTCTTTCTCTATATATCTCTATGAATTAAATAAACAGAAAAAAAGTAGTTTTTTTATTTTATTTAAGTGAAAAAATGTTGAAAGTCTTTTTTTCGAAGTAACTAAAACTTTTTTTTCTCATTGAAGCAACTTTTGTTTGTGTATTTTAATTGAATAATAAAGAGACAAATCTGCCTCCATAGCTATGCTAACTGTTAGCCATCAGTCACGGTGTAATTGAACGTCTCATCGTTGGTGTTGCTTCATTTGTTTTGACTAAAACTTTTGTGTCACTTGACATTGCAAAAGAGCAAAACTTCAGTTGAAGTAAAGTAGAAAAAAAAAGACATTTAAATGTATGTATTAAGCGATTAAGTGAGTTTTCTCCAAAAGGAATGTACAACAAGAAAACAATCAAGGCTGCTAGCAGTTAGCATTTGGCTAGCATGCTATCAAATGTGTTGCATCTTCATTCAGTTTTTCTTGTTGTTATCTCAGTATCTAGTTTCACTTTCTACTCTCGCATAGAGAGTTTATGGAATTAAGGAACTTTTTTTTAAAGTAGAGTTTTGACTCATTTCAGAGAAAAGTTCCAGTGAAGGGAAGTCGTCATGGCGAACCTGACGCGACGGGCATCAGATAGGAAGTGGACGCGTCAGCTTGAATGACAGGCGTCTGTAGGAGGAAAGACTCATAAATAAGCCGAAGAGTAAAAGGGTCAACAAACTCGCCACCATGGATCAGAAGCCAGGACTCCTGCTCTTCTCAGGTGAGAATTGTCTTAGTCACATTTCTTTATTTGTTATTATTTGCCTAAATATTTGTGTCAATTGCAGAAAATTCAGTTCGACTTCTAAGATTTATTTAATGATACATTTGACTTGATCTGTTGTCAAGACATGTATTCTTTTTCCTTTTTTATATGTGTTTATTGGGTAATACTTTTATTAAAAGTTGTTTCTTGTTAACTTTTACACGACACCATACCTGCAAAAACATTATTTTTGAATGTAATGGTTATGATTAATCAAATAATAGAATACTTCATACTATTTTCAATATACTTTCATTTAAGTCTCCCAACAGTTGGAACTCCATACTAGACTATATCACCAAAAATGTGACTTATATTTCCACACAATTTGTCTTTAATTAAATTTTTATTAAACATAAATTGTATCTCTTTTTACTTTTTGAAGATGATCAAATGTTCTATTTTGATTAAGTGAAGTATGATGCTATCATGCTAAGCTAAGATGTGCCGTCTAGGCGACAACAATAAGTCCAATCTGAAAAACACGACTAAAATGTTTGCGACTCGTGACCCAGATACCTTTTCTAGTGCCGCCGCCAGGGGGCGCTTTCTGTGCAGCTCATCTCCAGAACAACACATTTGAACATCGTAGTTCCATCTAAAAATATTAAACTAATTCACTTCATTCAATTTTGACTTTTCCCATCATTGACCACGATTCTCCACTAGATGGCGCACTCCAGCCTCATCCTTTGGGCGAGGAAGTGTAACTCTCCACCTCGCCTGTCCATTTTTGTGTCGTTTTTTTTGTGTTTTTTTCAAATATCAACATTAACTCTGAGTTACGTTTCCAGCGACGCTCTTGATGCTCAACTGGAGGACGACACTTTCCGCTCCCACCGATCCCATGACGACGCTGATCAAGCTGACCGGTCTGCTGCACATGGAAACCGAAGAACTGCTGGAGAAATACGTGAGTAGAAACCTCCGTCCCAGTGTCCACTACACAAAGTCTGTTGTCATGGATCTCGAACTGTCTCTGTTGAGTCTCTGTCAGACGACTTTGCAGCCAAAAAAGCTGTTAGAGAAATTGAATTGCAAGCGTGTAAAGAGTCGTGAAAACTGAAGCGCTTCCATCGATCGCAACCTCTACCTCGTGAGATTAAACGTGTTTCCCTTCCATCCTCGCAGATGACTTACCACGGCCTCCGGCAGTCCGCCGGCGCTCCGGAACCCTCGGCGAGCTGCTCCAACCTCACCGAGCGTCTGCCGGAACTCCACCGCAGGAGCGTCCTCTTCAACCGGAAAGTCGCCAGGGTGGCGGAAAACCAGAAGAAGGTGTGGAAAGGCCCGCATTCGGTGGTTTCTCCCCTGGATCGAGTTGAGCAGAGACTGCTCTACCTGGCGCAGACGATCAAGACTTTGATGGCGACCGCGCCGACGCCGGAGGTGGTCCCGACGCCGGAGGTGGTCCCGACGCCGGAGGCGGTCCCGACGACCGCCCCCCAGGATCACTACGCCGCAAAAGTGTACGGGCGCGGCGTCATACTCCAACTCAAGAGGTGGCTCGCACTTTTAAGCCAAACACTCAAAACTTGCGGGTCATAACGTTGAGTCCGATTTAATGTGACAAATATTTTATTTATTTATTGTATTGAATATTTATATTTGAGTATTTATTTTATTTTTATCGTAATAAAAAGACACATTTGACGATGGTTTGTGCTTTATTTTGGACGCGTACGACACTATTTTCAACTTCTCGTCGCCTTAACGCAGGAATACAGAACTTTGAAATAAGTTGTTCACAGCGCCCCCCACTGCTGGAGAAGTTTAATCGCAAGTGTGTAGAGAGTTGTGAAAACTGAAGCGTTTCCATTTGCCACGTTAGTTTACCCTCTGGCTGCAAAGAGAGGTCGAGTTGAGAACGTGGTCATAAGGTTATGGCTGTTGAAAAAGTGCCCACTAGCTAGCTGATGTTGGCGCGCAACACGGATCACGTGGACTCACTTCAGCGAAGAGATTCGAAGATAAGGAAGCAATTTGATCAGAACTCACTTCCTCTCCGACCCACAACTGCGACGACTGACGCACACCACGGCACGCCGGCCAGGATGGCACACTCAGCGGGTACGAGATATGAATAATTTCTTTGCTTTCAATGGTTTAATGGGGTTTGAGTTTGTCTGTTTTTTTTTTCAGTTTTGCTGACTCTGGTTTTGTCCCTGACGACGGCCAAAGAACTCTTCGATGTTTACACCTGCAACTTGAGGAACATTAGACAATTGACCGCGCATGAACTTCAGGAAGCCTTGGAATCCTTCGTAAGTGTACGATCAAGAGCACAAATGTAGACGGAAGGTTCGCTTTTTTCTTTTCTTTTACTTAAAACGGTTTCACTTCGAATCTGAAACATTAACCACTTTATTCTCCTCTTGACGAACCAGCTAACGAGCTAGCTTGACTGGCTTCGACCTTGGAACTTATTATAACTTACAATCGATATTTGGAAAGATGACGATTGACTTTGTTTGACTTTTGACTTTTACAAAATGAATTATCTAAACGGTAAGTGATCGGAACTTTCAGAGTTCGACTACAGGATTTCCGAATCACATTAATATTCCGATCTTTCTCCTGTACGACATTTACTTTTGAACAGATTTTTTTTCAGGATTCAGGGCGGCTTTAATTTTTAACATTCTTGCTGAAAATTGAACACAAGGTTTTTCAGAAATATTCTCACTTTACATTGTTTGTCCAGATCACATGATCCACTTGCCATTGTTACGGCGACTTAAACGATTTCCCTTTAAATTCCACCAAATAAAACCTTGATTTCGGTCTGAAACTGTGTGTTAGCAACTATGCTAAGTGTTAGCAACTATAATGGTCTTTAAAAAACACTTTAAATGATAACTGTTACTCCGGTATTGTTTAATTTGTAATGGACGTTATATTGCTAGTTGTGCTAGCTGTTAGCAATCATGGTTTATTATTGAACTTGTTATTTTGGGGGAAAACGTTATCACGCCATTTTTAGCGTTACAACAACAGTTTTTGTGTAGGTTATAAGTTAGCATTTCTAGAGAAAAAATGGTAGCATTACCGTTAACGTTTTTTTGTCTAAAGCATCTTTTAACAAGAGAAATTACTATTGGACAGTTTTACAAGGTTGATAGCGGTTAGCATTTCGCTAGTATGTTCTTAATGAAAAAGTAGGAATATCAGAACGTCGGATATTGTAGCATCTTCAAGTTGTTGTTAGCCTATTGTTAGCTGATTGTTTGAGTTTCTTATTCCGCACCGAGGCAGTTGTTTTGACTTTTGTTTTAGCATGGATTAGCGTCTCTGGTGGAACCATGGTCGACATGAACACGTTTCTCTCTCTGCAGGATAAAGTCAACGGTCCTCGCCTCGGCAAATGGACACCGGGGTTCTCTGAGCTGAATTCTACCTGCGGCTCGACCTCTGACCCCACGAAGGTCCACTGCGCCCTGCTTTTCGCGCACCTAGGCCTCAAGCTAATCCTCCAGGACCAGAACCGACAGAACCCCACCGACAGCTCCCTGCTCGAGCTCCTCAACATCTCCGTAAAGCGGGTCGACACTCTGGAGGGCTGCGTGAAAAACAAGTTCAACGTTGAGTGCCCGGACGTCCCGCAACAGCCCGTGATGCCCGACTCCGCCTTCGACAGGAAGCAGTGGAGCCACACCTTCCTCAGCCAAGCCCGGGACTACGTGAAGTGCATCCGGTTCGAACCGGAGTTCGGGAAGTTCGAGAAGTTCGGGAAGTTCGAGAAGTTCGGGAAGTTCGAGAAGTTTGAGAAGTTCGAGAAGTTCGGGAAGTTCGGGAAGTTTGAGAAGTTCGAGAAGTTCGGGAAGTTCGAGAAGTTCGAGAAGTTCAGGAAGTTCGAGAAGTTCGGGAAGTTCAAGAAGGCCTAGAAGCTAACGCGACGCAACGAAGTTCGTCGACTGTAAAAGCTGTTCAATAAAAATCGCTTGCAATTTTAGTCGTCATAAATTGTATTTCTTTGACTTTTTGAAGATGATCATATGTTCTATTTGAAGTGAAGTTAGACGTATGATGCTATCATGCTAAGCTAAGATGTGCCGTCTAGGCGACAACAATTAGTCCTTTTTAAATTTCATTGGAACAAAATAAAAACTTTTCCTGAAAATTACTCGAATATTTATATTCACTTTTTTTTAACATTACCATTCATAACAACAACATTTTATTTATTCAAATATAGAATTTAACAATTCAATTAAAAAGCTATTTTAACTCTAGATATGGATATTATTTAATGAAATTAAAGATAAAAAACCATTCAATGCTTAAAAAAATCTAAAGAAATTCAAAGTTTCAACATTTGAAAATGTTAAACGGAAACATTCGACACTAATCAACGTCCATATTTGAGTTCTGATTAATAAAATAAGTTAATATTAATTATCATTTGTCACATCAAAGCTAGAATATAATATTATACTCATATTTTGCCAGAAGTATTTGTCGTCACCAACAAACACGGGTGGGTCGGTGAATCTTCATCAACGTGGTCTTCCTCCGGTCCATTAATCAACCTGCCACGCCTGCAGCTGACGTGCTAATTGGCGTGGCGTGTTGCCCCGGCCTTCCGGGTGATTGATGGTTCCTCTGCATCCCCAGGCGAGGAGGAACAACAAGTGGACCTTCATCACGGAGACGCCGACAGATGGACAATCAAGGAGCAAGTTGGAGGTTGTTAATTACTTTGTGTAATTGTTGTTCCACGTTTCCACGGTGATTTGGTGCCAAACAATTAGGACTTTGGTTCCTCAGTTAGTCCAGCAGCGTTCTTCTCCTCAGAGGACTTGATCTTAAGCAAGTCCTTTTAGATTCGTAGACAATTCAAAACCTACTGCAATACAGTGGTCCCTGCCATATCATGTGGCATGTATAACAATACTGTGTTTATAGTCTACATCTCTGTTGCTATGTTAAAAATTGATCACCTGCTGTGATTGGTGTGGCAAAGCATTATGGGAGCTAATATTGGGCGGGTTGCGGGATGGGGTTTCTTCTTGAGGCTCCCTAAATATACTCTGAGGCTCCGCAGTATTACTCTGCTAGGCTCAGCACTATTATTCTGTGAGGCTCCGCAGAATAACTCCATGATGCGCCGCAGTTAGTCTCCTAGGCTCCGCAGTATTACACAGCAATATTACTTCGCTAGGCTCCACAGTATTACTCAACTAGGCTCCGCAGTATTACTCCACTAGGCTCCACAGTATTACTCCGCTAGGCTCCACAGTATTACTCCGCTAGGCTCCGCAGTATCACTCCACTAGGCTCCACAGTATTACTCCGCTAGGCTCCACAGTATTACTCCACTAGGCTCCGCAGTATCACTCCACTAGGCTCCACAGTATTACTCCGCTAGGCTCCACAGTATTACTCCACTAGGCTCCGCAGTATTACTCCGCTAGGCTCCACAGTATTACTCCGCTAGGCTCCACAGTATCACTCCGCTAGGCTCCACAGTATTACTCCACTAGGCTCCGCAGTATTACTCCACTAGGCTCCACAGTATTACTCCACAGTATTAGTCCACTAGGACAGTATTATTCCACAGTTTTACTCTGCAGTATTACTCCATGAGGCTCATATAACATTTTGAGTTTGCAAGATATAAATAAGTGTTGCTGATTTTAATAAGTTTACAAATTAAACATTAACTACTTTGCTGATTTAGTTTCAATGCTCCTAGTTCTCAGAACGTTAACCCCCAAATAAACGAGGGACCAGATTACAGTATTTTATGTTCGACTACAGAACCAGTTTGATGTAAGAGCTCCACTCCATGCGTCTCACGAGTCCTTGCCTGGATCTAACCTTTGAAGGGTCAAACCCCCGATTCCTGGACCTAAGCGTTCACTTTATCGTCTCCTTGACGAATGTTTCCATACGTCACTGTAAGATCCCAGCGCTTCCCCTCCCCCGCTCCCATATCGTATGGCAACAGTTAGTGAAAGACATTGACTCACACAAGACACAGTCTCAACAAAATGACCTTTAAATACTGACACATGCACGAAACACTGACCACTCCGGGTATTTACAAAGACGGGTCAGGTGGGTGGGATATCATGAGTGGGTGGTCCGGGTGTGGACGAGGTTGCGGGATGGGGTTTCTTCTTGAGGCTCCCTAAATATACTCTGAGGCTCCGCAGTATTACTCTGCTAGGCTCAGCACTATTATTCTGTGAGGCTCCGCAGAATAACTCCATGATGCGCCGCAGTTAGTCTCCTAGGCTCCGCAGTATTACACAGCAATATTACTTCGCTAGGCTCCACAGTATTACTCAACTAGGCTCCGCAGTATTACTCCACTAGGCTCCACAGTATTACTCCGCTAGGCTCCACAGTATTACTCCGCTAGGCTCCGCAGTATCACTCCACTAGGCTCCACAGTATTACTCCGCTAGGCTCCACAGTATTACTCCACTAGGCTCCGCAGTATCACTCCACTAGGCTCCACAGTATTACTCCGCTAGGCTCCACAGTATTACTCCACTAGGCTCCGCAGTATTACTCCGCTAGGCTCCACAGTATTACTCCGCTAGGCTCCACAGTATCACTCCACTAGGCTCCACAGTATTACTCCGCTAGGCTCCACAGTATTACTCCACTAGGCTCCACAGTATTACTCCACTAGGCTCCACAGTATTACTCCGCTAGGCTCCACAGTATTACTCCACTAGGCTCCGCAGTATCACTCCACTAGGCTCCACAGTATTACTTCACTAGGCTCCGCAGTATTACTCCACTAGGCTCCACAGTATTACTCCGCTAGGCTCCACAGTATTACTCCACTAGGCTCCGCAGTATTACTCCACTAGGCTCCACAGTATTACTCCGCTAGGCTCCACAGTATTACTCCACTAGGCTCCGCAGTATTACTCCACTAGGCTCCACAGTATTACTCCGCTAGGCTCCACAGTATTACTCCACTAGGCTCCGCAGTATTACTCCACTAGGCTCCACAGTATTACTCCACTAGGCTCCACAGTATTACTCCGCTAGGCTCCATAGTATTACTCCACTAGGCTCCATAGTATTACTTCACTAGGCTCCGCAGTATTACTCCGCTGTATTACTTCGCTAGGCTCCGCAGTATTACTCCACTAGGCTCCGCAGTATTACTCCGCTATGCTCTAAAGTATTACTCCACTAGGCGCCGCAGTATTACTCCACTAGGCTCCGCAGTATTACTCCGCTATGCTCTAAAGTATTACTCCACTAGGCTCCGCAGTATTACTCCGCTATGCTCCGCAGTAGTAGTCCACTAGGCTCCGCAGTATTACTCCACAGTATTAGTCCACTAGGACAGTATTATTCCACAGTTTTACTCTGCAGTATTACTCCATGAGGCTCATATAACATTTTGAGTTTGCAAGATATAAATAAGTGTTGCTGATTTTAATAAGTTTACAAATTAAACATTAACTACTTTGCTGATTTAGTTTCAATGCTCCTAGTTCTCAGAACGTTAACCCCCAAATAAACGAGGGGCCCAGATTACAGTATTTTATGTTTGACTACAGAACCAGTTTGATGTAAGAGCTCCACTCCATGCGTCTCACGAGTCCTTGCCTGGATCTAACCTTTGAAGGGTCAAACCCCCGATTCCTGGACCTAAGTGTTCACTTTATCGTCTCCTTGACGAATGTTTCCATACGTCACTGTAAGATCCCAGCGCTTCCCCTCCCCCGCTCCCATATCGTATGGCAACAGTTAGTGAAAGACATTGACTCACACAAGACACAGTCTCAACAAAATGACCTTTAAATACTGACACATGCACGAAACACTGACCACTCCGGGTATTTACAAAGACGGGTCAGGTGGGTGGGATATCATGAGTGGGTGGTCCGGGTGTGGACGAGCTGCCGGCGGGTCGGAACCCGACGATCATCACGGATGAATGGATGAGGCTTCTTCTTCTTCTGCACTTATGAAGTGTAAATAATAAAAAAAACAGTCAGTCCAGTGGCTCCCGCTTGTCAAACAGGAAGCAGTTCTGGGGGGCTCTCGCCGTAGCAGTACTTGGCTTGAGGGTTCCGGTACGTGTTCTCGTGCTGAACGCTCTGCGGGAGAAGAAGGAGTTCATGAAGTTCTGGGTCAAACTGTATCGGTTTCCATCAGCCTCAACCACACTTCCCTGCCAGCTACAGCCGTTATCAAGATGACATGCAGACGAGTCGTGCGACCCGCGGCTCGCGCTCACCTGCGAGGACGTGCGACACTTGGCCAGGCACAGCTCGAAGTGGTCCTCCACGGCCGTGAAGAGGTTCTGGAAGCCCTCGGAGGCCCGGTTGAGGAAGCGCTCCAGGAGAGGTTGCTACGAAGAAGGAGGTCGAGACGAGAGCAACGAGATTAGAATCGGCGGCGTAATCGCTTCATCGTCACTGAAACCACACGAATTCTAAGAAACACGCCGACACCCTGATTTCTCTCGTTTTTCACAAGAAAAATTTAAAGTTTCCATCTCAAGTACGTGAAATGGTCAGATTGCTGTCAGTAAAGTGAGACCAAAACAGAATTTGACACGTTTCATGGTGATAAAAGTTCTGCCCTCAGTGCTGCTGGCACTGTTAGCCACTTGCTAAGCTAGCACTCAGTTCAAAATGTCCTTCACTTTTCATTAAATTAAAAAATCTTCATTTAAACATTTAACATCCATCATGTGGTACCAGTCGGTAAGTGCAGTTAAACAATATCTGACTAACTGAACAAGAAACTATCTCTGATTAAACTGCTTGAGACCTTGGGCTCCTGTTAGGGTTGGGTGGACATGCCATACATTTCACATGTAATTATATGTAATACTACAGTGCCTCGATAAGTAGTACCAAGGAATCTTTTGCATTGATACTTCCAAGCTTTACATAGTAATACTACAGAGCCTTGCAGTGTTATATTACAGAGCCTCCTGAGTAATACCTCAGAGTCTTCTGGAGTAATAATACAGAGCCTTGCAGAAGTAATACTACCAAAAAAAAAAGTTTTCTGATTCTGATTAATACTCTGGAGCATAGTTGAGTAATAGTACAGAGCATTGCAGAGTAATACTACGGGGCCTCGCTGAGTAATACTACGGAGGCTCACGGAGTAATACTACGGCGCATAGCAGAGTAATACAACAGAACCTGGCTTAGTAATACTATGGAACCTTGCGGAGTTATACTACGAAGCCTCACAGAGTTAGTAGTAGCCATGCTGAGTAATGCATAGTAGCCACGCTGAGTAATACTACGGAGCCTCTTGGAGTAATACTATGGAGCCTCTTGGAGTAATACTACAGAGCCTCACGGAGTAACACTACGAAGGCTCGCACAGCAATACAACAGAACCTGGCTTAGTAATACTATGGAACCTCACAGAGTTATACTACGGAGCCTCACGTAATAATACTACGGAGCCTCATGGAGTATTACTACGGAGCCCCACGGAGTAATACTACTGAGCCTCACAGAGTAATACTACGGCGCATAGCAGAGTAATACAACAGAACCTGGCTTAGTGATACTATGAAACCTCGCGGAGTTATACTACGGAGCCTCACAGAGTTATACTACGGTGCCTCACGGAGTAATACTACGGAACCTCCAAGAGTAATACTGAGGAGTCTCGTGGATTATTGAGCGGTGTTTAAGACATAAAATCAGTTCGAGGTCAGCAAGTAAATCGAATGAATACTTAAGGTGCACTGGACAATAAATGTATGGTTAATGATGACTAAATTAACAAAGATAATAAAGTTGAGACTCTCAGAGCAGATCAGTAAAAATGACTCAAATATTCATCTATATAAAACATTGACACTGAAACTTTCAACAAGTTGAACAGTTCAAAATACATGCAAAAGTTTTCCTTGTGAACAGAAAATCCTAGTACCTTGTCAGGCTGCAGGCAGCAGGACACGCAGTACTCGTAGATGCTGCAGCAGCCGTTGGCGAGGCAGCTCTTGCAGATGAACTGTCTGCTGCTGGGAGCGTTGACGTTACAGCAGCCGTTGACCAGCAGGTCCGTCCTCTCGCAGACATAACCTGGCCATAGAAGATACGGTGAGACGTGGACGTGACGATGTCGTCGACATCACTCACCGATCTCGTCCGTGAGCAGAGTCTTGCCCTGGATGGAGTTCCTGCACTGGGTGATCTGCCGGCTGCTGTTGCCCAGCTCGAAGCGGATTTTCCAAGGGATGCGGTGTTCCGGGTCTCGGACCTCTAAGAGCGTGCGGTCCCGGATGGTGCGCTCTTCCTGTGAGGACATCTTTAATGTGCCAGGTACCAATAAATTAACAGATTTGATAATTTGAACATTCTTATATGCATTTCAAACTTAATAACGTCAACATGTATATTTTTTATTATACTTTCTTAACCATTATAAGCAAGATTTTGTCACATTTATTCAAGCAACTTATATTAAAACATACAAATTGTGTATTGAAATATAATTTATATTTTGAATATTTATTTATTTGTTGTGACTATTTAAAAAAAAAACTACTTTCCTTCTTAATTTTATAATCAAGTAAAGTTGTGCAATATTTACATTTTCCTATGTTTTATTCAGATCTTAGATTTTATATTTATTATATACTTTTTCCCTCTATTTATTCCTTCAATCACTTTTCTTTATCTATTACTTAATATTCATATCATCAATATATATTTAAAAATGTATTATACTCATTTGTTCCTTTCAAAACAAGATCTTTTCATATTTATTCAAGCAGTTTAGAACTTTTTTTTAAACTTATTTTCCTTACAATTATGGTTACAAATGTATTTATTTGTATTGACTATTTTCAAATATTCAAATTTTTCTCATTTTATTATATTATCATAAAGTGAAGCTATGCAATAATCAAATAATCTGTATACAATTTTTTTAATACTTATTTTAGATTTAATTTTAAACATTTCATTATTTTTTAGTCTTGTGTTATTTTCCGTTTTAATAGTGCAAACATGTACAAATAAATATATATACATATAAAATAGTGTATTTTAAAAATACAATCTTCTCAATATGTGTATATTGACATCAACCGCGCATGACTGAGATTTGGCTTCAAGTGTATGTTTGCTGCAGAGTATATTTATTTAAGCACTAGATCACCTCGGGTCACATTTCTTACTCTATTTATAGACCAACGTGTTCAGTTGAACTGTCGGGTCGATAGTACAGAATAACCACTAGTTAAGACAGGGTTCCTACAGCTGAAGTTGAAAAGTAAATTGAGACTTTAAGACATTTATTATAACAATTTATGACCAACTTGATAATCATCCAAAAATTGAAGCATGTGTTCACACGTTTATGTCATTTGAACATTTCAATTAAGACATTTTAATTACAATTCTGGGGTTGTTTTTAGGGAAATCTGAAGGTAATGCTTATAATAAAGCGGATTGTGATTCTTTTTAAGACTCTATAAGTAAGTAAGTAAGTAAGTAATTTGTATTTATATAGCGCTTTTCCAGACCAGGGTCACAAAGCGCTAAA
The DNA here is from genome assembly GCF_982586985.1 of Callionymus lyra. Taxonomy (NCBI): domain Eukaryota; kingdom Metazoa; phylum Chordata; class Actinopteri; order Syngnathiformes; family Callionymidae; genus Callionymus; species Callionymus lyra. Next base: position 6,552,601 of record NC_141818.1, on the reverse strand, counting down.
ACAATCAAAACAATATTCAATAAAGTATATACTTAAAAGGTCATGAATAAGGATCAGGAATCATGTCAATAATTTTTATAAACATGCTTAATTTAAAAGGCTGTGCATGACATGATTGATTGGTTACCACCTGTATTTTGGTGATATTGTTAATATTCTTCTCTCAATATTTTTCAGTAAAAACAAGTTTTTGTCAGAATCTAACGCATTTTTAAAAAAGTTGCTTTATGGTGATTAATAAAAACACATTATTTCTGAATGTCTTATGCAAACAAGTAACATTTACCCAAGTTTAGATACAATAAACCTAGACCTAAAACAAATGAGGAAACATCTTCTGCAGAAAGCTGAGATACGTCACAGTTGTGTGACGTTTTTTTTAAGTGTATAAACAAGCGTCTCTTGTCTATGACGTCATGGCCACAGGTGAGACTGGTTCCGTACCTGCTTCAAGGTGCTGGTCAGAAAGTAGATGAGGGACAATCCGAAGACCACCCCCAGGACCCATCGCTTCCTCAGCAGCCGCCGTAGAACCATCATGACATGGCCTTCTTGCTCAGAGACACCCCGGGAGTCGAACCATCAACCCTGCACCAGGGTCTAGCTTTGCTGACGTAAAAAACATTCACAATGTGACGGAGAGCGTTCACGAAGCATATATTAGCCCATGTTGCTCATATTAAGTGTTTAAACAAAAATTAAAAATGTTTTTTTTCACATTCTGCAGCAAAAAACGACTGCTTCGTTAGCTATGCGTGTGTTAGCTTTAGCATTGTCGCGAGAAAAACCGAAGACACGTCACGAACGGAGACAAAAAAAACACTTAAGTCGCGCATTTGCGAATCTATTCGTGGTGAATAAAAAATAAAATAAAATCGAGTTAAAAGGCAAAGAAACGCAAACGCCGAGTTGACTCGCAGCACTTCCGCCTTGGAGCACAACAATATCCGGGTAGTGGGCGGCGACCTCGACGCCGATTGGCGGAGAAGGCGTGCGCCGTGACGTCACAACAGGAAGTCGGACGCAGCTTCCCGCAGCATCTTCCAGCATCATCATCTGAATCCCACTAAACTATGACAAAGACCGAGGGGCTGCTCGACAAACACACCCAGGTGGGAGTTTTTGTGTTTTATTTAAACGCGTGTTCGGACGCGCTTATATATTTGATGGCTTTTGTGGATGTTTCGGCGCGTGCAGGGCCGGTGCAGGTGTTGATGCCATGCAGAGGAGACACAGCAGCAACACGGAGGGCATGCCTGCGGACAGGTGAGGACGCACACCTTACCTTATCTACTCCAAAACGATTGAAAAATTGGGAAACTATGCAGTTTAATTCCCGCAGGGGCTACATTGCATGCAGTGGCTGTTGTAAAGGGCCATCAAGCCAAGATAAAGGGGCGAAAAATCAATCAAAATATGCTCAAATAAATATTTTTTTTACATAATGTCTTTATATTTATACATGTCTTTATATTAACTTAAATAATTTGAAGGGACAATACTTAAAATATAAACCATATAGTCATTTTTAGAGACTACTACTAAATTTACGAGAGTATTTATCCGTGTTGCTCAGGGGTCGCAGCCAAACTCTGGGGTCAGAGAGCAGCCTGGACGAGGGCGGCGTGTTCGAGTGCCTGAAGCCCGATTCGCCCGCTTCCCCCCAGCAGATCTTCTCCGGCCTGGTGGGCGTCCCCTCCGGTTCCGTCTCCTCCGCGCAGTTCCAGGCCGCCAGCTTGGTTCTGGGCTCGCCGCCGGAGGTCTTCATCCAGATGACGGCGGCGTCCCGGGAGGAGGGCGGGCCCCACCGCTCCGAGACCGTCCCCTTCCTCCCTCGCCCTCCTCACCATCACCACCACAATCATCATCATCATCACTTCCTCCACCAGCCCCTCCAGCACCGGACCTCTCTGCTCCAGCAGGCCACCTCGTCCGCCGGCGCCGAGAGGTCCAGGGAGGAGGCCCCGGACGAGCAGTCCACGCCGGCCCCGGCCATGTCCGAGCTGAAGGCGGTGGTCACATGGCTGCAGAGGGGCTTCCCCTTCATCCTCATCCTGCTGGCTAAAGTCTGCTTCCAGCACAAACTGGGTGAGGAACTGAAACACTCCATTTTTACTCAACAGAATGAAAGAGTCTAAACAGAATGAGATCATTTAAATTATTTATGGAGCTCTTTGGTGTTAATTATAACTTGTTTTAGTTGTTAAACATTACACACTTCCTCATAATTCCTTTGCTTCCTTCTTTTATTTTCATTTACAGATTTGTTGTGTTCAAATTGTGTTAGTGCACATTAAATCATTATTTCAGTTAAGTTTGAAATTTCTTAATTTGAATTATATCGAATTATTTATTAATTAACTCAAATGTCAACGAAAAAATGTTGGTTAATTTCACAACAAAGTTGTATTTGCTTTTTAATATTTATAAAACGAAAGTTTTGTTTAATATACTCCTTTCAGTTTGTTAATATAATGATTCACATGATATTTTGTTATTATTAGGGATGTAAGAAAATATCAATAAACCTTTTCTTTTCTGGATAATGTATCAATATTTAAAAGCACTTAATTTTCATTTTTAAATAAATATTTTGTTGGTGTCTGTGTCAACTTTGAAATCACATCTAATTCTTATTATAGTTATTTTATGGTTTATTTTTCAATTAAGTGTTTATTAAATAAAAGTCTTACTTATTTTTATTTACAATTAACATTTCACATTTACAATAGCAGCAGTTATTATGTCCTTTGCAGCTAAAGGAAAAATAAAATAGCCTAGAGTCCCGGGATACCTGAGGACGAGAGGATACAGTCGACTCCGGCAGCTTTAAAATCTGATGTTTTGACATATTTTGGTTATAAAACAAATTAAAAAGGTTACGAATTCATCAAGAGTCATGTGGTCTGTAACTTCTGCAACACCAGAGTCAAGTACTCAACAATACTACACATATATACTTGTTCCTACAGTATCACAATATAGAGTATCGGTACCACTGTAGCCTGATAAGTATCGCATCGCCAGATTCTTTCCAATATACATACGATACCTGTTCGTCCGTCTCATGCTTTTTTATTTCATTGAGAACTAGTTTGTGAGTTTGTTAATATGCTGATGATGCGTTCGTGTTCGTCGCAGGAATCGCCGTGTGTGTCGGGATGGCGAGCACATTTGCGTACGCCAACTCGACCCTCAAGCACCAGGTGTCTCTCCGGGTAAATCAATATCTTAACTTCTGTCCGACCAGTCTGAGCGAGAGCGTTTTAGATGGAGATTAGAGCAGGCCCTAAGACTGTACCTTGAGGGACACCTCGGCTGACTCTCTGCTCTTGTGCAGGAGAGCCGCTCCGTGATGGTGTCTCTGTGGATCCTGGTCTTCCTGTCGGGAAACATCGTCTACGTCTACTTCACCTTCAGCCACGAGGAGCTGCAGAACAGGTGACGCCGGCGACTCACGCTGACGTTTCTTACGACCGCCGCCCCCTTCACACCTTTATTTGATATTATGATTTATCATCAGTTCTCACCTCATTATTCGAGGTCCGTCTTCATCTTGTTTGCACCTGGTGTTCACCAGGAGTCCACCGTGTTCATGTCTGTCCTGTGAGTATTTCTGCTCATTTTTATTTTGTCCAGTCTTGACGCAAGTTTACGTTTTTTAATTTTGATCTGTTTGTATTTTTACAATCGTCTTTGTTTTCATTGAAGAAACTCTTTTCTTGAAAGAAACCAAAGGATTAAGTGTCTTTCCCTGCGTCTGCTTCCGCCTCCAGTCTCGTGTTCGCGATGCCGAACTTGGAGCACTTCGACTTCTTCGACCTGATCTGGACCGTCGGCATCACGGACTTCGTCCTCAAGTTCTTCACCATCGGACTCAAGTGTCTGGTCCTGTTCCTGCCCAAACTCCTGCTGGCCTTCAAGTCCAGGGTGAGGGAGTCGACGGGGTGTGTCTTGTGTGGGTCGAATGATTGTGACTTTTTTAATGGTCAGATATTACTTTATTTGTCCCAAAGTGGGTTTTTCAAGAAGCAAGTTTACTGAGGAAAATATATATATATATTAAACATAAATACATGTTAAAGTAAAAACACATTTACATGAATAAATAAATAATTACATCATAACAACCCAATAATATTAATATTTAAAATTATTAAATTGAATTACTATTAAAAAAATGAATCAAATTTAAATTAAATTAAATATATTAAATGTATTAAATTTCTTTTCTATTTATCACATAATTAAGCAGACTCGAAAATAAATTATAATATAATATAATTATTAATTAATTGATTAATCATGACATTAATCTTAATTAATACATTGACTTTGACAGGCCTGTTATATATTTCTTTTCATTATTTAATCCTTTTTCAAATGAAGTATTTAAGAGCCACCATTCTGACTTCCTGTCCCTTTTTTATGACATCATCAAGACTTCATGAGAATCTTATAATGGAATAGTTATAACTCTTCCTCTTTTATCAATGTCCCTTAAAACTATCTGGAATTTTCAAATCGTGTGTGTGTTTGTAAGTGTGTGTGTTTGTGACTTTCCACTGACAAACACCTCTGATCAATGAGCTCATGTCCTCAGAGGCAGCGGAGGTGAGATCATCATCCCCGGTGACTCACCCTCACGGGGCTCATGTGACGCAGGGATTCCCCGTGTAGTGTCATCGCAACTCCTTGCATCTTTATATTGAATTTGAAGCATTTAAAAAATTAAAAAAATTAATTAAATATAATATTTTTATATTGAAAGTTTGATTTGTTTGCTTTTTAATAATTTAGTTGATAAAAAAGTGCTTATTTTCTAAATTAAATAATATGTATATGTATTTACATAAAGAGTTTTATATTTTATATATACTTTTCAATAATAATAAAAAAAAGTTTAAACATTTGACATGTTGAATTAAACCCTTCAATGTTGCCACTGATAAACTTATATACTAGTTTCTTACTCAACTGAGTAACTTGTTTAAACTTCAATTACGTTTTTTTTTATGTTGCTAGTAACACCAACTGGGAGAAAACTAAATCCTGATTATCTTTTTTTCAAACGTTCCTTGTTCATCACCCTGCCATCCTTGCCGGTCCATCATCTTCGGTAGTTTGCGGGAGATTCTCAGAACCCTGCAGGATGAAGCTTTAGAAGCTGATTCTCTGTCTGGCTCGCGTCCAAACCCCGGCGTGGGCGTGACGGCCACGCTGGGATCTCTGCCGGGGCCGAGGCGACAACCGGGAAGATGGATGAACGTTTGGAAAAGTTCTCCCGCAGACATGCCTGCTCTTCAGCCTCCGCCATCCATCTCTGTCAGCGCCGTCCATGAAGTCATTAACTAGGAGGCGAGAGAGGAGGGGGGGGTTGCTAAGATGTGGGGGTTCAATTGCTGAAGAGGGTTTCAGCGCTGGAAGGTTGGTTGGTACCTGTAGAGCAGGTGGACTGAGCCAGCTTTTGGTGCTGCTGCGGTTCTGGACTGGAGCCATGTTTGGGCCGGAGGCGGGTTTTTGTTTTAAGCTGCTCAAACCAAACTGCTCTTCACGTGATAAAGAACGTCCCGGAGCTACAGACTCTTTGAAGTGACCGAGGTTTACTCGTTTATTGGAGGCGTCGCACATTTTTGTTTATATATATATATATATATATATATATATATATATATATATAGTTGTAGTATTGTCGAGTACTTGACTCTGGTGTTGCATTATTTACAGACCACATGATTTTTGATGAAGTCGTAACTGCTTTAATTTGTTTTTCAAACAAAATATGTTCAAACATCAGCTTTAAAAGCTGCTGGAGTCGAGTATCCTCTCGTCCTCGGTCATCACCGGGATCTCGCAGGGTTTTATTCTTCCTTTAACTGTAGAGGACATAGTGGCTGCTGCCATCTAGTGGTCGGAATGTTAATTTGTACACACCCACGAAATAACTGATTAATTATAATATAATTTAAAAAAATTGATTCAGTGCTAATGAATATAATAGTATCGTGAAAAAAAACATTCAAGAAAGCGATATTTAGCTTCATCTTCTACCCCTAATAATAACAAAATGTTATATTAATAATCCCTCTTTTCAAAAAACAAAGGTCATAAAAATATCAATTGCAACACAAAAATGAACAAACGCTGTGTAGATGTTAATTGTAAGATTATATAAATTAAAAAAAAAAAGAAATCTTTAATAAATAATATGCTGTTGAATATTGATACAATAAATATGTGATATTTAAGTGTATTGGTATTTTTTCATACACCTCTAATAATAACAAAATATTCTATCAATATAAACAGGATGAAACGAGTAAACTCATTAAAACAAAAGTAAAGATATTCCCACCCCTCAAAAAAAGAACAAAAATGAACAAAGCTGTGGATATTTGAATTTTTATTGTAATTGCATATATATACAGTATATATATATATATATATATATATATATATGCATGTTATGTGTATATATAGTTATATATAAAGATACCCCCGGCAAATTAACAGCAACACAAAAATGAACAAACGCTGTGGATATTTGAATTTGAATTTGAATTGCATATATATATATACATATATATGCGATTCAAATATCCACATATATATATGTTATTTGTATATATAGTTATATATATAAAGATACCCCCCGCAAATTAATAGCAACACAAAATAAACAAACGCTGTAAATATTTGAATATCAATTGTAATTGTGTGTATATATATATATTTATAATTTACAGATCGATACACTGCTGTTGAATACCGAGTAGAGTTGATAAAATATTGTGATATTTAAGTGTATCGATATTTTATTACACCAGAAAAGTGTCAGTATAGAAGCTCGTCATCAAGGAGAGACTCGGAGTAGAACTTGTACTTCACGTGTGTCTTCAGGGGAAGCTGTACCTGCTGATCGAGGAGCTGAGTCAGCTGTACCGAGCGCTGGTTCCCATCCAGCTGTGGTACAAGTACATCATGGGAGAAGACCCGCCCACCAGCTACTTCCTGGGCGCCACGCTCATCATCATCTACAGCCTCTGCAAGGTACGCCGCCGCCGCCACAGTCCCCCCTCGTAGACCAGGTCCTTCATGTTGTCCCTCTCGACCCTCCTCCAGTCCTTCGACGTCTGCGGCCGAGTCTCCGCCATACGGAAGGCCGTGGTCCTGATCTGCAGCACCCAGGTTCACCTTCTCTGACCTATGGTGTCACTGCAGCGTTCCCGGGCTGAACTCTGTATTTCCCGCAGAGCTACGGCGTGAGGGCGAGCGGTCAGATGTGCAGCGAGGCCGGCGACATGTGCGCCATCTGCCAGGCGGACTTCAAGGAGCCGGTGGCGCTGCTGTGCCAGGTGAGCCAGAGACTGGGGGGAGATTTTCCAAAAACCCACCTGATTTCCCCCCCTGATGTCGGTCCCTTGCAGCACGTCTTCTGCGAGGAGTGTCTCTGCCTGTGGTTCGACCGCGAGAGGACGTGTCCGCTCTGCCGCTCCACCGTGGTGGAGGCGCCGCGCTGCTGGAAGGACGGAACCACCTCGGCCCACTTCCAGATCTACTGACCCGGCCTTCGCTCCGAGAGGATGTTGTCGTTTTTAATTGGAATGTGTGTGTTCCACGAGTCTATCATGGAGCTCGTCTTCAAAACGATCCACGCTCTATCAAGTGCCCAGGGGCCACATCTGGACCCCTCAAATATCCTTTAAATGTGATGGTTGCCTCAAAATTAAAGTTGATGCAGATGAATAGTTTTGTTGCTTAAGAGACGTACACAAGTGCCAGTTTGAAGTTTTGCTAGGCTAAGCCATGCTATGCTATGCTATGCTATGCTATGCTATGCTATGCTATGCTATGCTATGCTAGGCTAGGCTAGGCTAGGCTAGGCTAGGCTAGGCTAAGTGAAGGAGGTTAATTGTGTGTAAATTGGCCTCCAAGACGAAATAGACTCATATTCCTTGTTTAAAAAAGAACAAGTGATCGACTTTTCGCTACATTTGGATTTTTTTTTTGGCTTGGATTGTTTGGGGGAAATGATAGTCCTGTGAGGGTTCATCAGATCAAATGATCAATGGACCAAGAACAGAAGTCCAGACACAATGAGAAAAAGTAAAAAGAAAGTACAACCATGTTTTAAAAAACTGACAAATGTTCATGTACAAAAATATTTCACTATAGTTTTTTTTCTCAATTTATGTTTTTTGATTTACATTTTTTTTAATATTCTCAGTCAAGATGGGAAAATTTTCTTTTAAAGGGTTTTTGCCCACACAATTTACTTTTTCACAAATGTGAGTTGGTAAAAATCTTTTATTTTTATTTTTTAATTATTCACAAATTCTTGATGATCACATTTCAATGTAACTGTAAACACTTGAAGGGAAGAATGAACCCAAAAATGAAAAATTCTAAATCAAAGAAGTACATCTTGGTTTAGGTAAAAAAAAAAAAAAGGTCTCAAATTAAACGTGATAAAATAAAAAGAAGACTTGAATTTATGACGATATAGCTTCACAATGAACTCACGCAGGCCACAGGTGGCCCCCGGACCGCCCTTTGACGCTTGTGTGATTCAGTTTGACTCTCCTGCTTTGAAAACTCTGGTTTCCTCCCTTCTTTGTATGGCAAACTGTCCCCCTGAACAATAAGCCAAGACTAATTTGTGTCCCGCTATGCGTTCTGCATTTCAAAATAAAAGCCTCTCCGCCGATCAAATCACATTTGTTTTATTGTCTATTTAGTAAGTGTTTAAAAGTATTTCAAAAAAGATTTTTCTCGTTTAATATGTCATTTTAATAACATTTTATTTCAAGATTCTAAGTAAAGGTGTAAAGATTTCTTTATAAATGTATTTACTTCACATGTGTTTGTTTTTTACTTTTAATCACTCAAAAGGTGTTTTAAAGTATACTTGACACCTTATATTCTTTTATATGATAAGTATATATATATATTATTTTCTGCCAGGAACTTACCCCTGTGACCCTGACTAGCCGGGACAAATCAATGAACAGGCTGCACTGAAACAAATGTTATTATTGTGTTATTTACTAATTTGTTTAAATATTTCTCACAGTTTTGCGATTTCAAATGCAATTCAAGTCTACAGTGGTGACATCGATAAAATTTTAAATGCGTATTTAACTTTTTTTTACTAGCAAACTGTATGTTTACTGATTACAAATATGATCATTGAATTTAAGTCTCAAGACTGATGACTTTTGAGTGGGATTCGATGGGATTTGTATCTTTTTCAAACTGTATTTAAGTTACTTTGATACAGAATTTTAAACAATTTCTTTGCAGCTTAGATTTCCCAAAGGTGTTATTATAGTTTGTCTTTATTTAAACTATTATTTTTCTTGTTTGGAATTTTCTTTTTCCATAATACATTAAAAAAAAAATCTTCCCCAAAGAAACTCTAGAATCAAATAAATAAAACTGAATTAAATTGATTTTTATTTTATTTTTTATGTAAACTTTTTGCCATTTTTTTTAATAGGCTGAACGAGTGTTGAAAAATCATAGCTTATGTTTTTTCATTTCACAGAAATCCTGATAAATGTTCCTTTATGAGTCTTACATGTCAAAATAAAAGCCTCTCCACTGACAAATCACTTTGTTTTATTGTCCAGTCGTAGTAAAGCGCATATCAAAAGGGTAGAAACACGACATGATTTGATATAAAAAGCTTATTTTCGACACGTCTAAACACTGATTCCAAAACATCTACCATTCAATATTGAAAGTCCCGCGCGGAACGGTTTCCTCCTCGGTCACGTGACGCAGGTGAAGCCTCCGACCGTCCCTTCAGGAACGATGACATCATCGCTTGACAACCTGCCGCTGTGGCGACGCCGCTGAGCGCCGGTCCGGGGGTTCGAACCCGAGACCCCGAGACCAGAAGGCTCTTTGGATTTTCAACCTTTTTCCGGGAGGTTTAGTGCAAAACTTTTGACCGGAGCCGAGGTCGTGAAGGCACCATCTGTGAGGAGCAAGAGAAATAGATAAAGAATACAAATGTTATTGTTTTATTTTTAAATATTTCGATATTAAAGTAAATAAAAATATCGCATTTAAATTATTCGATAAATAAATTGAATGTATTTTATTTGAATCATTTCATGAAAAGAAAAATGTAATTCATTATATATATGTTTAATTTATTAGATTTTTTTAATCTTATGAAGAACATTATTTTTCTTTTCTGTATCGTATTAATGGTTTATTAAAAAAAAAAAAGAAGTTTTTATTCAAAGTAAAATATTCGGCATTTATACGCGTTTATATACAATTGATTGTTTATGACAATGCACTTATTGTTTTAATAATTAATTGACATTTTTAACATATATTAAATGTTTAAATAAAAATGTTTAATTTATCAATGAATTAAAATGCGATTTATTTTTGTTTACACACGGTTTTTGTTTATACTCGGTTGTTGTATTATATTTGCTTTTTAAGTACATACATTTGTTCTGATAAATGTATTGTAGTTGTTTAAGTGTTTATTTAACTGATGGATCTTTATAATAAATAGATAAACTCAACTCTAAATTAAAATATCATATTTTGGATTTTTATTTTATTTTATATTAGCTAATTTAAATTTTCGTTTCTTAACGTTTGATAGTTTTATTAATGGTTCTGGTTTCAATTTAGTTTCCACTTTATTGATTAAGTCAAAGTAATGAAATGACGACTTGTCATTGGCATGCGGGTGACGTAATGCTCTCCTGCTCACCTGTCGCCCGCCTCGCGCCCCTACAGGTGTCTCCTCGAGACGACCAGCACCAGAACCACGACGTGCAACGCCGAGCCCCACAGACTCAGCAGGTGGTGTCCCGGTCCGCTCCGGCTCCGCGGTGGTTCCGGAGCGCACCCCGGGCAGGCGCAGGCGGCGTGACGCTCGTCTGCCGCGCGGTCCCGGTCCAGCTGGTCGCCGATCTGCCGCAGCCGCGCCGCGAGCTGCCGCGCGGCGGAACACCTGGAGACCCCGCAGGCGGACTCACCGCGCTGCTGCAGCGGCATCTCTGTCCGCAGCCAGCACATCCTTCCGCACTCAGGAACTACTTCTCTCCTTCCTCTCCTCTCTGCCTCTGAGCTCCTCTCCTCCTGCTCCCTCCTTCTTCTCCTCCTCCCGCCTCTCATATTCGTGGTGGAGTCACGTGGTCGGGTTACATCATCAGTCCCAGAAGATACGCTGAGCTGTGGAGTCTTTTGTTTGAGGCGCTATGAAGGACATTGTGTTCCTTTATTTGTCATCAATAGCATATAAATGTGATCGGCCGATAACGTCTCGACCACCGTCAGTTGTCGAGGTCGACAACCCTTCACTCACGAGCTGACCCAGGGCTGACCCCAGGCTGACCCATGACACCACCCAGACCTCACTGAAATATGATGTAAAGAACACCAATGATCGACATATTCCTCTGTGAGAAAAACACCAACTATATAACAAACTACAACACTTAAAACACACAATAAAGCACACATATAACATGAAAATACACTGACATCATGAAAACAATTACATTTTAATACATATACCATAACTAAAACCCACATGGCAATGCGGAAATACACACACCAAAACGGTTAAACTATAAAAAAAAAATATATATATATAGTTCACCAACACTAAAAACAATTAGAAAATGCACACACTAGCACCAGAAACCACACCAACACTAAAACACACACACATTATATAAATACACATAGACAAGCACTTAAACACAAATTACATTAAAAACACATACAGTACCACTAAGACACACTCACAAACGACACCAAACAAAAACGCACAACAGTACGCATACATCTACATTTAAATGCATAGAACGGAACTAAAACACACCTAGATACACTGAAGCACACACAACATAAAAAAAAAAAAACACACATTAAAACTAAAATAGACTCAAACACACACACACAGCATTATAAAACACACACTAGCACTAAAACATACAACGCATTGAACAAAATAGGAACTAAAAGTGCACACCAACACTATAACAAACACAACATTACAAATAAACATCAAGATGAAAATACACATTCAGCAACATTTAAACACAAAGACCAGAACTAAAACAAACATACCAACACATACAAACAAAAAGCACAAGACTATAAAACCTACAGTACATCAACAAAAAATACCCACACAGCATTACAAATCACTTACACAAGCACAAGAAACAAAAAATATCACTAAAACACACACAGCATTAAAACAAACGTAGACCAGTACTTACACACAAATAACAATAAAACAATGTCATGCACACCTACATTTAAACCACACCAACCATCAAATACACACCAACAGTTAACATACACACCAACAACGCTAAAACCATGTCAACACTTAAAATACACACCAACACTAAAACTTGAAGAATAAACAAACTCCAACAACCACACACATACTTAAAACGGTTACACACAAATGTACACTAAAACATGCGCACTTTCACTCAAACGAACGAAAACACACAAACCGAGAATGCATGCGAATGTGCTTTTTTTTAAAAAACAGTCAACAACAAAATGTACCTTTGTCACATTTTATATAAATCAATTAAATATTTTGAACTGGGTCTTTAATTACACATTTAAAGTTTTATTTAATAAATAAATAAAAAAATATTCGTTTTGTAGAATTACATGAACCCGGAACCATTGAAGCCGTTTGAACTGTTTCACCCCGGACTGTGTTCATGATGGGACGCCGGTTTGTTTGTTTTGCAGCTGCTCTGAAGCTTCACTTTGGATCATTTATTTTTCTTAATAAACGTTTGTGTTCCAGATGAGAGGCGAACATGGCCGAAGACGAACTCGCGGCCTTCAGGGAAAGTTGGAAACGAGAATTGACGACGAATAACGAGCAGGAAGCGAAAAATACTGCGACCAGCAACAGATACTTTTCAGAAGATAAACATGAGAAACCTTCCCGCTCAGAGGAAGCAGGTTCCGGGGACCCCGCGTGTGACGAGGACCAGCCGGGGTACATCTCCATCGCCCGGAGCCTGCTGGACGGGAGGACCAGTCCTCTGCGGGACAAGATCGAGGAGGACCGGACCAGGAGGAAGAGAGAGTTCAACACTGGTGACGTCACCAGGGCCTCTCCTCGGGCCCCCCAGAGGAAGGTGAAGATGATGAAGGTGGAGCTGGTGGATCAACTCATCCAGGATCTGGTAGGATCTTCTGACAGTTTGTGTTGAATATTTAAATCAGACGATAGAAGTTTGGGTTAACTAGTTTAACGTTAACAATTGAAGGAGCGACAACTGTTGCAGTGCATTATGGAACATGAACAAGTCCTGATTCATATGTGGCTGAAGAAGGAAGATATTTGCCTGCAGAGGGAAATGATACTGAACCTATTTTCAAACCAATCTAAATGGGAGAAAAACAAAAATTATAATCGCATAAAGTTGGTTACAGAAAATGTCATCCACACTTAAAGTTACTTAAATATTTTTGAAGGAAAATAAATACAAAAATACAATAAATAAATGCAAAATAAAATGTAATTGTCTACATTAAAAGTACTGATAGCAACGTGAACTAAAACACTTTAAGACAACTACATAAACAAACATACTCTTCTAAAACCAAATTACACACAAGTTATATTTCCACATATTACATTCCTACACAAAATTACACACAACACAGCCAAACAAATAACTGTAAAATCAAAAATGTAACTTTCTTCTTAGCAATTCAAAACTTGACATTGATCAATAAGTTGATAATATAAAGTTTTTAAGACGCATTAAACCACATACACCAACAACATAAACACATATATAAAAAAAAATCATAGTTAAACAGTAAGAAAGACACTCACAAGCACACAAACATATAAATAGAACAAAAAACTAAAACAGACATACAACAGCAAAACATACTGATATGAACTCACACAAGTCATCTTGCAAATCTACACTAAAAGACCGATAACACCAACAAAAAAAATGACACACATTGCATATAGAAGTTGGTACGCAATAAATAAACTAAAACTGGAAACTCAAAAATAAAAAAAACAATTGAGAGTGACCAAAAAAGTTGATGATAGAAAATTTCCAACACACACATACACACACTTAAACAAACACCAACACTATGGCATAGCCAAACACTAAAGAAAACACAAACATCAAAACATACTGAAACAAACACACCCAAATCATCTCGCACATCTACAACAAATGACACACAACACCGCCACACAAACAACCATAAACACACACAAATCACTGTTACACAATAAATAAAATAAAAAAACACTTGACAAAAACAATGTATGCAAATATAAACATTTAATGAATTATTTTGTTTACTTAAAACAAATTTGTCACAGAAATGTTTTTACACAAACAAATTCTATCAAATAACATTTTATTAACTCAAGAGTTAAAAATTGTGTAGATTATAAATCAAAGTGTCAATCAAAGCATGAAACAACAAATCATGGCTGTGTTAAAGACATGTGTTCATGACCTGAATGTTGCAGAATGAGGTCAACAACATTCCGTTCTTCGACGTCCAGCTGCCGTACGAGCTGGCGCTGAAGATCTTCCAGCACCTGTCGTGTGCGGACCTCGGCCGCTGTGCTCAGGTGACTCCGGAGCGACAGATCAAAACACTTGAAGCGAGCGTGTAGGAAAGAGAAGTAAACCTGGATTTCTTCCAGGTCAGTCGAGACTGGCGGGTGCTGGCGGAGGACGACGGCCTCTGGTTCCCCTTGTGTCTGGACGAGGGGTTCCACCAGGGCGCCAGGATGTCCGACTCCCCCTGCTGGAAGAGCGCGCTGAGAGACTGCAGGGCCTCGGCCACGACGCTGCGGCGCAACTGGAAGGTGATTGAACTTCCTCTCCTCAGGGGAAGATGTTTTTGCTCACTGGTCCTGTCTCTAGACCAGAGAAGGATCCATCGTCCAGCTGAACTATGACCTCGGGAAGGTTCTGTGTGACGTCAGCTCCTGCGAAAACCTGGTGATATCGGGGTGAGTCTTGGATGACGTGAGGTTCCGTTCACACACACTCGGGCAGCGATGTAAAGTAGAGAAGCTCCAACTTTACTTCTCCAGGAACTAGGAGAGTCAAATATTTATATTCAAATAAAGATACAAATTAAATATGTTCTACACATGTAACCACAGCTTCCAATTACACAAGAGAGGTTTATCTTTCTATCGCAGTTGCTCTATATAACCAATAGAGGGTTCTATCTTCATTCAAACAACTCTGGCCTAATCCATTACAACAAAGCCCTTCCAGTTGTTATCAGAATCAAATTATTCATCCTTGTAGACCCACTTCAAATTTCTACTAAATTATAGCAAACATAATAGATTTCAGTCTTCAATTACCGTATTTTTCGCACTTAAAATTCAGATATTGTCTCCAGAAATTGACAGATGTGTAGATGGTTATTGATTTTCCCAAAAGGTTATGATCCGTTATCTGTGTATCCGTTTACACTTGTTGAAATTAACACCCTTAATTAGTATAATAACTATTGTCGAATACTTGACTCTGATGATGCAGAATTTAAAGACGAAGCTTTCATTTGTTTTGAAACGAAAATATGTCCAAAGATCAGCTTTAAAAGCAACTGGAGTCGACTGTATCCTCTAGTCCTCAGTCATCTCCGGAAATCTCACAGGATTTTATTGTACCTTAAGCTTCAGAGGATGAAATGACTGAGTCCATCTAGTGGCCGGAGGCCTAACTACAATAGAAAAAGGCGCAAACGCTGTAAATATTTGCATGTTTATTATAAAAATTTAAAACTCAAATTATTTTATTTCATTAGTATCATAAACTTTTATTGCTGGTGTTGTAAACACAACAATTTAAAACACAAAATAGATGATTCAAATAATATATGATTTAAAAAGAAAAAGAAAAAGTCTCAGCAGGGGTGTCGTCAGGTCCCGGACTGGTGTTGAAGGATAGAATGGTCTCGGTTTCAGGTACTCGTCCGGACACGTGCGACTGTGGGACACGCTGCACTGGGACTCCCCCCACATTAGAGTCAATCAGCTGTCGGCCAACACCATCCCTCGACCTCCCGTGAGCCACGTGCAGGTCAACAGGTCACTGGCCGTCGCCGCCTACGAGGACGGTACGTGTGTTTGCGGCCCCGAGTGACGAGTCAGCACTTTACTGTGGAGAGTGACTGACGGTTCTGTCCATCAGGGTGTGTGGACGTGTGGAGCACAGAGACCGGGGGTGAACCCATCCACCACTACCAGACCCCGGGGAGGCTGCAGGCTCTCTCCCTGAGCCCCGACAGTCCAGTCCTCGCCTCCGCCGTGGGGACCCAGGTCCGAGTGGACCGAGCAGACGAGCAGGGTTACTGGAGGACGCTCCGTCTGGTGGAGATTCCCAAACAAGTAGGTCCGGAGTCCTTCATACTCGCCTCGGCGATCCTCGAGTTCATCGTACCTGTGGTGTCTCAGGTGGAGAGGCTGGTGACGGTGCCCAGCAGAGGGCGACAGAGTCCACTTGTGGCCTTGTCGGCGGGAGAGTCTGTGTACCTGCTGGACCCTCAGGAGGAGGAGCCCAGGAGCGTCCACTCGGTCTACGGTCAGCCTGTGACCTGCCTGGACACGTGTGACGCTCGCGTGGCGTTTGGAGTGAAGCGCACCGGCTGGGCCATGAGTGATGGAGGGAACAAGGTGAGTTTATGTTAGATGAGGAGTTCATCCTTCGCTCCTTCCAACCAGCTTTCTTTCCTTCCTTTCATAATTAACTTTTTTCCATTCTTTATGTCCAACCGTCCGTCTTCACATCCTTCTTTTCTTCCATCCTTCACATCCATCCATACATCACATTTATTTATCATTACTTTCTTTGTTCCATCCATCCTTTCTTTTGTCTCTCTCATCCATCCTTCATTACTTCCATCCTTTACATCCATCTATCTATCCTTGACAACAATCCACCCTTCCTTCTTTTCTTCCTTCCTTCACGTCCACTCATACATCACATTAATTTATCATATCTTCCTTTTTTTGATTCTTTACATCCATCCATCATTTACCTTCTTCAATCATCCTTTATTTTGTCCCTCGCATCCATCCATCTGTCCGTCTGAGCCATCCTTCCTTCATTTCTTCCATCCTTCACATCAATCTACCCTGCCTTCCTTTCTTTTATTTTTCACATCCATTCATCCACCTGTCAATCCTTCCATTCTTTCTGTTTTCCATCCTTTTTATTCTTCATCATCCTTATTTCCTTCTAACCATGTTTCCCATTTTTTCATCCATCTTTCCTTCCTTTCATCCAATCATCTCATTCGCTTTTCAGTCATTGTCGGGGGGGCAGCCACTGAAAAAGAGATCCATATTTATTTCATAAAATCTTAGATATTATGAGTCTCTTGTTCTTCATTTTCCGTCTAAATGGACATGTTGTTCTTTAGATTTAGAAACTTAAAAAAACAAAAGAAATCTAGTACCTTAAAGGGGGGACAGGTGGTCTTCATAACGTTGGATCAAGCTGCATCTTCAATTAAACACTCAAGCCCCTGGAATGTTCCGGAAAACACCAAAGCTGTGTTTCACCGATGCTAACTTTTCTCTGAAGAAAGGCCGAGACAAATGGACGTTGCGTTGATTGACATATCAAGGACCTTGAAATGATGAGTGGACCTACAACACATTTATATCTTTAAAGTTTTTTTAAATTCAAAACCAAATGATAGACAAAAATACACTTTTGTTTGAGTCCTTGATGTGTCCGCAGACGAGTCTCCTCTGTAATCCAGCCGCTCTGCTAATTAGAAAAAAAACATGGCAGGAATTATCTTGTTAGTCTAATGTCTGCTTTTGTCCCGCCGCACCTGTCGGCAGCACTCGTTCGGAAAACATCGCGGCGGCCGCATTCTTCACCAGCGCCGGCGTTTCCTCTTTGTTTGTGCAGCTTTAGAATCCGCGCGACACAAAAGAGGAGTTGCTGGTGCTGATCCACCGAGTCCATTAGCGTAGCAACAAGGAGCGACCGACGGCGCCGCTAACACCGTCCGCGTTCCTTCCTGAAAGACGTCTGCGGCGGCGATTCCAAGATTGTTTCTGACGTTCATTCAATTAACGCCGGCGAGTCCGAGGCGAAGCTTTTAGAGTCGAGCACTTTGGGTTTGACGGCATTAACATATGAAAGTACAGATTGAGTTGAGTTGACACGAACGTCCTCAAGGTGGCGACGCAGAACTCCTCTGGTCAAGAAGAGCATGAGAAATTATGAGTGATTGACACTGATGTCCATGTTTGCAACACAACGCGAATATGAGTGACGGGGAGTATGAATAATGGAGTGAGCAACAGAGAGCGGAAGAGTGAGCAATAGAGAGTGAAATGGTGAGCAACAGGGTAGATGGATGGATAGACTTTATTGACACAGTCAACAACAGAGAGAAAAGTGTGAGAAAGAGAATGGAAGAAAGTGAGCAATGGCATTAAACAATAGCAAGTGATTGAATTTAAAAAGTGAGCAACACAGAGTGAGAGTGAGCAGTAGTTGGTGTCATGGTGAGAAACAGCAAAAAGAGTGATCAACATATTGAAGTGTGTAACGGGGAGTGAAAAGAGTGTGTAACGGGGAGTGAAAAGAGTGTGTAACGGGGAGTGAAAAGAGTGTGTAACGGGGAGTGAAAAGAGTGTGTAACGGGGAGTGAAAAGAGTGTGTAACTGGGAGTGATAAGAGTGTGTAACGGGGAGTGAAAAGAGTGTGTAACGGGCAGTGAAAAGAGCGTGTAACGGGGAGTGAAAAGAGTGTGTAACGGGGAGTGAAAAGAGTGTAACAGGGAGTGAAAAGAGTGTGTAACGGGGAGTGAAAAGAGTATGTAACGGGGAGTGAAAAGAGTGTGTAACGGGGAGTGAAAAGAGTGTGTAACGGGCAGTGAAAAGAGTGTGTAACGGGGAGTGAAAAGAGTGTGTAACGGGGAGTGAAAAGAGTGTGTAACGGGCACTGAAAAGAGTGTGTAACGGGCAGTGAAAAGAGTGTGTAACGGGCAGTGAAAAGAGCGTGTAACGGGGAGTGAAAAGAGTGTGTAACGGGGAGTGAAAAGAGTGTGTAACGGGCAGTGAAAAGAGTGTGTAACGGGGAGTGAAAAGAGTGTGTAACGGGCAGTGAAAAGAGTGTGTAACGGGGAGTGAAAAGAGTGTGTAACGGGCACTGAAAAGAGTGTGTAACGGGCAGTGAAAAGAGTGTGTAACGGGCAGTGAAAAGAGCGTGTAACGGGGAGTGAAAAGAGTGTGTAACGGGGAGTGAAAAGAGTGTGTAACGGGCAGTGAAAAGAGTGTGTAACGGGCAGTGAAAAGAGTGTGTAACGGGCAGTGAAAAGAGCGTGTAACGGGGAGTGAAAAGAGTGTGTAACGGGGAGTGAAAAGAGTGTGTAACGGGCAGTGAAAAGAGTGTGTAACGGGCAGTGAAAAGAGTGTGTAACGGGCAGTGAAAAGAGCGTGTAACGGGGAGTGAAAAGAGTGTGTAACGGGCAGTGAAAAGAGCGTGTAACGGGGAGTGAAAAGAGCGTGTAACGGGGAGTGAAAAGAGTGTAACAGGGAGTGAAAAGAGTGTGTAACGGGGAGTGAAAAGAGTATGTAACGGGGAGTGAAAAGAGTGTGTAACGGGGAGTGAAAAGAGTGTAACGGGCAGTGAAAAGAGTGTGTAACGGGGAGTGAAAAGAGTGCGTAACGAGGAGTGAAAAGAGTGTGTAACGGGCAGTGAAAAGAGTGTGTAACGGGGAGTGAAAAGAGTGTGTAACGGGCAGTGAAAAGAGTGTGTAACGGGCAGTGAAAAGAGTATGTAACGGGGAGTGAAAAGAGTATGTAACGGGGAGTGAAAAGAGTGTGTAACGGGGAGTGAAAAGAGTGTGTAACGGGGAGTGAAAAGAGTGTGTAACGGGGAGTGAAAAGAGTGTGTAACGGGGAGTGAAAATAGTGTAACTGGGAGTGAAAAGAGTGTCCAACGGGGAGTGAAAAGAGTGTGTAACGGGGAGTGAAAAGTGTGCATCAGGGAGTGAAAAGTGTGCATCAGAGAGTAAAAAGTGTGAATTAGAGAGTGGAAAAGAGTGTGCAACAGAGAGTGAAAAGAGTGTGGAAAAGAGTACATTAGGGAGTCGAAAAGAGTGTGCAAAAGAAAGTGAAAAGAGTGTGGAAAAAAGTGCATCAGGGAGTGAAAAGTGTGCATCAGAGTGGAAAAGAGTGCATCAGGGAGTGAAAAGTGTGCATCAGAGAGTGGAAAAGAGTGCGCAACAGATAGTGAAAAGAGTGTGCATCAGAGAGTTGAAAAGAGTGCGCAACAAAGTGAAAAGAGTTTGCATCAGTGACTGAAAAAAGTGTGCAACAGAGAGTGAAAAGAGCGTGAAAAAGAGTGCATCAGGGAATTGAAAAGAGTTTGGAAAAGAGTGTGCAACAGAGATCAATTTTACAAATGGCAGAGTCATAGAATGAGTGACAAAGAGTGAGTGAATGTGTCATTTCTAAGACAAAAGTGTGAGAGTCGAGTAAATGCAGCACGTGAATGTAATTTAAAAGTGTGAGTGTAAGAGTGAGCGCAGGTGAAAGTGTTCAAGTTATAATATGAACGAATCGGAGTAAATGTCAGAAAGAAATGTTTTACCAAGTAAAAGAGTGAATCTCAAGTTTGTCCTTCACTCAGTCGTGCTGTGACATGGTGACCCGTACAAGACCTCCAGAGTCTCGGGAGTCTCGAGAGTCGGACCCGACTCCCTGCTGAACCCTCCAGGCGACGACGACTCCCGAGCGTGTTCTTCATTACTCCGAGTGTCACGCGGGTATAATCACCTCCCTGGTCGAGTCTGTTTGTTCTTTTAATATCTCAGAGCGGCTCTCAACTTTATTTCGAGGGTACGACCGGTCCGGCGAGACGGCGTCTGAGGGGACGGGCGAGAACGTGTTTTTGACGCCGATGTCACTCGTCAACAACAAGTGTGCCGCGATGGTGGCGGTAATGAGTCGGGATCTGAAGAATGTCGGCTGTTGATTAACGCTCCTCTGACCAATTAAAACTTCGCCGGAGTAATTAAAGCGTCTGTCGCCCGTCGCGGGTCTGACAGCTGGAAGACGACGGAAAACCGGGGCCCAGAGATAAAACGGGAGCTTCATTAAAAAACCTGACAAACTCGTGGAAAGGTGGGAAAAAAACCTGCACTTCACACTTCTTCCCGGTCGCACACGCAGGTTTCTCATTTTCGGCTTCCTGACTGTTGAACTGAGATCCACGACGGTTGTCAGATCCTCGTCTGTCACTAGGATCGGTGTTGTTCAGTGGAGAGGGAAGAGCTGAGCCACAAGGCTTTTTTCCTGCAGGTGTCTGGACTCGTATTTCTCCGATCCTTAAAACTCTTCACTGGCTTCCAGTTTCTTTCAGGATCAACTTTAAAATTCTGGTTCTTACTTTCAGATCTATTCATGGTCAGACTCCTCCTTACATCAGTGATCCGTTTCAGCCTTACACCCCAGCTCGGGCTCTGAGGTCTGTGGATCAGAATCTACTGATGGTTCCACGCAAACGGTTCAGGACCAGAGGAGAGAAATCCTTCCAGACTGTTGCTCCTAAGCTTTGGAACAATCTTCCTCTTTCTCTGTGTTTGATGGATCTACTGACTCCTTTAAGAAACATCTTAAGTCGTTTTATTTGTTCAGGCTTTTCCTTGATTTGTCTAGAACTCCTGTTGTGTTCTCAGTTTTATCTTGACCTTTAAAGTATATACTTTAATGAATATTGTTTTTATTTTTTAAGCGCTTTGTGACCCTGGTCTGGAAAAGCGCTATACAAATAAAAATTACTTACTTACTTACTTTCTTGAGCCAATAAAACTGTCAACCGTCATATCATAGTGTCACGAAACTTATAGGCAATGGTTACCAGACACAAAAAGGTCTGGACTCTGCAGTTAGTCCACGTATTCTTTTTAGTGTCTGCACGGTTTGCTTGGAACCAGAGTGGAGCAGGTACTAGAAATGGGTCGAGTCTAGTAGAGTAGAGTAGGACTAACCTGTTAAAAAGGGCCATCATTGACGGTATAATGTTGGTCCTTCTATGTGGACTCGGGCGAACTACCTTGTTGCAATAGACCTGTTTGTTGTGTTTTTTATTTTGGCAACATGTGTCCGGATGTCCATCCAGTCGGTGGTACAAACACTAAAGCTACTTACAACTCGTGTCGACCAGCAGAACCGTCTCTAGAATAAGAGTCTGAGGGAAGCAGCCAAGCAGCCTCTAAGCAGTGGTAGTTTAAAAGCGTTCAGAAAAGAATGGGTAGAGCTAGTACTTTCAGAGTAAGAAGCATCAGGGTGAGAACTCCAGTCGTCAAGGAGAGACTCGGAGTAGAACCTCTGCTCCTCAAAGGATGAGCCAGTTGAGATGATTAGACCTTTGAGTGTTTCCCAGATGACCTGGAGGAGCTTTTTTTTGTGCAGATGGATCTAATCTTCTGAAACGCAAATCAGTTCCTCGAGTCTCCTGTTCACATATTCATCTTTTTTTTAAAGTGATTTCATTACCGTTGTCGCAACATTGTCCACTTCCTTTGTTCGCCTCGAGTCCCATTAGCCTAACAAGTCCTCTCGCTAGGTGAGCACAGACGTGATGTAATGATTCATGTCCTCCTCCACCTCTTCTTCTTCTCCTCCTCCTTCTCCTCCTCCTCTTCTTCCGTCGTCCAAATCAAGCTGTCTCTCAGGTCCGAGGCGACTCCGGCGCTGCCTCCTCTGCGGCTCACAATCAAAAACCGCTGGCGCCCGCTCAACGCTGACATCACTCCTTCTTCTTCTTCTCCTCCTTCCTCCCCCTGCTCCCTCCATCCTTCCTCCCCCTCCTGGCTCCCCTTCCCTCGCTTTAATTTCTTAATCGTTTGAATTATTCAGCGGCAGACTCTGCCTGGCGGCCGTCCTGCTCGCCATCGTTTTCGTGGGGGTTCCGGGCGAGAAAACAACGGCCGCTAATTGACCAATTAAAGTGTCTCCAGATGACATCATCATTAGAAGTGTTGTGTGGAGGAAAGTTGTGGCGGGAACTAAACCCCCCCTCAGGTGGTCTCGTCTCTGGTCTAGCTGTGGCAGCTGCTGTTTGATTCACACTTAACCATTTTTTTTTTAATCTCCTCTCAGCGTCGCCCCCTCAGGCTGTTTCCTAAAAGCATCTGTATGACTTCACCTGTGGAGCTTTACCTGTCCTGGGGGCGACCCTTGATATTTGCAAGTCCACCGTGCTAATGGCTACGTTGTGCAAATTGATAACTCATTGAGATGAACCGTCGAACCCTACTAAGGGGTGTGCATTGGCAAGAATCTGGCGTTACGATACGTATCACATTAAAAAGGCGACGATACAATATATAGTGATACTGTAGTAACGAGGATATATTTGTAGTATTGTCCGAGTACTTGACTCTGGTGTTGCAGTATTTACAGACCACATGACTCTTGACGAAGTCGTAACTACTTTCATTTGTTTTGAAACAAAAATATGTCCAAACATCCGCTTTAAAAGCTGCTGGAGTCGACTGTATCCTCTCATCCTCAGTCTTTGCCTGGATCTCGCAGGATTTTTATTCTTCCTTTAAATGTAGAGGCCGTAATGACCGCTGCCATCTAGTGGTTTTAATGTTAATTAAGTTTGATGAAATTAGAGATTTATACACACTTAATTGTAAAAATGTAAACAACAAAATAACTGATTAATTATAATGTCATTTTAAAGAAAAAATATGAAATTCAGTACATTAAAAAAACATTAAATAAAGGCGATATTTAGGTTTATCTTTTACCGCTAATAATAAAAAAAATGTTACATAATTTTCAATCAATCAAGTAAACTGCCTGAAAAAGTCAACTTGTAAAAAAAAAAAAAGAATCCCTCTTTTTAAAAAATTAAATATTCAAGGGAATAAAAGGTAATAAAAAGGTATTGTTACACAAAAATGAAGAGAAAGACATGAAAGCAAAATAATATATTAATATATTACTAATATATTTGTAAAAATAGATACAGTGCTATTGAATATTGATACTGTATCGTGAAAATAACATGTTGGTATCTAAGTATATTAATATTTTTCTTACGCCCCTAAACTCTAGTCCCTAGAAAAACAAAAGGTGTCAAACTGTGTCCAGGCCCTCAGAGTCATTGTATTCGGGCCCCTGGGCTCCAACGATGCACAGTTGGTTTCACACAACCACCTTTTTCAAATAATAATTTCGCTGCCTCCTCGTTCCAGATCCACATTCACAGCCTGGAGACGACCAAACTGGAAGTGTGTGTCGGCAGCTCGGCGGGAGATTTCACCTGCATCAACCTGAGAGACGGAGCTCCAGAGCTGCTTGCGTGCGGAAACAAAGACAGGAGGTGAGACCACAACACAAACCTCATTTGCAAAGACAACAGCTGTGGCCACAAGAAAACAATGGAGCCTTGCGGTGTAGTAGACACTTTCTGTCGCTAGGAGCCGCCACAGTGCAACATTACTGACATCAGTGGAAGCGTACAAAGGTTGATAAATAACATAATTATAAATCGATAAAATACTGTATTCATTTATAAATACTGTATTCATCTATACCTAACTAAATGTGTAAATTAATATAAACATGTTGAAATAAAAAGTTAAAAAACGGAAATGAATAAAAAGCGAAATGTATAAATACATTTTGAAATGACGAAATGCATAAATAATGTCAAATACAAGTTAAAATATCTATAAATAAATATACAAATAAATGTATATATACACAGAAATAGCACTGTTCACAAATAATGTTTTATTTATTTTTCACACATTTGTTTTTCATATTTTTTCACACATTTGTTTATACATACATTTATCTTTTTAAATTAAAAAAAAAATCTACTTATACACTTATTCACCTACACATTCACACAAACAAATGAGAAGTTTAATAGAACTTGTTGGAAATATTAGCTGCAAAGGTAAATATTTTATTCATTTAAATAGTTTTTCCTAAACTAAGAATAAAGAGTTTATCAAAGTCATATTTGAGGAGATATTCCTATATTTGATTAATAACACTTGAGAGTAACATTTAGCTATTTGATGGAAAAATTAATTTATTCAATTTTTAATACATTTAAAATAAATTAAATCGGGTTACAAAAAGAAGAAAATATATGAAATAGAATGTATACCATTGCTTGTAAAGAAGGAAAAAACAGGAATATTTCTTTATCAACTTCTGTTTAAAATGTCATTGATGTCAACAAAAGGTTACTCTTTCGCCACACATCGCCTTTTTTAGCTTCCAGAAAGTTTTATTGATGTTTCGTGTCGCCGTGTGAGACGCACACAAACTCACACACACCAGTATATTGTGTACAACTACTCATAATTAGACCGACACTCTTCTCTTGTGTGAGGCAGAGCTTCAGAAAGAGAGCTCCGTCGTTTCTTTGTCTTCTATTCATCAGCGCCTCCATCTGGCTCCTTAAACAGACCGATAACACACACACACACACACACACACACACACACACACACACACACACTAACACACACACTTCTCTTGGCGCCTGTTTAACTCTTACAGAAATCACTCAGAGGAAAAAATGCTTATGAAAAGAATGAGACTGAAATTTGTTTCAATTTTTGGAGCATGTTGTTGTTTTTTTTGGACGCCTGACGTCTGGCGAAGGACGCGAGCGACTGAGGGGGGGGGGGGGGGACAGTCGGCCATCTTGGCCTCCAGGCTACGATGGATGCCCTCCAAAGACGAGTCTGTCTATTTCCTCCAGATGAGTCCCGCTCGTAACAAGACACACAAAGTGAAGGATGAAGTCAAGACTTCATGAAGTTGAAGGTTGATGCAACAAGACTGTTCGACCTCTGAGGATCAGTGCTGCTAATACAGTGTAGGTGGAGGCCACGGGTCAGACGCGGGGACCGGTGGGATGAGGGTGTGGTTCAGTGGTCGGCAACAGATGAGGCGATGAGGAAAAAGATGAGTGGATTTTAAAGGTGCTTCATTCCTCATTACTTCACTCGCTACGGATGTCGAAACTGACCAGCGCTGCCATCCCATAATACCCGACAGCCCACCCTCGGTGCCACTTTAGTCATCTCACTCCGATTTCATGTTGGAAGCCAAACGGTCCCCGGAAAATGTAATCACAGTAATGAACTGCTGGACGGCGCTGCGGCGCTGGACCGGTCGCATGCAGTGAAGTCACGCAGACAACAGATGGCGGCGACGCTGCAGCCAGAAGCTGAGATCACATGTGGCTCCCAGGAGACTCAACTTTTCTGAGGGTTTTTATGACGTTTTAAAATAATTATTTAGTTTATTTTTGAAACCAAACATTTTTTTTGGTTATCACTTTTTCATTTTGGATTATTTATTTATTTATATTTAAGTATTTTTCCGTTTTTATTTATTGTTTTTATTTTCTAGTTTGTTAGTTGTTTTTTTTTTTCTTTTACTACAACACACATATAACAAAACATGTACAATACATTTATGATTTTATTTTGAAAATTCACAATTTAAATTTGATTTATTTTGTTGTAAAACAATCAATTTTTGGGTATTTATAGTAGAAAAATAATTTTATATTCATTAAAAAAAACACTGTTTTAAAAAACGCATCATTCAAGTTCATCACAATTAAAAAAAACTTTTTTTTTATTGTCAATGTTGTTTTTTTATCCGTCCAACCATTTTTTTTAATTTTTTTTTTTATAGTTTTTCAAGTCTAATATGGGAAAAAGGGTTTATTGAAATATTATAATAAACTTCAAAAAACAGTGAAAATGTAATTATAATGAACATTAAAGTTGTGATTTTAATTAAGAGCAAAGTAAGTTTCTAGTTTCTCATGCGTCTCCATCTATTTGACTTTAAAGATGAGCTGCCGTGAAACAGTTTTGTGGTAAAACTGACTTTGATTCTAGACGAGCTGCACCAGTGTTTTGCTGACTCGGCGCTCTCTGTTCTTGTATTTAAACAAAGAAGAAGAAGAAAAGCGTAAAACTCGGATCCTGTTCGTCGCTCTTGGTTGACTTTCAATGGCGGCTCAGGATGAGACTCTCTCTCCTCTGGTTTGTGGTGGAGTCCAGATCGGGGTCGACTCGGGTCGTTCATCTGTGCGGTCGACAGACTCTCTTTGTGAGAACATGAATGATTCTTTCATCGGCTCCGCCGGACGATCCGCCTCGTCGACCCATTTCGAGGTTCTGGTCGCCCACGAACGTGTCCGTGTTACTGTGACGGGGTTTGACTTTGGCTCTGATTCCCCCCCTCATGCTTTGGTTCTGGTCCTCAGGGTCCGGGTGTTTGACCTCCGGGTCGGGACCCCGGTGGTGTCGCTGTACGCCCACCAGCTCGGGGTGACGTCGGTCCAGACGGACGACTGGAAGCTGGTGAGCGGCGGAGGAGAAGGACTGCTGTGTGTGTGGGACCTGAGGATGGAGGCCAAGCTGTGGGAGAGCTACAACAGGTCAGAGGTCAAATCTTCAGCGTTGCATTCAGTCAAAGTATCAGATGGTAAAAGTACTTATCGAGGTACTAATAGCACTGATGGTCAGTAGTTTAGCTACATGCTAGAAGAAGTAATCCAGGAATATCATTCATAATCATTAGTTGGATGGATACTAGTAAAACACAATTGCTTATTTTAGTACCTTAATTAGTAAAAGTATAAATCACGAAAAACGTAATGATTATTGTGAATATATTATATATATATATATATAAATATTATATGTACACAAGCGGTATCAGTTTTATTTGCAGTATTAGCAGTGCTAATAGTAGTAACATCATAGAAGTATTTAAAGCTGTAGTATTTGCAGGAGTAGTATTTACATAAGTAGTATTTTCAGTAGTAATATTTACAGCTTTCAGTATTATATAAAGTAGTAGGATTGGTAATATAATTAGTAGTATTTAGAGTAGTATTTAAAGTAGTAGTAGTATTTACAGTAGAAGTATTCAGAGTGGTAGTACAGTTATTAGTATGTAAAGTAGTGGTAGTATAATTAGTGGTATTAAAGTAGAAGTAGTATTAGTAGTATTTACATTAGTAGTAGAAGTATTTAGAGTAGTAGTGCTAGTATTGGTAGTATTTACATTAGTAGTAAAAGTATTTAAGGTAGTAGTGGTAGTATAATTAGTATAATTAAAGTATAATTAGTATTAATAGTATTTACAGTAGTAGAAGTACTTGGTGTGTCCGCTGCAAAAGTAAAAGTACTTATGATGGTAGTGAAGTTCCTTGTGTGTAGCATGTTAGTTTAACAACATGTACTTGTACACACTGGCCTCTGGATGGCGCTCTCCTGAACGGATGTCCGTCAGACACCCGGTGCGTCACGTGAGCTTCAGCAGCAGCAACATGATCACAGCAAACATCCCTGATGACAAATCTCCCAGAGGAGCCTGCATCACTGATGATGACCTCACAGCTCACCGCAGGTCTGTCCTCACTCTTCATCATCATCATCTTCATCACTATCATATTCATCATCATCATCATCATCTTCATCATCATCATCAACATCATCTTCATCATCATCAACATCATTACCATCTTCATCATCACCTCCTATATCATTCTTATCATCTTCATCATCATAATCATTACCATCATCATCATCATCATTACCATCTTCATCATCACCTCCTATATCATTCTTATCATCTTCATCATCATAATCATTACCATCATCATCATTATCATCATTACCATCTTCATCATCACCTCCTATATAATTCTTATCATCTTCATCATCACCTCCTATATCATTCTTATCATCTTCATCATCATAATCATTACCATCATCATCATCATCATCATCATCATCATCATCATCATTACCATCTTCATCATCATCTCTTATATCATTCTTATCTTCATTATCATAATCATTACCATCTTCATCATCACCATCATCATCACCATCACCTCCTATATCATTCTTATCATCTTCATAATCATTACCATCATCATCATCATCATCATCATTACCATCATCACCTCCTATATCATTCTTATCATCTTCATCATCACCTCCTATATCATTCTTATCATCTTCATCATCACCTCCTATATCATTCTTATCATCTTCATCATCATAATCATTACCATCTTCATCATCACCATCATCATCACCATCATCATCATCATCACCTCCTATATCATTCTTATCATCTTCATCATCATAATCATCATCATCATCATCATTACCATCTTCATCATCACCTCCTATATCATTCTTATCATCTTCATCATCACCATCACCGTCATCATCTTCATCATCACCATCACCTTCATTTTCTTTTCATCGTCATCATCTTCATCATCATTATCATCACTATCACCTTCATCATCATCATCACCATCATCATCAAATCTTCATCATCCACCCCTTCTTCATCCTTATCATCTTCATCATCACCATTCTTACGACTTTCATCACAATTCTTCTTGTCATCTTCATCATCATCCTCACCTTTTCTTTTACCATCTTCATCATCATCTTCATCTTCATCACCATCATCTTTTCATCTTTATCATCACGTTCACCTTCATCATCGCCATCATCATCTTCATCCCAACCATCTTTTCATCTTCATCACCATCATCGCTTCATCATCATCATCTTCATCACCACCATCTTTTCATCTTCATCACCACCATCTTTTCATCTTCATCACCATCATCTTTCCATCTTCAGCATCACCATCATCTTTTCATCATCATCATCTTCATCACCACCATCTTTCCATCTTCATCATCACCATCATCTTTTTATATTCATCATCACCTTCATCATCTTTTCATCATCTTCATCCCCCTATTCCTCACCATCATCCTCATTCTAATCTTTAAAGAAACTCTAATAACGTTGTGAACGTCCTCCTCAGACATCGAGGCGTCATCTGCTACTACGACTTCCAGGACCTGTCGACGCAGCAGGACCACATCCTGCCCATCTGCAGGTCCGACTACGTCGAGTCCCACGGGTACAACTACAACATCGGGCTGACGGTTCCGTACGACCGGCTCTCGGCGGCGGGAGGCGGACGCTGAAGCATCAGAGAACATCGACGCAGTGTGTTTGAATCCTCCGTCAATCATAAATGTACTTTATTGAAATCACTGAAAGCTATTGCTGCTCTGAACTCAAGAGGAGTTAGTGAGAGGAATCACTGAAGAAAGGCTGGAGCAAGACGACCATCTTCTCTCGGAGGATCAGTGGTTCTACTCCGAGTGTCTCCTGGATGACTGACTCCCAGATGTCTTTGTATCTTGTCGCCGAGGTGTCACTGTTGGATCCTTTTGAAGGAGGGCCGACGTGGACGATGGCGTGATGCGTTCAAGGACCACCAACCGCTTGTTTGAGCGTCACATTTGAGGATTAACCGATGGATTGTCGAGTCGAGATGACCTTGGACCTCCGAGCAAAACTAAGGATCATTAAAATATGATTAAACTTCAAAGTTAGTCACGAACGGTTGGGAATAAGTAAACGTGTCTCGAGCGTCTTCAGGAAGAGCTTTTCCCGCAGCGCATGGTGGTGTCCATGTCCAGGAAGCGGATGTGCATCCTGGTCTCCATCTCCAGATCTTTCAGGATCTGTGGATCACACTCGTGTCAGAACCTCCTCGGGGCCGGTGGTCACGCTTCCAAAACACAAACCTCCTCGAAGTGTTCGAAGGTGATCCCCTCGTAGAATTCGTCTGGAGTCTGAAGAGGAAACGTCGGTTAATCGGCGGGAAAAGAGATTTTAAAACCGGTCACGCGAGTCACCATGTGAGGAACGTTGGTGCTCGCCACCTCCAACATGGCGGCGTCGGCGATGGACTTCACCATCTCTTCTCCGATGTTTCCGCTTTTGGAGAGAAGCTCCTCGACCACCTGGACCACAGAAGACGCTCTTAGAACTTCAGTTTCTTCAAGAGTTTTGGTCGTTTTTTCCTTCATTGTTTTGTGTCATTTGTTTCATTTAAATTTACTTCTTAATTGACATTGTTTTTTTAGGCAATACATTATTTTTTAAAACAATTGATTTCAATATTTATTTAATTCATAACCTTTAAAATTCAATATGAAATGTTGGAATAAAAGTGTTTTATTTTTATATTGAATTTAACGGGCTAAGGATTTAAAAATATTGAGTTTAGAACATTTAATTTAGAATTATTGGAATTGGAAAATAAAAAACTACGAGGAAAAAGATGATTCATTCATTTAAAAAAATATTTTTTATTAAAAGAAGTCAATCTTTTACTATACAATTGTTGATTTTAATTACTTCTTTTAAATATATTATGTATCGTACTCTGAGGTTTGCTCAATTTCTCTCTTCCTTTTTTCAGATTTTTCTCTTTTGTTTATTATCTTTGACTTTTCCCTCACTTTTTTGAATTGCTCTTTATTTTAGGGGGTGTTTTTTTTTTTTAGCATTTTAGTTATTATTATTATTTTTTTCTATGTGGTTAATTTCCTTTCCTTTATTTGTTTATAGTTCTATATGTTTTTAAAACCCATACAAAATGTACTTTTCTTTTT
The DNA here is from genome assembly GCF_982586985.1 of Callionymus lyra. Taxonomy (NCBI): domain Eukaryota; kingdom Metazoa; phylum Chordata; class Actinopteri; order Syngnathiformes; family Callionymidae; genus Callionymus; species Callionymus lyra. The sequence continues at coordinate 6,521,018 of NC_141818.1, read as the reverse complement.
GCTCTGGTTTTGACTTTAGATGTTGCTTCTGAGTTTATGGGATGTTTTCTTTGGGGGGACCTTACTGTGGACTTAACTATTTTATAACAGTTGTGTATTTATTGTTACTCTTTAGGTTGGGTTGGGGTTAGATCATTTTTACTACAGCTTGTGTCGACCTTTGACCCACGACAGTCTCACCTTCCTGTACTCCGCCAGACTGATGGTCCCGCTGTTGTCGGAGTCGTGCATGTTGAACAGAACTGGAGAAGAAAAAAAGAAAGAAGAGAAACAATCAATCACTTCTTCTTTTACAACCTTCCTCTCTTCCTCTCGCTCCTTCATCTTCATATTGTTGTCGCTCGCGCTCGTCCACGCCTGATAATTACAGCGAAGACACACCCGAGTGTCGACACACTTGTTTGTCTGGACGCACAACTTCCTGAGCAGCCGTAGGATCGATGGTCGCATGTTTGTACTGGAAGTAATTAGTAACTACTGCGTGTATCGAGGGAAGCTGTAAAAACATTATGAACAGAAGTAAATGTACATGTAGCTGCTGCATCATTAGTGACAAGTGCAGTATTAAATGTATTATTTATTGTACTATAATAATGTTTACCTCGTACTAAGTACTAGTTATTTCATCACTAATACTACATGTAGATTTGTTGTGATATTATTAGCTTGATACATTTTTGTAGTCGTTTTTTTTAGATGCAGCAGTAGAAGTATTACTAGTTTCAGAATAAGTATTGGCAGTAGAAAAAGAACGGGTAGCAGTAATGTCAGCAGTAGTTCTTCACTACTTACTGTACTTTAAGATCTATGAGCAGTATTTGTATAGTCAGTAATGATTGTTGTGGTACTATGGGTGCAGTGGTTGTATTTGGTAGTTATACAAGTATTCTGGTACAAAATAAAATATAGTAAAAACAGTATCAAGTAAAAAAGAAATCAGTTTTAGTAAGTGTTGGTAGTTGAGTCCAAAAGAAGTATTTGCTTTTATTAGTCGTAAAACTTGTTATTAGGTGTAGTATAAGCAGTAGAAGTATTGGCAAGAAAGGAAGTATCATTGTCAGTAATAACAGCAGTAGTATTTTGTTGTATTTTTAGATGTGTGAGCAATAGTAATATTAGTATTGGCAGTGATGGTTGTTGTGGTACTATTAGTAGAATCTGTGTCAGTAGTAGTATAAGGTTAAGTTGTTGTTTTTGGTAGTTATCCAAGTACTATAGTATTACCTTTAGTAAAAATATCTAGTAAAAGAGGTCGACCTTGTAGTTGCGATAGTTGGTTTTAGCGAGTATTGATATTTCAACTACAACTTTGTTCAAGTAAAACTGTATGAATAGATGTTGTACTGTAGTACTGATAAGGCTAGTGTGTACTACTAGATGTACTGTAGTACTGATAAGACTAGTGTGTGTTCTACTAGATGTAGTACTGATAAGACTAGTGTGTGTACTACTAGATGTAGTACTGTAGTATTGATAAGACTAGTGTGTGTACTAGTAGTATTGTGAGGTGGTTACACACTAACGCAGCGTCATCAAGTGTTTAAACTCACAGCGAAGCTTCTCCTTCCTCAGGACCTCCCGCTCTTCTTCTGTGATCCTGTGGGTCGGAGGTCGGAAGTGTGACATCACCATGACGAACTGCTCGAAGCCGATCTCCCGCAGCGAACCCACGTCCTCCTGGTGCTGGTTCCTGGTACACACACACACACACACACACACACACCCCCACACACACACACACACACATAGACACACACATGCAAATACAGAAGGAAACTTGATATCTTGCTGTGTTTACACAAAGTATTTCTTTTGTTTTCGCACAAATACACCAGATATCGGTGAAGTCACATGACCCCCCTCGTGTACACAAACGCTGACACACACGTAGTACTTATTGCAGTAGTACAGAATCACTCTTAAGGCGGCAATAGTACTCCTGCTGTCGTGTACCTCTTGTCGAAGAACGCCTCGATGATCTGCTTCTTGATGGGGTTGTTGGCCAGCGCCGGAATACTTTCCAGGTTCTCCCTGCTGCAGAAGACACACGCACACAAAGGTCACGACCTCCCAGAAAATCTCCCGGGAGGATTTCCTTTCCTCGACCACATCCGCTCTAAGTGTAGAATATCAAGTGTTCCCTCGTCAGAGTGATGACATGTCAGTACATTTCTAGTATGTGAAGTCGGGGTCGTAAAGTGAAGACGGGGAGCAGCAGGGGGCGCCGCTGCTCTGACAGGCTGTTTACTCAGGCAACACAGGCAGCGGGAGTTCATCCTCGTAATCCTGTCAGTGTGTCTTGAGTCCTGTGTGTGTGTTTGTGTAGATCCTGTGTTTGTGTAGATCCTGTGTGTGGTCGAGTCGTCAGGAAACTTAAGAACGCCCGTGATTCAGTAAAACTGCTGACGCGGCACAAATGTACCTGATGGTCTCTTCGTTGCCGCTCAGGTGCTGGAACCTGGCGTGAAGGTTCTTGATCTGCTCCGCGGAAACTGAAATCCACAGTGAAATCGAGTCAATCCATGAGACAAAACATTATGACCACTTTCTTGGACTGGTACAGAAAAATACATGTTTGAAATGTAGGCTTTTTTTTTTACTTTTTCGATTGAAAAATGTATTTTTACTGTATTTTTGAGTCGAGAAAATCAAATTTTCTAATTTCAAAAACATTTCTTGGTGTTCACGTCTACAAGATCTAAAAGGTTGGTTTGATGCATTATTTTTTTCCTATTTAAGAACATTAATTTACGGGCATTTAAAAAAATGTTTTTTTATTAACGTTCTTTGAATTTAAAACAGTACATTTTCGAATTTTGTTAAAATTTCTTTGTAATCACATTTTCAGATGGGCTCCGGATTTTACTGCATTTTTTAAAAAACATATTTGTGGCATTTAAAATTTAGATCGGCTCAGTCGATCAGCCAAAACATTATGACCACTTTCCTAGTATGGTTAAGAATATCTTTTTTTTTTGTATTAACATTTAACTAGCACCTTTTTTTTAAAGATGTTAATTTTTGGGCATTTTTTCTAACTTTTTCAATTGAAAAATGTATTTTTTATATTTAAAGCGACTTGAGCAGGATCACATTTCTTCATACAACACAACCTCGACTTTGGTTTTGCAGCATTTTATTACTGTTTTATTTAGATTAGATTAGATTAGATTTACCTTTATTAGTCCCACAAGGGGAACTTTTAGTTACAGCAGCATCAGTGGAAACAAGAATACAATAAACAAAGCACACACAAAAATATATAAAAAAGATTGGTGAATTACTTAAATACTTATTTATTTTAGAGCGTTCATCATTAGACATTTTTTCAAACTATAACATTTAAAGAAAATCTGTATTTGTATTGCCATTGAGCATAACTGCTCATTGGAATTCAGAACCTTCTGGTCTATAACTCTGGAGTCTGAGGAACATAAACCTTCTCTTAACCATCTTGGGTTTGGAGTCCAGCCAGGAAAAGTTCTATGTTTTAAATTTGAATTGTTGTTTTCCATGTTGAATCTCTTCAAGGATTTCTAGTTCAGGCTGGAGTTTGACGCCCTTAAGTTTTAACGGTGGATCCGAGCAGATAATTAACTAACCCGGGATCAGCAGGTCGATGATAAGACTTGATGATAAAAACTCTTACGGCCAGAACTCCCTTCTCTCTCTCTGGCGCCCCCTTCAACCGTCACCATTAATAATTGACTCTAAACATGATCCGATGTTCTCCCGACGAGACTTTAGGTGGCGCTAATGATGCGGAGGTCGCCCCGAGTTAATGATTCAACACGTGGAGATGGAATTAAGACTCGAGGGATGATGTTTGTGCCGCCATTAGAGCTTTAATATTAACTTGGTGGAAAATAAACTCGTGTCCAAGATCGACATTTCAACTCAGAGAAGGTTCATATTGTGTGAGGTTGAAGCTCAGTCATCCATGAGAGACTCAGAGAAGGGAACATGAGAAAAGTTACTTTGGAAATCTGTAGTCATTCGTTTGACCTTGGAATTCCCTTATAAAGGACTAGAGAGAGGGAGGTCTTGGACCTCTGTGCTGCCCCTGCGATCTCACCTACGACAACAGGAAGTGAGCAGACGATTGTCCTCAAAGAACGTTCCCATCATGGACTCAAAAATGTTCCTCCGTGGTTGAGGCGTCGATTAGAAGTTCACCCAAGTATCCCGGGCTCTGGTTCTCAAGTGACGGTAAGAATCATCGATAAACGAGTTTAAAGTCTGATCACTGATGCCCCCGAAATGTTCCCCCTACCAGAGCGTCCCTGATGTCCGTCTCCAACCCCGAGTCTCTGAAGGATGACGGAGCTCACAGCGTCAGGAGCAAGTGTGTAGTCTTTCCTTTTGTTGTGTAGATAAAACATTACAACCATTTGCTCACATCATTTGCTAGTTAATCCCAGTTGATATCTGAGGACACCCTGGAAAGTCTCTCTCCAGAAAAAAAGATCTTTTTTTTTTTTAAGATACATTAATAGATTTAAATACAAGATGTTTTCTACTCCAGACATTTCCACACTTCTCAGAATAATCCGTCATAATCTGGTTTCATTTCTTCATTCGCCCCCAGAAAGATTAAGTGACGTCACATCATTGCTCGCGTGTAGAAGGAAGTTAATTTATTTATTTTTATTCTAACAGGATGAACCTGTTCGGTCGCCGCGCACTAGGAACGGAACAAGAATTTCCATGGAAGGTGTTTTTATTCGGTTCCTACTCACATCCAGTCCGCTCCGCCAGGTCCTGGTACTTGGGGTCGGTTCTGCTCAGAGACGCGCCCATCGCGACAGTGACCCGGTCCAGGAGGTTCTGTTCCTGCAGACGCTCGATGTAGGTTCAAGTCAGAAATAATAAAATAATGAAAAAAATCCAGCGCGACCCAAAGTCCGACTGAACCACTTGAGAGAGAAGTTCTGAGACACGCCCACGTCGATGCACGCGCAGCAGGAGTCACGTGGTTGTCCTGAAGTCGAACTCAGATCATGGAACAGGATCCGACGAGTGGTTTTAAATCCCAAATTTTGTCGCGAATTTTACGCGTCGTTCTCTCTCCGCCAGCTTTCCAGCAGCCCTTCTCGCTTCACACCCTGATTTCTTTCAAACGCTTTTTTCAAGAGACTGAGCTCAAATGTTTAGATCGTTTCTTTTTCGTAAGAGAAAAGTTGTTTTTTCTTATATTTTTAAAGAAAAGTGCAGCGCTAATATCATACACCAGGGGGCGCCACATACCCTCCCATCGCAGGGGTCAGCAATCAAAATTTTTCACTCGCCACATTTTATACAGAAACGTTTCAAGCAAAAATAATAATAATAAAGGAACGAAAAGCCTTTATATAATGGGGGGAATTTTAAAAAAAAAAGAATAAAATCAAGCTTTAAATTCATTAAGTTCTTATATAAAAGTTTTTTTTTCTACAATTTCTTTAGTATTTAAGGGGCCATAAAAACACAAAACAGAAGGAAAAGATCCTTAACCAAAATTCATATTCAAGTCAGGTGAAGTGTTTTAATCTGTACATGTCAAAGTTCATCAAGTTCAGGCGGAAACATCTCACAAAAAAATAATATGATCCACGTCGACTCCTGGCTCGACTTTTAGTCTCTGAACTAAACTCATGAAACATGAAAGTTGTCGTCACTCGTCGCACACTAGGAAGAAGAGTTTGTTTTGTGAAGCGGAACGTGAGTGACGAGTCAAGAGTTGAGTCACAGTCGTGAAGGTGTTGTTGACACGTGAAGCACCTTTTGGTTTGGATCTCCGGGTCGAAGACGTGGCTGAAATAAATAAATAAAAAAACCTCACCTTTGACCCCAACACTTGGCTAGAGCCAACTAGAGGCTACAACTCAGGATGTGACCGACTGGTTTTGTTATTTGGCAGCTGTCAATCAAATAATACGTTTTTCAGGAAACAGGAAAAAATATAATGAAAACATATAAATATGTTAACTTAAAATTGAAGTAACTTTAAATTAACTACTATACATGTATCAACCACTCGTGTCTCAATACTTGTTTTTGTTTAAATTATTAAATTATATCAATTTATTTTTACATATTAACCCAGGGGTAGGAAATTCAAGTCAGGGGCCACATTATTTATGGTGACTGTTGCCAGGGGCCGCCAAGCCATAATAGAGAAGTGACAATAGAGACAAAATATGACAGAACCAAAGAAATTAGAAAAGATAAAGATAATTTAAAATGAATCAACTTGAATATTAAGTGAAATAATAAAAATGACCTTTTTTTAATTTCGATCTTAATTATTTACTCAAATTATGGAGGGACAAGAAATATTTAAAAGAAATATAAAAAAAAAAGGAAAAATAAGTTGTATTCAGAGTTTCTACAATAATAAATATAAAATAAAATTGTTGCCAGAAACACGTTCTGCATGTTCTACTCTCACCTCAAAGGGCCGCATGTCTGCATTAACCAAGAGTCTCCACTGGAGGTCGCACTTTGTCCAGGTTAAAAAGCCTGAACTCAAGTGATTTTCTCTTAATTTAATAAACATGTCTTTAGATATTTAAGTAATCGCACCTTTGAGACGTGACAAGAATATTATCTTATGGAATTCTGAGTTTTAATTGATGTATGAACAGCGGTCACAGAGGGCGGCGTGTTGCCATGGCGACGGGATCATTGTCGTCAATGACGACGGTCGAACTAAAACTAAAGATTTTTTTGGCAGGTTGGTGTCTTGAACGCCGGCGGCTACATGTCCTTGTGGGCCGATGCTGCTGCTGCAGCGGCTCCCGGCTCCAGGCCCTGGTACAGGTCCCGCACCGAGGCCAGGGTCTCGGCCACGTCCTCCGGGTATCGCGCCTGCAGCTCCTCGTTGGCAACGTAGTGGGTGTCGGAGAACTCGGAGAAGTAGCGCCCGACCTCCGGGTGTCCGATCTCCAGCGGGGCCGAGTGAGGTTCGAGGTTCTCTGCAGGAAAAAATATTCAGGTAAGACTCGTTTTTTGATTGATTTATTTTCATCTATGTTCTTTATTTTGAGCCTTGTTCTTTATTCTTGATCTTAGTTCTTTAGTTTGAACTTTGTTCTTGTTCTGTTCTTCATTAAACTTGCTACTTTATGCACCTAATTTCCCGAGATTTCTCCAGAGGGATTCATAGAGTCTATTTATCTATAAATGTTGGTATAATAGCCACACAGACAATAGCAAAAGAAGATTTTACATACTGTATTACATTTTTGCCATCCAGCTCTACTGCTCTTTTGATCCAACTGAGCCCCAGAGGCTGAACAGCTTAGTCAATTGTTTGCTAGAAATCAAACAATGGCTGAGTGAAAACACTCTACAGCTAAATGTGGACAAAACGGAAACTCTGGTGTTTGCTTCTGATGATAAGGTTCCAGGGTTGAGTCAGTACTTGGGTGACTTAGGTCAGTCTGTCAAACTGAGCCTGAGAAACCTGGGTGTTGTATTTGATAAAGACATGTCTCTAGTTCAACACTGCAGGAAACTGACCAGAAACTGTTTCCTTCAACAGAGAAAAATCTCTAAACTTAGGAAAATGTTGTCGGAACATGATCTGGAGCTTGTAATCCATGCGTTTGTTTCTTCTCGTCTGGACTATTGTAACAGTTTGTTTTCGTGTCTTATCTAGAAGGATCTGTCTCGCCTGCAGTTGATTCAGAACTCTGCAGCGAGAATTCTGACCCGCTCTAGTAGAAGAACTCACATTTCTCTGATCCTTAAAACTCTTCACTGGCTTCCAGTTTCTTTCAGGATCAACTTTAAAATTCTGGTTCTTACTTTCAGATCTATTCATGGTCAGGCTCCTCCTTACATCACTGATCTGATCCAGCCTTACACCCCAGCTCGGGCTCTGAGGTCTGTGGATCAGAATCTACTGATGGTTCCTGAACACGGTTCAGGACCAGAGGAGAGAAATCTTTTCAGACTGTTGCTCCTAAGCTTTGGAAATATCTTCCTCTGTGTTTGATGATCTACTGACTCCTTAAAGAAACATCTTAAGACGTTTTTATTTGTTCAGGCTTTTCCCTGATTTTCTGGAACTCCTGTGTTGTTCTCAGTTTTATCTTGACCTTTAAAGTATATACTTTATTGAATATTGTTTTGATTGTTTAATCGCTTTGTGACCCTGGTCTGGAAAAGCGCTATACAAATAAAAATTACTTACTTACTTACACTTCTGTGTTTAAAAAAAAAAAAAAAAAATTTAGTGATGGTTCAGGCCTCGATTGGATAAGTCTAGTAAGATAACCCTAATCTTGCAACATATATATTGAATTTAAAAGGCTATAAATACAAAAATATAGAAATTTGTAAATGTCCTTTTTAATTATTGGAATTCTATTATCAAACTGTGTGTGTGAAATAAAAATAAAAATGAATTCAATTATAAAAAGAAAAAAATGAGGTCAACCTTTTAATATAGAACAAGAAAATGAAACTATTCAATGAAACAAATTTCAACCTTTTTAATATAGAAAATGAATTGAATTAATTTATTAAGAATTAAGATTAAATAAAGAATACAAAAAAAAAAGAATGAAGTGAACGTGTGCGATTCAGAGATGTCACGACTCACTGATATAAAGTGTGTTTGTGCGGGGAAAGTGTGCGACTTTGGTGTCAAGAAAATAGTCCCGTGCTCCACCGGTGTACCTTGAGCAGCGTAGCGACACGTCCCGTCCTGCACCAGGACGTTGTAGAAGGGCTGGTTGGCGCCGCTGGACAGCTGCTGGACCCTCATGGTGGTGATCCACTCCTGGCTCATGGTACATTTGGGGTCCCAGCCGTAGATCACGCAGTTGTAGCCCGACCTGTTGTCATGGAGACCGTTATACACAAGCCAAAAAAAGACAAAACCATCAGAAGAATCTCACCTCTTGTGTTTCATGATGAGCCCGACTGAGTACTGGACCTCCAGGTGTTCCGGGACGGTCCGCCTCTTGGCCTCGGGAGCTTCCGGGTGCTGCTTGTGTTCGATGTGCTCGAGCGTGTGCTGGACCAGGTAGCCCACGGCGCCGTGCTGCGACGGGTCCAACACCCGGATGTGCTGCAGGATGTCCAGAACCTGGAGGAAGGAGGAGCTCCGTGAGTAAGGAGGGCTCCCGTCGCTAAAACCAAGGGGAGGCCCGGGCCCACCTTCTCGGGCCAGATGCCGAGGTGGAAGTAGAGCCGGGCCTGGAGCAGCAGGTACTGGACGTTGTCTGGATTGATGGTGAGGTAGAGGTCCAGAGAGTCTCGCAGCAACTGGTACGACTTTTCGTTCCCCTCGCTGCAAGAAATAGTTTTTATTCAACTGCAATGTTTCCCTCTAATCAAAAATATGGAAAGTATAAATAAAAATAGATAAGTAACAGTGCAGCAGTTTTACTTAATAACCTCCAAATTAGTTTGTTTGTAAAATAAGAAGCATCTGCAGTCCTAGTCCAAGAGATGTTGCTCTTCGAGGCTCTGCTGTATTACTCCGCGAGATTTCTTCGCGAGGCTCTGCGGTATTACTCCACGGTATTACTCTGCGAGGCTCTGTGGTATTAGTCTGCGATATTATTCCGCGAGGCTCTGCGATATTAGTCCGCGATATTACTCCGCGAGGCTCTGTGGTATTACTCCGCGAGGCTCTGTGGTATTACTCCGTGAGGCTCTGTGGTATTACTCCGCGAGGCTCTGTGGTATTACTCCGTGAGGCTCTGTGGTATTACTCCGCGAGGCTCTGTGGTATTACTCCGTGAGGCTCTGTGGTATTACTCCGCGAGGCTCTGCGATATTAGTCCGCGATATTACTCCGCGAGGCTCTGTGGTATTACTCCGCGAGGCTCTGTGGTATTACTCCGTGAGGCTCTGCGGTATTAGTCTGCAATATTATTCCGCGAGGCTCTGCGATATTACTCCGCAAGGCTCTGCGATATTACTCCACGATATTACTCTGCGAGGCTCTGCGGTATTAGTCTGCGATATTATTCCGCGAGGCTCTGCGATATTACTACGCGATATTACTCCGCGAGGCTCTGCGGTATTACACTGTGGTATTACTCCGCGAGGCTCTGTGGTATTACTCCGCGAGGCTCTGCAGTATTAGTCTGCAATATTATTCCGCGAGGCTCTGCGATATTACTCCGCGAGGCTCTGCGATATTACTCTGCGAGGCTCTGCAGTATTAATCTGCGAGGCTCTGCGATATTACTCCGCGAGGCTCTGCAGTATTAGTCTGCAATATTATTCCGCGAGGCTCTGCGATATTACTCCGCGAGGCTCTGCGATATTACTACGCGATATTACTCCGCGAGGCTCTGCGGTATTACTCTGTGGTATTACTCCGCGAGGCTATGCGGTATTACTCCGCGAGGCTCTGCGGTATTACTCTGTGGTATTACTCCACGAGGCTCTGTGGTATTACTCCTGAAGGCTCTGCGGTATTACTCCGCAATGTTACTCTGCGGTATTTTTCCGCGAGTCTCTCCGATATTATTCTGCGAGGCTCTGCGGTATTACTCCGCAAGGCTCTGCGATATTACTCCACGATGTTACTCTGCGAGGCTCTACAGTATTAGTCTGCAATGTTATTCTGCGAGGCTCTGTGGTATTACTCCGCGAGGCTCTGCGATATTACTCCGCGAGGCTCTGCGATATTACTACGCGATATTACTCCACGAGGCTCTGCGGTATTACTCCTGAAGGCTCTGCGGGATTACTTCGCGATGTTGCTCTTCGGTAAAATTCTGTGATATTGTTCTGCTGCATTACTAGACTCCAGTGTTACTCCGCGAGGCTCTGTTACTTCATGGTATTACTCCGCGAGGCTCCCGACTATGGCGCGCCTTCTCTATTTAAATAGACCTGTTCATAAATATTGCTCTTCGTAACCTGGGGCGCATTAAAGACTGAAATAATACTGTGATCCAAACAAGACTCTCCCGTCTCTCCTCACCATCTCTTGCCGATGTTCAGGAGGTTTCCCACCATCCGCAGTAGCATCTCAGTGCTGTTGATGGCGCTGTAGTAGTCGGCCGTCACCTGGTGGCCGATCAGATACTCGCACTCTTTGGCCGTCAGCTGCTTCCCTTTTCCGAAGGCGTCGATGTAGACAAAGTCGTAGATGTCGTCGCTCCTGCAGACACACGGGTTTAACCATTTATTATGGGAGTTAATCAGTGTCATCAGAATATTGAACATTTTACATTATTTATTTAAATGTTGTTATTTTTAGCATCGATTTATTATTATTTTCTAATAATTCATAATTCAGTTATTTGTTTGATATTTTTATATCAAGTTAATTCACAAAATTTGAATATTTTCCAATAAATTTTTTTAAACAAACTTTGTTAATATAGTTCGAATAATTAAAAATAGAAATTTATACAATTTTTAATTCAACATAAAAATGTTGGTACAACACATATAATTTAAAGGGTTAATAATTTTAAAAAATATAGAATTTATAAAATGTATTTTTAAATTATTGGAATTATATCAAACTGTGTTAAAAAATAAATAAACATAAAGGTCTTTTAAAAGAAATTAAAAATAAAGAACCTTTCAATGTACAAAAAATGGAATTAAATTATTAGAAAAATATAAAAATAATAATAAAAACAACACCATTAAAAAAATAATAAAAGTTTCAACATTTTAAATGTTAGATTTAACCATTTAATTCTAATGAAACCGATTCACTTCCACATCCGTCCATCTCACCCTCGTGGTTTTTGGCACCAGCGCAGCAGAAAGTGGTTTGGAAAGTTGACCGGCTGGAGTTGAACCCCCAACCTCCCGGCCAGTGTCAGGTAGAGGACCGAGAGGCTGATGGGAATGCCGGTCCGGCGAAGTAGCACCTGAAGAAAAAGGGTCAAGAGGTCAACTTGGGTCTAGATCAGTGGACAGTTCGTGTCACGACCTGGTGGATGTAGGAGTTGAGAGGGTTGTAATAGTCGAACTCGTTCCCCTTGTACTGGAGCTGCTCGTACAAGACGCAGTTGAGGGCGCAGACCGCCTGCTGCTGCTGCTCCAGGTCCTGCACCAGCTCCCCTGCAGCACCAGAACCAGAACTTTTCAGTGGTTTGAGAGGGGAAAGCAGATGAGGGATGATGCGGGAGACTTTAGGAAAGGACGTGGACAAGAAAATGATCGTTCGTTTCTCCTCGCGGTCTTTTGGGAAAGACTCACCCGGAGGGATCCTCAGGCTCGGGTGCGACGGGTTCTTCATCTTCAGCGCCTTCCTCACCTTCTCCGTGATCTCGTCCAGCTGAGCGGAGATGCTCTCCAGGGTGATGTCGGCCAGCGGGTTACAGTAACGGTCCACCAGGACGGACCCTGGACCGAGACCAAGAGTTTCTCTCAACTTCGCGGTAAAACAAAGAACTTTTCTTTTTTACTTTCACCAACAACCTTTGGTTTCAGTTGAATACTTTCATGTTTCAAATGGTGCCTTTAGCCTTCCTTGACCTTCCTTGTAAAATGTCGACAGTTTGAACTTTAGCAGCTCAGAGACGGCAGCCACGTGTGACAAAACGTCAGCACTTGAATGCATCATGACTTGCAGCAGATTTCGAAATTCGACTCCATGAAGCAACATTTTAAACAAACTATATTGAAACCAGCTTTTTCAACCTGGTTGACGCATTTCATAATAATGGTTGGTACGATAGCGCCTGAACACAGCATTTTGTTAAACTTCTGTGAATCAATTTATTTTATTGTTTAAAGTTTCTAATTTTTATTGAAGTAAATCTGTGCCATCAGAATAACATTCAAACATTTCAAATTGAATTGTTGTTTTTTTTCCAAGCATTTGATAAATATTTGTAATAATTCATAATTTTTTTAAATTTATTTATTGGAAAGTAGTAGTTTTTTTTAAATGTAACTGAAAACATTTGAACATTTTCCAAATAAACTATTATTTTTTCACATAATTTTTGACATTCTTGTTCCATTCATTCAATAAATAAATGTTCAATATATTTTATTCATGGGCTTTACATTCAAATATATTTTTTAAGCATGTAATTATTATTTTTTAATAACCGAATTCAATCATTTGTACATTTCAAGATTTAATCTTAAGTCTTAATTGAATAATCGAATGTAATAATTTTTACTTTAAAACTTTTTTGGAACATTTTCAAAAAATATATACTTTTTGTTTTTACATGTACATTTTTATATTAAAAAATAAGATTTATTGTATTTTTAGCCTTTTCAATCAAAAATACGTTTTTTTATTTTTATTAATACTTTATAGGGAGTCGAGATGTTGAGCATGAGAGTGACAGTTCATGAAAAACAAGAATAAAAATTTACATTTTAAAAGGAAGGACAAGTTTATCTACGTTTTAAAACGGTTTTGAATATTAACATGAGCTGTGAAAGAATTATTATTAAAGTTCATCTTTTATATCCTCTTGAGCCTAAAGACAAAAAGCCTGGCTTATCTAGATCTCATCATCTAGGAGAGACTTGAATTAGAATCACAGCTCTGCCAGGTGCTGCTAGTGAAGATGTCTTCTGGGCTAGTCAAATAAAAGGAGGCCCCGGGGCAAACCTGCGGAGACGGTTCTCACCTTCCAGAGCCGACTGTCGCTCGGCCGGCTGCTCCAGGAACGTCTTGAGGCTGCGCAGGATGTTCTGTTGTCTCAGGAAGTACAGGATCTTCTTGGCGTAATACTTCAGCGTCAAGCTTTTCCTGATGCAGGGGAGAGGACACACTTGTCGTCAGCGACCAGAGGGGGGCGCTCTCCTAAAAACTATAGCACCAGAACCTCTTGTCAGAGTCCAGGATGAAGAGCAGCTCGTCCTCGCAGAAATGTTCCGGCATCCCCAGGGACTTGATCTCGGCGAAGGTGTCGCCCAGAACCTGACCGATGCACGGCTGCCACACAAGAACCTCGCGTCAGCATCAGGTGTCACCCACGCGGGTGTGTGACCCGAACACCTACCACTTCCGTGTAGAAGCGCCTGGAGATGGACTCCACCGTCCGTCGGATCTGGATCCCGACTCGATGGCGGGTCTTGTACTCTCTGAGCCAGTCGTAGCTCTCGTTCTGCCGGTAGAACCTCTGCAGCCTCGGCCACCTGAGGAGACACGCCTGGAGTCATCCTACCAACCCTCGTCACCATGGAGACGTTAACCTTGTACTAGACATGACCTGCAACTTGTTGGATTTGTAAAGAAAAAAAACACATTGTAGTCTTCAACATATAGGAAGTTAAAAAAGTGTTACATGGAGGTAAATGTCTCCTCACTGCAGCTAGCACTGTTAGCCTCTAGCTAAGCTAGCAATTTAGCATTCAGTAAATGTAATTTTACATTACAGTTGAAAAAAAACAAACATAAAAAAGAGCAAAACAATCTTGTAAAAAAATGTGATTCCCTGCTTAAGATCTCGGCTCCATTATGGGTTTGGTGATGTCACTTAAAGACACAGTGTCTTTGTAACAGCCATAAATCGTGTTACGGGTGTGGCTTGTGTACATAAGGGAGGGACATAAACAATTATTTTAATATCATAAATTAATATTTCATTTCAAAAAATCATATGGTTTGGTATCAAGATTATCGTTTTAATATCAGAATTAATTAGAAATTGGTTCAATTTGAGAGTTTTCTATGGAGAAGTTGCTTGTGTTCTTCTAAAAATGAGTTTAAAAAGTGTAGATTTATATTTGCAATGATCTAAAATAATTCCTGTTGATCCTTTTCAATACATTTTGATATTTTTCAAAAAAAATTTGCGTAAACCTGTGACTAGAATTGTAACAACAACAAAATATTCTTGGTCTATACTGTATCGATATTCAACAGCACTTCATCCTCTTTTTTGGCTTTCAAATTATATTTTATTTTTTTCAATAGTTATTTTATGGTTTACATTTTAATTCCATTTGTGTAAAATAAAACAGTTCAATGTTTTACTTATAAATAACGAGCAAATATTAATGCAGTTTGTTCACTGTTTTAATTAAACTTCCGGCTGCTAATGGGAGCAAAGGAACAATGAAATCCTGTGACATCCTGGCAGTGGCTGAGAATGAGAGGATACAGTCGACTACAGCAGCTTTTAAAGCTGTTGTTTGGACATATTTTCAATATCAGTCATGTGGTCTGTAAATACTGCAACACCAGAATCAAGTACTCGACAATACTAAAAATATATCCTTGTTACTACAGTATCACAATATATTGTATAGTTGCCTCTATATCGTGATACGTATTGTAGGATTCTAATACACATCTCTACCTATGGCTGGGTAATGGACTTCGGTTCTTCAGTGGCACCGACCAAAGCGCTTTAGAAGTATAGTATCGAAAATATGCCTCATCTTTTGATTGAAACTAAAAATGTGTGGATTTTTCTGGAGAAAAACTGATAAGTGACGAAAGCAGTTAACATCCGATTAATTAGTTACTAGTTAGCAAGTATTCTTATGCACTAAAAATGTGTTTGGAGTGTAAATTTACAAATTAAAAATGTGAATCAAGACTTAACCATGTGTATCACATTGTTATTTGTCTTATCATTGATCTAATAAAATTAGTAGTCGGAAAAAAGTAACAGAACAGGTATCGACATTTTCTGATACCAATCCAAACCCATAACATCGACGAACATCATTTATTTACACTGTATTTTTTTAATTACTTATTCAATTCTCAGAATTCATTCACGATAAATTATTGTTTCTTAAATCTGCAGATTTGTATCTAAGAAATACGTTCATGCCTTTTTAAGTTTTACAAACATAGATTAGATCAACTTTATTGATCTCTCTGGAGGTCTCTTTCAAGACGATAGACGATTTTTCTTTGATCTATGTTCTTTATCTTTAGACTTTATCATCTTGTTCTTTCTCTTTATTTCTTTGTTCTTGTTCTTATTTTATTTTGATTTATTTTTTAAGAAAAATTGCTGTATTTGCTGTGGCTATTGGAAAAAAAACAATTTCCCGAAGGAGACCTCCTGAGGGATCAATAAAGTTCTACCTACCTACCTAGATTCATAAAAAACAAGAACAAAGATAAATAAAAAGAAAGAACAAGATGATACAATACAAGTCTAAAGATAAAGAACATAGATCAAATTATAACAAAGCCAAAGATTCAAGGATTAACATGGAATAGAATCATGTTTTCACTCCACTCCTGCCCCCAAACTCATAATTAAACTATCTATTATCACGAGGAATTAATGAGTCCCTGAGTCTATTAGTGTTGCATCATGGGAGGAGCATTCGTGCTCCATCTGCTTCTCACTGATGACAGTGTTGAGAGGATGTTGTCATCATGATGGACAGTAGTTTGTTACAGGAAGAGATGTTTAACTCTCAAGGTCACACTGATGGTGAAGATGAAGATGTGGATTTGAGACAGAACCGTGTGTCCTCCAGGTGTGTGTGTGCAGACGTGTAGTTGTGTATCATCTACAGATCACACAACCCTGCCACAGGCTGAAGTCATGTTGGCGCAGATCGACACATGACTCCAGGAGATCCTGACGCAGAACATCGGCGACGAATCTCGCGTGACGTCGAGAGTCTGAAGCTGGGATCTAGAGAAAAAACGGATGCGCACCTGAGTCTGAACTGGTTCCCCCAGACCGGCCCCCGTCCGTGACACACGTCGTGCAGGCGCCTGCAGCAGCGCGACACGCTGCACACGTCGCCATGTTGCAGGCCCGGGAAGCAGAGGATGAGCTCGAGCAGCTCGCTCGGAAGGTCCGTCAGCCGCTTGGCCTGGAGCTCAACCGCGGTCCCGTTCAGACTCGGCTGAGCGTCTCCGGCAACTGACGTCGCCATCTTGACTGTTTACCCCTCGATTACCTCATTGCGTAGGCCACGCCCCCTTATGGCGCAGGGGGCGGAGGTTGGGCAGCGACACCGCGATGTGATTGGCTGCGGACGCGAGTGGACGTGTTGCGTTCACTGTCACTTCATAACAACTTAAAGAAAAATAGATTTAAACGATCGACAATTCGTTTTAAATTACAAATACTTGTGAATTAACTTCTGTTTGAATCTACATTGTTAAATAACTTCAATAAAAATATTATTCCCTTATTTCCCTCCTAGTTAAGTTTTGCTTTTGGTACCGGGACCTAACTCTCCGAGCGTCCCCTGAACGCAGCGTCTGTGACTGTGATTAGCAACACATGCTAACACTGTCTGTGCAACTTCACTTTAACTTTAATCCACTTATATATAAGTATATAATATATTTATAGATATAGATATTTAACAATTTAACTGGTCATTCGGGAGTTTCGAGTCGTCCTCAAGCATGGATTTGAACTGGATAACGCGACATATGTGGGTTTTGTGAGTGTTTGTGTCAACTTAGCTGCCAGGTAGCAACAGGCGTGTTGTGGTTACCAACAAACATTCACTCCAGACATTCATTTTTAGGAGTATTTTCTGTAGAGTATCTAAGAGATAAAAGTGTCTTTTGCTCCATAAAGCAATATTTAAAGTACACATTTAAAGTGAAACAGTTATTTGACAGATACACGGATATATGGTATTTTAGCTGCTCAGTGACATGACTTTCTCTCCACAACTCTGAGTCAGTTATAGTCATGGTTAGTGTTTTAGCTGCTAAGATGGGATTTAACTCGCTTTTGAGGAAACATCCGAAGAACTTCACTGTGAGAATCTGCACCATGGAGTCCGACATGGAGTTCACCTGTGAGGTGAGTTGTCTTGTTGTTTACTTTCCCTCGTTCGATCTACATCTTATCTTTATCTCTCTCTTAAATAGTACAACAATTATTATATTAGACACATTAATTATATTACATTATACAGAACATTATTTTAGGTTCAGTTTTAATTGTGACTTTTCACGCGAAAACCCCTGAAATGTCAAATGAAAGCTGTCGCTCATATTGTAGTTCTTGCTGTGGTCGCTAGATGGCAGCAGGGAACTGTCTGACGATTTGATGAGTTTCAGAACAAACGCGATGGATGATGGAAGATGGATGGATGATGGATGGATGGATGATGGATGGATGATGGATGGATGGATGGATGGATGGATGGATGGATGGATGCTGCTGCAATAGACGTTACTGCACTAAAGAGCAGCCCCTGTTGAGTTTTTTAAGTTCACATTGCCTCAGTCTCTTCTCATAAGTTCTAAAGACTAAATCCAGAGATCGATCAAATAAACAAGTAATTATAATAATTTTAACATCAACAGAAGGAAAGACAGTTTTTTATTTTAAATGGCTATTATTTCAGAAATTTCCCCGAGAGTGTCATCTCAAAGGGATCAATAAAGTGCAGTCTAAGTCTAAGTCCATTTGCATCGCTTTACATCTTTACGCTGCTTTACAACTTAATTTCTGTATGATGTTTAGATAGATGGATAGATAGATAGATAGATAGATAGATAGATAGATAGATAGATAGATAGATAGATAGATAGATAGATAGGGATCAATAAAGTGTATCTATCTATCTATCTATTATTATTATTATAATTATTATTATTATTATTGAATATTGTTTTGATTGTTTAAGCGCTTTGTGACCCTGGTCTAGAAAAGCGCTATACAGAATTACCTACTTACTTACTTACTTACTATGGAGGTCTCCTTTGGGAAATAGTTTTTCCAGACGATAGATTCATAAAACAAGAACAAGAACAAAGTACAATAAAAAGAAAGTGCAAGATTTGACTTTTTTTGATTTCGTGGCACGAGCATCGCACAATTGCTGCATCAACAAAACACACAATTCATCTTTGTTCCGAGCCGTCCCACAGTAAAACTCTTTGAGCAGATGTGACTCAGATGTTCCACTGGAGGAGCTTCCAAGTTTCCGCGGCAACCTTGGATGCTCCTGACTGCGCTAGAGTTTGTCCACAGGCAGCAGATGAAAGTTATCTCAAGTGCCATGGTTGATGTGTGTTGCTCCCTCAGTACACACACACACACACACACACACACACACACACACACACACACACACACACACACACACACACACACACACACACACACACTTTCATCCTGAGTTTCAGGTTTTCGTAGAAGCAGCAGCGAAGAGATGAAGGAGATAAACTTTCTCTGTCTTCAACCTTTGAAAGATTTAAAAAGATTGTTTGTCTTATAAAACTTGAATGTCAGGAAAGTTATTTGAATTTTTTTGTCAAAAATATTGGGATGTTGAGGCCTGTCTGTTTCAATTCAGAGGGAAATGTATATTTATTATTTATTGGAAAATATCGAGTATATTGTGATATTTTCTGATGATAGTATTCAACAGCACTGTATCTATTTTATTTTGTTTTATTTATATTTTTGTTTTCAAATCATATTTTATTTGAGTTCTTTCTTTTATAGTTTAGATTCCAATAAAGTGTGTTTTAAATAAAGTAATTGTAGATATATACATATTTAAAATTTACTTTTAACATGCAAATATTCACAGGATTTGTTCATTTTTGTGTTGCATTATTCTTTAAAAGCCAGCACTCAATGCGTCCTCCACAGCTAAAGAGTCAATGAAATCCAGCAAGATGCATGCGCTGAGGACGAGAGGATACAGTCGACTCTAGCAGCTTTTAAACCTGATGTTTGGACGTATTTTGGTTTGAAAACAAATGAAAACAGTTACAACTTCGTCAAGAGTCATGTGGTCTGTAAATACTGCAACACCAGAGTCAAGTACTCGACAATACTACAAATATATCGTATCTGGCCTCTGTATCATGATATGTATTGTATAACAAAATTCTTCACGATACACCTCCCTATTTTTTTTTTATATATAACTTATATAACATAAATATCTGTGTTGATTATAAAATAAAAACACTAAATATGTTTTTAATTCAGATAAAATAACTAAAATGAAAGCAAAATATTGAACATATAGATGTTTTTTTTAGTACATGTTGGTGCAAGTCACGTCCAAACCACATTTTAAAGTGTACTTATTATCTGGAAAATGTGAATCTCCACAATACAGAAGCTTAAATTCCTGAAGGTTTAGATTTTAAAACAACTTCTTCATCAACTACTCATTGTAACAGAATCACAGAAGTTTTCTCCTTAAAAAGAACATCCACGTTACAATCTTTCATCAAGTCCTCATTTATCTGCATCTGCTTTTACAAGTTTCCAGATTAGTTTTGGATATTTGCGACACAAGTTTAGGACTCAATATCCTGACGTCTTCTGTGTCCCAGGTGAAATGGAAGGGAAAAGACCTGTTCGAGTTGGTCTGCAGGACCCTGGGTCTGAGAGAAACCTGGTTCTTCGGGCTGCAGTACTGGGTCAAGGACACGGTGACCTGGCTGAAGATGGAGAAGAAGGTGAGCGGAGAATGGCTGCAGGTTGCAAGTACGGATTTGTTAAACCTTTAAGACGTGCAGGTGCTGGACCAGGAGATACCGAGAGAGGAACCCATGACCTTCCACTTCCTGTCCAAGTTCTACCCCGAGAGCGTGGAAGAGGAGCTGGTCCAGGACATCACGCAGCATCTCTTCTTCCTGCAGGTGACGAACCTGTTCTTGTGTTGTCTCACGAGCTGAATAACCAGAACTAACTTGGTTAGAAATAGACGAACTTAAAAGATCTAGTCCCACCTCTAGTCTCTGGCCCCTACTCCTGCAGACCCCCACCTCAGGCCCCTCCTTTACCTCTCAGGTCAGAAACAGGACACAAATGGGGACCCCCCCACACTCCCCCTAAAAAATCGACACGCCCAATTTAGATGAAATTTAAACTATGTATATTAAATACTAAACATGGAAGATTTTTCAAGAAATTCAATCTAGTTTTGTATTATATTAAGTAAGTAAGTAAGTAAGTAAGTAATATTTATTTATATAGCGCTTTTCGAGACCAGGGTCACAAAGCGCTTAAACAATCAAAACAATACTCAAAAAAGTACATACTTTAAAGATCAAGATAATACTGAGAACACAACAGGAGTTCCAGAAATTCAAGGAAAAGCCTGAACAAATAGAAACGTCTTAAGATGTTTCTTAAGTGTAGTAGACTCCATCAAGCGCAAAGAGAGAGGAAGATCGTTCCAAAGCTTAGGAGCAACAGCCTGAAAAGATTTCTCTCCTCTGGTCCTGAGCCGTGTGCGTGGAACCATAAGTAGATTCTGATCCACAGACCTCAGAGCCCGAGCTGGGGTGTAAGGCTGGATCAGATCAGATCAGATCAGTGATATTGCGGCTGCCTTGGCAGAGGGCTGCGCTCTCAGTGTGTCACCCTAGTCAAAATTCTGTCTCCATATGCTTTTCTTCAAGTTTTCTATATTTCATTATTTTTTCACATCCCTGGCGTCTGAAAATGGAAAGCTCCCGCTGAGACTGCAGCCACAGCAGTGCGCCGCTGCCACCAGCAGGGGGCCCCCCCGCCCTCCCGCTGTGCCCTCCACCTCTTAAGTCAGTTTTCTTTTCTTTTTTTTCCATCTTCACAGGCTGATTGCATGCAGCCATGTGGAATCGATGCACGACACATTAACGCTGCCCTTTTCTCACCACTTAATGCTCTCGGGAGGGATTCCTGTCGCACGGCTGCTCCCGCGCCGAGGCCAGGATCTTTTTGATACCGCTCCTGTCGTCGACGCCCTCGGACTCATTTATCAATTAGCAATTAGGTTTTTTTTAAGTCTCACTTAATAGGATCTTCTCTCCCCGGGAGTCATGCTGGACTAGGATAAATAAAACGAAGAGACGAATTAATCTTAATGGGAAAATAAATAATCATCCTCCGTGTGTTTATCTACCTGTCACCATTAGAGGGCAGTGTTGAGGTTTCCCCCACACCCTGAATTTAAGCAGAGACCATCGTTCACCTTTCTCCTTCCCTTCATCCATTCATCCATTCATACACATCTGTCACTAACCTGTCAGATCCAGCTCCAAGAAGACTCTCCGTCCATCCGTGTATCTGTCTGTCCCTCTAACTGTCTGTCGCTCCGTCCATCGCTCATTCCTTCCTTGTAGAATTCCAACATCTATTTGTCTATTCACCCGTCAGTCCATCCGCCAATCATTTTACTCCTCCATCGTCCCATGAGTCCATCTGTCCATTCACCTGTTCGTCAATCCGTCCGTCGAACCATCTGACCATCCATCAGTCCATCCACCCTTGAGTCCAACCATCCATCCATCCATCCTTCCATGATTCCCTCCACCTATCTGTCAATCCATCCATTATTCCATCTGTCCATTCCCATTGAGTCCATCGTCCATCAATCCATCCATCTATCCACCCATCTGTCCATCCATCCATCCATCCATCCATCCATCCATCCATCCATCCATCCATCCATCCATCCATCCATCCATCCATCCATCCATCCATCCATCCATCCATCCATCCATCCATCCATCCATCCATCCATCCATCCATCCATCCATCCATCCATCCATCCATCCATCCATCCATCCATCCTTTCATGAGTCCCTCCACCCATTCGTCCATCAATCCATCCATCTATCCATCTGATCATCCATCAGTCCATCCACCCTTGAGTCCAGCCATCAAACAATCAGCCTATTCATCCATCCATTCATTGATCTTTCCATCAGTCCATCCACCCATGAGTTCATCCATCCATCCATCCATCATCCATCATTCTATCCGTCCATGTCCCATGAGTCCATCTGTCCATCCATCCATCTATCCATCCATCTATCCATCTAATCATCCATCAGTCCATCCACCCTTGAGTCCAGCCATCCAACCATCAGTCTATTCGTCCATCCATCAGTCCATGAAGCCAACAAACCTGCCATCTATCCATCCGACCTAGTCCGTAACAAATCCCTCGTTCTGACCCTTCGTCCATTTTTTCTGTCTGTACGTCTGTCTCTCCATTTCTCTATTCCTTATCTCCATGGATAAATCTATCATCCAACCATCCTCCGGTCCGGACTATACTTACACAATTCTTTAACTAGTCTGTTGACTTCTCCATTCGTCCATCTCTCTATTTACCAGTCCAATTATCAGTTCATCATTCCGGGCGTCCACCCATCGAAGCCTGTCATTATATAATCGACTGTTCGCCTCATTACTCTCGCTCTCGTGTCTCACTCTCGATGTCCAGTGGCGACCCCGGTGCAGCTGGATTAGTGTTTATCTGAAGGGATCATCGACCCGGCAGAACCAAACATGCTCGGCTTACAAAAGAGACGTGTAGGTCCGCACACCTTCGTCAGGCGCCTCCACACTTTTGTCTTGAGAGACGACGGCGTGACGGACTCTGAGATGATGAAGTCGGAAGCGTTCGACGGTGCGTGACAGTGAGTGACGCGAGCCCAGCGCCCTCTCTCTCCACTCCAGGGGTCCACGGGGGGTGGGGGGGGGGGGGGGTTTCAACACTTGGATCTTGTTAAACAGGATTAGCGCTCGTGTGAAGTACCGGCGTCTCGGTCGCGGTCCGTGACAGCCAAGTTGGCGTTCCTAAACCCCGGACCACCTATTCTGGGAGTCGAATCCTTCAGAAGTAATCCTCATATGTGGAAGCTTCCACAAACAAGGTGCATCCTGGGAGAGCAGACCTGTTATTGCTAATTGCTTTGTTAGCCGGTTTTAGTTTCTCTCCTCCTTTGTCGCTTCATCGGACCCGGTTGACCGACGAGGCCGTATTCCCGAAGCAACTTAATGGCCGTCGGAATTTGAGTTTCCTTAAGCACACGGTGGCCGGCGCAGTCTAATGGGTTCCCTCGGGGGGCCGCCGTGCTACAATATTTACACGGACGCTTGTTCTCAGACTCTCTGAAGTCCTTGAAGTTGTCACTCGAGCTGCTACCTGGTGCTTCTGAGACCAGAAGGAGAAAACACATTTGTTGTTTTTTTAACCAGGATACCACTGGACCTTGAACTACAGGAGGGCGGGAAAAAACTTATTTTACTGTAGAGGAAAAAAATGTATATTCCAAAATAAAAATTATTAATAGAAAAAAGAATACATTTAAATTCAGAATAGTACATTTTAGAAAACTTTGGCCCTTAACTTTAACTAGTTTTTCTGCAAAACAGGAATTGCGACCCACCTGATAATTGTTGTTTTTTCTCCTGTTTTGCCGCTGTACAATTTTTTAAATAATAAATACTAATTATTAAAAGTTATTACTACAGTATTAAAGATGAACTTTTTGATTCTGACTCACACTTTCGGATGTATTCGTCTAAGGCAGGAAGTTATTTATGGGGGGGGGGTTACATTTTTCTTTATATTTAAAAAGCTCCTGGAACAAAAAATAATTATATATCCATCATAAAGGAAAAAAAAAAAAAGAAGACAATCGACCAAAGAAATGAAATCATAGATGAATAGAATGTGAATACATTTAATTTGCCTCAGGTTTATAACTACCTTTTTTACAATAACGTGTCATTTTAGCTCAATCGACAGGGGACGGAAGACAAGGTCGGTTGTGGGGATCAGAGGAGCAAACTCACTTTTAAAAAAAAGCATTTCTTTGTTTCAGCACATCAGCCGTCTTAACCTTTCTATCAAGATTAAACCCAAATCATGTTCAACTCTATTATCATAAAGGAACTAGCATTGAAAAGTCGTTTATGAATTGTGAAAGTAGAAAACCTTTTTTTTTTAAATAAACAATAAACATTGCCTAAAAAATAAAAGTGGGGAATGAGATGTTTTGAGTAAAAGAAGAATGGAATAAAAGGATGCTAATAGGTAAAAATGTCAGGAAGGTGAATAGATAGTTAGACAATTAAAGAAAAAATAAAAGTAAATGGGGAGTAAATTTGAACTTAAAATGAACCACATCAAATCCATTAAAATAACCCAGAAAGTGTTTAAATGAAACCTGAAAAACATTTAAGAAAAAATAGAAATAAAATAAAATAATTAGAATTAAAGATAGAAATAACTAACATAATGAATTCATATCTAGAAAATAATTACGTCAAAAAAAAATTTCAACTTTAACAAACTGTTAACTTCTCCTCAGGTGAAGCAGAAGATCCTGGAGGAAGAGATCCACTGTCCTCCAGAAGCTTCCGTGCTGCTCGCTTCATACGCCGTCCACGCCAAGGTAGGACTGTCGGGCTACAGTTCATGTATCACAATGTACTTTACAACGATATGGTCTTTGTGTGGCCCGTGAGATGGAGAAGTCAAATAGACTATGGTTGATGAAGTGACCTGTGAAGATCAGCTTATTAACAAAGATAGTGAAAATAAACAAGTATGTTTTCTTAAAGGATGAAAACAAAGTATTTTGATGAAAGTGTCAGGGTCCTATTTGGTTCATTTGTGAAAATATGACTTCTGGTTCTGCCCCAGGGCCTCCTCCCAATATATACTGTGACTATAGATCTGATAGAGCTGTCAAGCCAAAAACAAAAGAATGGAAGAAGGAAAAGATGTTTGATATGATGGAAAATCCTATTAAAACTGAGCTAAAGTCGTCATTTATTTCTATAGAATTTCCCTTTATACTGATATTGATATGAATCATGAAAGAATTGTTGACAAAATACTTTTTTTTCCAGAAATACCAAAATAAAATAAAGTAAAGGTCGAGAAGAAAGAACATTAACGTGCGTTATTTAGAGTTAAACTGTCTCGTCTACTCTGAGTCTCTCCTGGATGCCTTATCTTACAGAGATGCTGGGAAAAGTAATTTCTGGTATCTCTGGGTCTCTACAAAGCTGGCGACCACATCAAAGCCCCTGCAGCCCGAACCGTCCGCCCTCACGCCTCGAAAACATCCGACCGGAATCAAACAGCCGGTTGCTGTGAAATCAAACGAGAAGCAGAATTATCAACTTCCACTCGCTTCGCTCCAAAGACTCGGCGAGTTCCTGGGAAGAGATGAGGGAAGAGCAGATTTTCTGACAGACGGACCGGGTCCTGGGAGACCGGGCGCTCCGGAGAGAGCTGCCCGTCCCGGCGCCAATTTAACCGCTTAAAAGAGAAGAAAACCCTGAGCGTGGAAATCTTTCATAAAAGGCGATTCCATCGCCGTCCGAGTTGATTCAGTTACAGCGGCCACAGGTTGTTGCCTCGTCAGCTAATGTTTTCTTATCACAACTTGTGTTCTCGCTCTGCCCGCTTAAAAAAGTCTGGATCCGATTTGCTCGCTCCTCTTTTTAATCATGTGCCATCCGAGCCGAGAATGAATTTTGCCTTTTTTTTTTTTATTTTCATTATCGGAACCCCGTGTGGCGGAGAGGAGTCGTGTCATCAGTTTCCCAGAGAAAGTCAGTGGAGCGGCAGAAGCAATAATGCCAGAGGTGTGTGAGGTGGAGAGGAAACCCGTAATAAGCAGCAGCTCCGGCTTTACAATCAATCAAAGCGTATTTATGCGTGTTCACTGGAACCAGCTCTGAAGCTGCTGCAAGGAGAGACTCTCTGAGTAATAACTACAGTTCCTCACAGGTGTCTGTTGAGCTAGGATCGACTCGGTCGGGGACGGAAGACGAGGTCAGTTGCGGGGATCGGAGGAGCTGAAGGGGTTTAAATACTCTTGTTTTTCCGCCATTTGTCACGGGATGTCATGAGTCAGATGTCAAATACATAACGTGTTAAACTTGAGTCTCAAGGGCCATCGAGGTATATCAGTACCATCAGAGTATTGAATGGTTAAATTTGACATTTTGAATTTTTATTTAACTTGATTTGTTGTTGGGTTTTTTAAGCGTTGAATATTGAGATCTATAGTTTCTATATTGAAAGGGAGAATTTGTTTTTATCACATCATTTTATTAAAATAATTGAATAAAAAAGAATCAGTTATCAAAATCAATGAATTGAATGAGTTTAATATTCTAATTTCAGTAATTTCAAAAGTATATTTTCTAGATTCTGTATTTTTTTTTAAATTTGTAGCCTTTTAAATTCAATATTGTTTGTATAATAGTGTCTATACAAACATATAAAGTATTTTATTTCTTTTTTACACATAGAGTTGGGTATTCTTATTACAATAATCATTTAAATAATAATTTAAATATTCAAGAATGTTTAATTCGTAGTTACGGCAATTCAAATAGAATTTAAAAGGCTGCAGAATAAAAAAAATTATTATTTTAATATTAATTTTTCTAATGCAATTAGAAATGTATTTAATTAATACAAATTCAACCTTTAAACATAGAAACTATTGAATTACATTTTTCTTAATCCGACGCTAGGAAAAAAAAGAATGTTTCAATAAAAAAAATCAATGTTTCAACTTTTAAAATGTTAAATTCCAGCTTTCAATATTCTAATCATTTACGTTGTTTAGGTTCAATTTAAATTAACTTTATAAGAAGATAAATATGTCATTTTTATATATTATGAGATTGGCCCACAAACTTGATGTTGTCTAAAACTACATCTTGTGAAATCAAAAAGTCTTTTCTCTCACTGGAAATCATCGGCTCCATTGTTTCCGTGTTTCCAAACACTTTGTCAACCTTT
Organism: Callionymus lyra; assembly: GCF_982586985.1. Classification (NCBI taxonomy): domain Eukaryota; kingdom Metazoa; phylum Chordata; class Actinopteri; order Syngnathiformes; family Callionymidae; genus Callionymus; species Callionymus lyra. The sequence continues at coordinate 6,493,601 of NC_141818.1, read as the reverse complement.
TATCTCGTGTTTAATTCCTCCTTCTCACTAGAGATGATAATCGTCCTCTGAAAATATTGACACCGACCCCGGATTGATGGTCGATGTTCACTGGATTTCCTCTTAATTGGGCTGAAAAAGAGCAGAAAGAAAGCTCTCTTGTCAAGCCCCTGCTGTGTCTGTTTTCTCATTAGTCTTTTACAAACAAGCAGGTGAATCTCTCAGAACGAGGAGATTTAATTGAACGACCCTGAGCTTCTCTGGCGGTTCACACGTTCTAGATCTGATGATTGTTTTCTCAAGACTCTTCCTAACATTCAGGCATTATAAAGAAGAAGGTGAAAGAGTTGTTTTGGAATATGATATCAGAAGTTTTGTAGGTCTTGTGTTACTTGAGAGAACCTCATGTCGGTGCTTTTGAGGAAGTTAAACACGGTCAACGGTCCGAGCGACTCTGCCCGTGTCAGCTTGTTTCTTTGTCTCTTCATCTGAGTACATGAGTCGGATTTGATTTGTAGCAACTTGAGGAGATTCTAACCTCGACTGCATCTGGCGATACTATACGTATCATGACACAGGGTCAACAATATGATGTACTGTGATACTGTAGTATCAAGGATATATGTGTAGTATTGTCGAGTACTTGACTCTGGTGTTGCAGAATTTACAGACCACATGACTCTTGACAAAGTCGTAACTGCTTTCATTTGTTTTGAAACCCAAAAATGTCCAAACATCGGCTTCAAAAGCTCGACTGTATCCTCTTGTCCTCAGTCATCGCTGGGATCTCCTGGCATTTCATTGTTGCTTCAGCTGCAGAGGACGTAATGAGTGCTGCCATCTAGAAAAATTGCCATACAAAAATGAATATTTACCATTAGTTGTAATTAAAAAAATATATAATTATTTTATTTTATACGCACATTTTATTGACATTTTATTGAAATTGATATAAATATAAACTGGGTTTATTTACGATTCCTCTGGGCGTCTGCTTTCCTGCTTCTCTTCGCACCTCGTATTTTATTTATAATCGCCAAGGTTGTCCAGGTTTGATCCTGAAATCCTCGAAGTTGTTGCGTCGAGTCAGTGACTCGCGAGCAAGAATTAGCCTTGAGCAGAACCTCCAGACGTCCCACCACTAGGGGGCACTACTCTCTGTAGAAAACAATCAATTAATGCATCAACTATTCTATATGTGTTCCCTCCAGCTCAGCTTCAGCGTCATGGTCACGGCGAGCAGGAAACCATGAGCCACGTTCCTCCGAGACTCGCTAACAATTAAAGTCCCGGCGTCTCGACTTCCGATTACTCTCCACCTCTCGCATCATCATCGACACTTCACTCTCCGTCATGCTTCATCCTTGAGATATTCACGGCGCCGCGGAGAAGATAACTCATCAGCGCGAGGCCTTCAGGTGTCTCTAATAGCCTCATTTACTCGTCTGCTAACAACTGGGTCACCGTGTGCGGCGGACATTAATGACCCGATCCGAGATCCTTCTCCGAGAGCGTTGCTGATTCGCTTCCCCACGGACGTTTCCCCGTCTTCAGAACGTGGAGAAGTCGTTTGTTTCTGCTACTTTAAGCATCACACACATCAGTGCGTGTAAATATGCGTGTTGTTCAGACGTTTCTAGGACGAACACGTGACCCACATCCTCTCAGATCCTGGTTCTTTATGTTCCCACAGTACGGGGACTACGACCCCAACGTCCACAAACCTGGATTCTTGTCGGAGGAGGAGCTGCTGCCGAAGAGGGTGAGCGTTGATCTGACGTTTGAAAAGCTTTTAATTTGAAAAACGGAAATGAATCACTTTACCGTAAATACTTCTTCAATCTTCCTGTTTTGTAATTAATTTGTGTGCTGAATTTTTGACAAAACATTGATCAAAACTATTGTTCAGTAAATTTGTAGATTTTATTTTGATGTCGAAACCAGAAGTTCAAGTTGAAACAAGATATTTGTTCACACTGTACCGCTTTGTCATAAGATGCGCTCTTATTTTGAAAATCTGCAAAGTATATCCAAACTGAGCAAAAGATACCCCTCCCCCATTTAAAGTTATTTTCCTTTGGTTATTGGAAAACATTTGGACTTTTTACATTAAAACATGAATTTTTAAAATACTATATTTAAATGTCATCAATAAAACTCGATAATAATATTACAATTCTAATATATTCCCTTATTTTTCCCCCATGTAAAAAAACCCATAAACTGACTTTTAAAACACCGATGAGTTAATTAAGTTTTAATGTCATTCCGTTTCCTGATTTCAAAATAAAGGTGGAGTACACACGTGCTGTGTCTCAAATCGCATACTTCTTTTAGTATACTAGAAGTTAGTATGCATCAGGATAGTGTGCATACTAACTAGTACGCAAATTCTAGACACATGGTACGTCTCGAATCAAACACTGCTGCTACGCACTAACAGGAAATGACGCGACAGCTTCTACTTCTATTTAACGATGGTTTCAACCAGCTGTTGGAACACTAGCGACACCTGCTGGCAGCACGTTTTGCAAGTTTGGAAAAAGAAATAAAGAAAAAATATGAGAATTGAATTATTCGCGAGATATTTAAGTGTCATCCTCCTACTGCTGCTGAAAATGCACCTGTAAGTATATGCATATATATGCATTTATATATGACTTGACTTCTGTTTAAAACGTCACTAAGATGGCGGCCGTTTAGGGTAGATAGTGTCCATCGAACCATACTCAGTTTTGTGGGCGTTTTAGTGACAGTTTAGTGTGTATGGCGCACTAAATTTTGTATACTAAGAATTGAGACGCACTTGCGCACTGAAAATACTAACTTTGAGTACGCTAGTATGCGATTTGAGACACAGCAACAGACTAACGTGGATGTTCCAGGTGATCAACTTGTACCAGATGACGGCGGAGATGTGGGAGGACAGGATCGCGGCGTGCTACTCGGAGCACAGAGGCCGAACAAGGTAAAGCCTCAGCGCGTCTTGTTTCCACATTAGCGGCGCTGCGGCCGTCAGCACAAATCCAGAAGTGTCGGCTGTCGAGAGATAAAACCCACAAGTGTGTTGGAGCCGCTGTAAGAGGATCAGAGCCGCTCAGTGATGATGATTTAATTACCTCCGTGGATCTGCGCTCATGAAGGAGCAACTTTGGTTCAGTCTGTTCCAAGTCAGGAGGAGTTTGAGACTCGACTCGACGTGAAGCATCTGCTGCGTCTGGAGGAGCAGAGGGGAGGCTCTTGGATCGGAATAAGACGAATAGAAACGTTCTGACGCAGGAACACAAGAACTTCCGTTCCATCTGGATTTTTAACCATCACTTCTCAATATGGAAGTTTATCAGTAACATCTCAATATTGATTAGTTGAATTTAAATGGTAACTTTTACTTTTTATTAAAGGTTTTTTTTTTTATCATTAAATTTAATATATAAAAATGTTAAATTTAGAAAACTTGTTTTAAAAATTACTATTGGCATTATTATATCAATCTCGACGTGTAAAACAAAATTGTTGCTTATATATAATAAAAAAATATAAATATGTATATATTTTTTTAGAAATTTGACCGTTTAATATACAACATATTGAATTGATTAAATTAACTAATCTATAAAATAAAAAAGGTTAAAAATAAGAATGTTTCAATAAAAAAAGTTTCAAAATTTGGAATCTTAAATTCAACCACTCAATATGTTCTTTCAATAAAGATAACTTAAATTAACTTAATAAAAAGCAAGTCACCAAAATAAATCAAGTTTTAATGTGACTGTGGTGACAAGTCAAGGCGCAGCTGAAAATCTTTTTTTTCTTTTCTTTTTTCAAACTCCACATTAGATAATAAAAGAACAATTCTGACTCTATAAACCACTGTTTTGACTCTCCACTAAATGTAGACCCCCCCCCAGCAGATTGGCCTTCTGTTTTAGATGCTACTTAAGAGATGACAGGTTTGAACCTCATTTTTTTAGTAGGTACTTAGAGTAGATCCACGACTCATCCAAGAGGAAACATCTTGTTTGTCTCGTCTTCACCTGAATGCCTCTCTACCTTGGGAGGAGGCCCCGGGGCAGACCCAGGAATCATGAGGGATAAACAAGACGACAAACAATAAAAGATTTATGAAATAAATCCATCAGGAAAAGTTGAACTCCAGCTGTCGCCCATGATGTAATCGCCACTTCCTGTCCAATCCTGTTTGTGGTCCTCAACCTACTTATGACTTTGTTTACTTTCCGCCTGATCCTCCGCTGACTGGTTAGGACTTTAATGAGGTTTAAATCATCAACAACGGGCTCCAAACAAACGTATGTGGTGCCAGCATGTCCCGGATTCTTCTCCTTCTTCCTCTGTTTTTATTATTTCTTCGCCGAAGTTGACCCAAAAATCAGAAGCGGATCCTTTCCAACTAGGCCGTGGAATGCAGATGAAGACGCCGCGGAAGCGTTTGTTTCTACTGTCACAGTGTTTAGTCTCGCAGGCGCACCAGGCTGCGCTCCATCAAACCAGACCTCTGAAGCCTGTCAGGGTGTCGAGGGGGCCAGGGGGGGGCGCCGGGGTTTCACACGACCTGACAGACGAGAGACAGCGTCTCATCTCCCCCGTCCCTCACATGTCTTATTGTGTTTCCTCTCCTTTGTGTTTGAACCAGAGAAGAGGCGGAGATGGAGTACCTGAAAATAGCTCAGGACCTGGACATGTACGGAGTCAACTACTTCCCCATCAGGGTGAGTCTTCGTGATGCAGAGCAAAATGTGTTTTTTCAAAATAAGAGTTCATCTTGCTGTTTTACATACCAACCAATAGCACTTTATTTTACAAAGACACTGGTATAAGTAGATCAGTGCCATTTTGATTTGACTTTTTTATATTTTAAAATTAATTTAAAAAAAATGACAGGTAGAATTTTATATTCCAATAGAAAAAAATTCTAAATTCAATATTTTTCATTTTTTCCCTTTTTAAATTCAATACAAAAATGTCAGTGCCACCAGACCAAAGCAAAAGATAACAGAGCTTCTTACCAAACTTTCCGCCAATCACATTGTGTGTAAAAAAACAATAAAAAAAATTAAAAGTTTCAACAATAAAGATCAATATTTTGATGGCACTGACATTTGCAGGAGCCAAGGTCTCAAGTAGTTTGATCAGATTTATTTGACAGCTAGATAATGGTCAACTAAAGTTAGCAGCCCATAATATACAATAGATCGAATAATAATATTAATAATCTCTATTTATATAGCGCCTTTTGGTCTGTTTAATTTTAATATAAAGTGAAGGACATTTTTTTAACTGAACGCTATACTTAGCTTAGCGAGTGGCTAACTCAGCTAGCACTAGTGACGTTCAATTAAACCCTGTAACCCTTTTTTTTTCTTTATGTTGAAGATCAAATTGTATTATTGTTTACAGAGATAAAGACAAACATCTCACAAACCTCCAAGTTTCATTAATAAAATTGTGTTTGCACTTGAAACAGGTGGAAGTTAACGAACAGGATTCATAATGCAGGCAGAAACCTTGAGAGAACCAGACTCATGACAGGTGCCAGGTTGCGATTGGAGGACACAAGATTCTTATAATATCATCAAAGTGTCTTCAACCCTTGTGTGGTTTCAAGGTCAAGGTGAACGACCTCCACTACTGAATATGTGTTTATGGAAGCCAGGGAGGTCGTTCACCTTGACCCAGAGACAACAGAAGGGATACCACAAATGCATTTGTTTTCGGGCCTTCGGGTCAGCTCGACCCTGAGATAACACAAGGGATAGTTAGGATTTAATCCAGAGCCAGAGAAAGTCCACCTCCACCTCACTTCAGATCCAGTTCTCCAGGACCAGAACTGACTGCGTGAGGGTTTATAGGAACAATGAGGCCTCGGCACGTTGCTGTCGTGATCCGCACGTGAGCGTCTTTGTGTCTCCATCACGCTCTGTCAACGCCGCCGTGGGAAACGCAACACTTGGCAGCCAGCGCTTCAGCTGGCACCAGAATCAACCGCGCGTTTCCGAAGCCAAGGCACCCGAGGCCCGCCTGGCCGAGATCCACCTTCTCCTGAAAGGCCGAGACATTTGCAAATGCCGTCAACGTCCGCCGCGTTTCCTTTCAATTTCGACGAGTCCAGGAGCACGAACTGGCTTGTGTTCCGCCTCGGAGGACGGTCCTGGCAGACTCCCACACCTGAAGCTGCCACTCCACTGATGGCTGAGCTCTTGTTTTTGTCTCCAGAACAAGAAGGGGACGGACCTTCTTCTGGGAGTGGACGCTCTGGGCCTGCACATCTACGAGCCCGAGAACAAGCTGACGCCCAAGTGTTCCTTCCCCTGGAACGAGATCCGGAACATCTCGTACAGCGACAAAGAGGTCAGAGCGACCGCTTCACTTTTCCTGACTGTTCTGTCGCTTAGCAACCCTCACACTAATGGTGACCCTGAACAGCTCCCGTAGTGCTTTGCCGCCCAGCCATTTAATAACGCCCGTATAACTTTTCCAAACCTCAGTCAAACATTTCTTAATTTAATTTCAGTCCATATGCAAAAAGATCTTTAATTTATAAAATATATTTATTAATCTGAGCAAAATGTTTGGCGAAAAATGTTCAAAGAAACATATACAAAACAATACTGTGGTCCCTTGTTAATTGTGGGGGTTACGTTCCGAACGGCATTGCACAAAATCCGCATTTTTTTTAGCAACATTACATATAAGTAGCCGTCCCTCTCATCGCTTTGGCTTTGCCGCCCAGCCAACCAATCACAGTTGGCGACCACTTTGGAAAAAGCAACATAGACGTAAAACAGTATTGTAGCAAACCATTAGCCGTCAATAAATAGAGCAGTGTGTTGAAAGGCATCATGGGAGTTTTACTGTTTTGTAGGCACCATAAGTAAGGTGGGTGTGGTTATTTGTGTCTCCGACTAGGTTATATGGTTGTGTTGATAAATATACTTGTGTAAATAAAAACATTGACAGAACCGTGAAAAACTGAACTATATGTTTTTACGTGTTTTTAACAAAATGTTTAAAACATTCCGTCTTCACGTTCAGTTCACCATCAAACCTCTGGACAAGAAAACCAACGTGTTCAAGTTCAACTCGTCACGACTGCGAGTCAACAAACTGGTGAGTTCATGGCGTACGCTACTTTCATTTGCACTTTTTTACTAGTTAGCTAACGGTTAACTTAACTTACCTCCTTGTAAAATGCATGCTATTTTCTTTTGTTCAAATGTATTATCTAGTCTAGTGAAGGACCTTTTTATCGGAATGCTGTACTTGCTAGGATAGCTAGTGGCTAACTCTGCTAGCTGTGCTCTAAATAGATTTAGATTTATTTTATATCTTATGTTTTACACGTTACCCTGTAACAAACAAGATGGCTTTGTAACGGCTCTCGTGATGCTTTGCCGCCCAGCCAACAAAGCCCAGTTGTGGCAAGGGAACACCATATTTTTAATGTGTTCTAGCAAGTTTAATGCTAGCTAAGCTAGTCGCCAACGTTGTTAGCTGCAGTGAGTAAAAAATGTACTTCCAAGCAGAATTTAAAAAAAAAAAAAACTCACATGGTTTAGCGCTGAAGACCGTCTGGTTTGTCCAGTTCCCTATACACTCTGAGCAGGTAGAACTTAATGGAGGCACCAGAGGTTGTTATGAAGGCAGAAACTTTGAAAGAACCAGACTCATGGCACATTCATACCTGTGCCACAGTTAACGCGACTAGTCCTTTGCTAGCTACAGATCAGTGACAACTCTTTGGTTCCAGTCGTCGTGGCAACCCCCACTTAACTTAAGGAGTCATTCTTAAAGTGCCACACGAGTTAAAATTACTCACAAGTCGACTCACTAAAATGACTAAATCCTTCCTTTAGATCCTCCAGCTCTGCATCGGGAACCACGACTTGTTCATGCGGCGCCGGCGCGTCGACCCCCTGGAGGTCCAGCAGATGAAGACGCAGGCCCGCGAGGAGAGGGCCAGGAAGCGGGTAACGCCAACCGGATCTCCCGAGTCTTTTTTTTTCCCCCACCCGAGTCTGACGGACGTGTGCGTCGCAGGTGGAGCGGCAGCTGCTGCAGCAGGAGAAGAGGCTGCGCGAGGACGCCGAGAGAGCCCGGGACGAGCTGGAGAGGAGGCTGCTGCAGATCCAGGATGAAGCTCACATGGCTAACGAGGCTCTGGTGGGTTTCATCGGGTCATTACACACTTCACGGGTCACCGGGGCCGAGACGACACTTCTTCTCACTCCGGTTTTTAAAATAATAACTCGACTCGGCCGCAGCCCTCTGACCCCCGACCGCACCCGAACACATCGTCCCTGATCCTGATCGCGTTCATCTGTTCGTCTCCAGCTGAGGTCGGAGCAGACGGCCGACCTGCTGGCCGAGAAGGCCCAGATCGCCGAGGAGGAGGCCAAGCTTCTGGCCCAGAAGGCGGCCGAGGCGGAGTCGGAGATGCAGCGGATCAAAGTGGGCGCCCTCCGAGGGCAGGAGGAGCGGCGTCTGATGGAGCAGAAGATGCTGGAGGCCGAGATGATGGCGCTGAAGATGCTGGAGGAGTCGGAGAGGAGGTGAGATCCAGCTGATGTTCAAGAACATATTCACCCATGTTTACATGCCAACATGTACGGAAGTTTATTAGTGCCACAGGAACATTGAATGATTGGATTTGACATTTCAAATGTTAAAAATGTTTTTGGGAATTTTTTTTTAAGGATTTAATATATTTTTTAAATTAATTGAACTCAATAATTTGTATATTGGAAACGTTGATTTTTTTTCTATAAATTAATTACAATAAAATCTATATTTTAATTTTTTTATACGTAGAGTTTGATATAGTTATTGCAATAATTAAAAATTCACTTTTTTTAATTCAATATTTTTTTAATTTGTAGCCTTTAAATTCAATCATTTTTATATTGGAAATATTAAATTTCTTTTTCTAAAATTAATTTTAAAAAATCAATATTTTTTAAATTATTTTTCTTCTTTCTTTTTCTTTTACACATATAGTTTGATATACTGTAGTTATTCAAATAATTAAAAAAAACACTTTTTTTAATTCAATATTTTTTAATTTGTAGCCCTTTAAATTCAATAATTTTTATATCTTATATCTTATATTTTTCAAATCTTCAATTTGTTTTTCTAAAATTAATTTTTTAAAAATCTTTATTTTTTAAACTTTTTTTTTTTTCTTACACATATAGTTTGATATAGTTATTCCAATAATGAAATAATAATATTTTTTAATTCATTATTTTTTAATTTGTAGCCTTTTCAATTCAATACAAAATTGTAAGTTTACACTAGACATTACCAAAAGAGTACCGAGCTACTTGATCGAACTTTCACGATAAGTCACGTGATCGTCTGCGCGTCGTATGATTGGCTGAAAGTAAAAATTAACCAGTCAATATTCTGATGACACAGATAAACTGATACACAAACAGTGCATATAAATACACACACAGACAAAATAATAGTTATCAATATCTAAACATTTATGGAGGTTAATTTTGTTCTTTAATTGTAAATTCTAAAAGTTACTTAAATCAAAACTTTTTAATAAAAAATACAATTCAATTAAAAATTGCGTTTGAACCCTTTTTTAATTTAAACTGTTTTATTTGATCGAGAGGATCTTTCTTGTGTCTTGTCTCTTTTTTGTGTTACATTTTCAATTGATTGTAGTGTTTTTATTAAGTGAAAGTTTTTTTTAATTTAATTAAATAATAAAGAACCAAATCTACCTCCATAGTCAATATATTTTATTTATTGTTATATTTTATATTAAAATTCAGATTTCCTTTCTTAATATATTTCCCTAGTTTAAACAATCTATTGACATTAAATGTCCACATTGGTCCATGATGAGGTTCTTCATCTCTCTCCGTCTTCAAAGATCTTAAATATTTAATTACATCTCAGACCCGCGGGTTTCCAGAACAAAAGTGTTTTTTTTTTTTTTCTCGTCTTTGTTCCGTCGCAGCGATCGCAGCAGCAGGTGATCACATGACGGCGGCCGCTCACGAGAGCGACTCTTTTGTTCCGTCGCTCTGAAGCGCCTTAACTTCATTTACCGCGGCTAATTGTCGGCGCCGGCGAGTGAAGCTTCCCTCGGCTCGCTTTTTATCTTCCCTCAAAGCTTTTAAAAAACTCATTTCCGTCCTCTTTGAATCAAGAACTTTATTTATCCGGAGGTCGGAGAAGTGATCTCTCTCTTTGAGGAACATGTCGGTTACAAACTATCTTTAAATGGTCGTCGTTTAACATCCGTCGTGGAAACGGATCCGGCAGCTCAGGCGTCCATGAGAGACTCGTAGAAGAACCCGGACAGTGTTTTAGTGTTGGCTCTCCTGGAGGGTGTTAATGCAGCGAGGGTCACGACCCCACGACCATCAGAGGTTTTATTCATCAGCTCCGGCGGGTCGTGGGCGGCTCGAGTGGACGCCGTCGTTCTACCGTGGAGTGGGTTTCAATTTCTCTCGCTAATCGCTCACACGCTGATTGTTGCGAGAGTTTTTTTTTTTTTCAAAGCCTCCCGAACTCTTCGTATTTCACTGGATAATGAATCCAGCTGATGAGCGCTTTTTAATTCTCTTTGTTATTCAAAATATTAACGAAGACGAGATTGAATTAAGAATCTTTAAATTAACGAACCTCATAAAAATAATCTAATCAAATAAATTAAATTTGTAATTTAATTTAAATAATTTTTATAATGAATTGTGTGTTTTTTTTAAAACTTTTTAATGATGAAGTAAAAGAGCAGTTTTAATGTTTAACACCAGATCAACAGATTCCTGACCAGACGACATAGAATCTGGTCAAAGACTAGAAGACATTAAACGTGTTTTAAGGGTTAAACTTAAATCTGGCAACAGTTTGTGTCTTTTGTGTGTCTCATGTGTGTTTCATGTGTGTTTCATGTGTGTCTCATGTGTGTCTCATGTGTGTCTCATGTGTGTTTCATGTGTGTCTCATGTGTGTCTCATGTGTGTCTCATGTGTGTCTCATGTGTGTCTCATGTCTGTTTCATGTGTGTCTCATGTGTGTCTCATGTGTGTCTCATGTGTGTCTCATGTGTGTCTCATGTGTGTCTCATGTGTGTCTCATGTGTGTCTCATGTGTGTTTCATGTGTGTCTCATGTGTGTCTCATGTGTGTTTCATGTGTGTCTCATGTGTGTTTCATGTGTGTCTCATGTGTGTCTCATGTGTGTTTCATGTGTGTTTCATGTGTGTCTCATGTGTGTCTCATGTGTGTCTCATGTGTGTTTCATGTGTGTCTCATGTGTGTCTCATGTGTGTCTCATGTGTGTCTCATGTGTGTCTCATGTCTGTTTCATGTGTGTCTCATGTGTGTCTCATGTGTGTCTCATGTGTGTCTCATGTGTGTCTCATGTGTGTTTCATGTGTGTCTCATGTGTGTCTCATGTGTGTTTCATGTGTGTCTCATGTGTGTTTCATGTGTGTCTCATGTGTGTCTCATGTGTGTCTCATGTGTGTCTCATGTGTGTCTCATGTGTGTCTCATGTGTGTTTCATGTGTGTCTCATGTGTGTCTCATGTGTGTTTCATGTGTCTCATGTGTGTCTCATGTGTGTTTCATGTGTGTTTCATGTGTGTTTCATGTGTGTCTCATGTGTGTCTCATGTGTGTCTCTTGTGTGTCTCATGTGTGTCTCATGTGTGTTTCATGTGTGTCTCATGTGTGTTTCATGTGTGTCTCATGTGTGTCTCATGTGTGTTTCATGTGTGTCTCATGTGTGTCTCATGTGTGTTTCATGTGTGTCTCGTGTGTCTCATGTGTGTCTCATGTGTGTCTCATGTGTGTCTCATGTGTGTTTTGTGCGTCTAAAGGGCCAAAGAAGCCGAGCAGCTCAAACTGGATCTGCTGGACGCTCGAGAGTCGGAGCAGAGAGCAAAACATAAGCTGCTGGAGGTGACGAGTAGAATGTACACGGTGAGCACACATGCACTCATACACACATAATACACACATAATACACACGCATATATACACACACACACACACACACACACATACACACAGTCATACACCAATTATTATACTGACACTCATACGTACACTCACTTAAGCAAACACACAATCATACACACACTCTTTTACTCACACTCATACACACACTCATATAATCACACTCATACACCCACCTATACACACACTCACTTAAGCACACTCACACTCATACACACACTTTTGTACTCACACTCATACTCACACACATACACAAACACTCTCATACTCACACACACACACACACACACAATCACATACACACATTTTTTTTTACATACACTCGTACACATACACACACATTTTTATACACACAAACACACACACGCATCCATACACACACATACACAAACAGTCATGCGCATACACACTCATACACACACATACACACGCATAGGGACACACTTTCACACAGACACACATTCAGGAGCACACATGCGTACACACGCAGACACCAATTTGTGTGTGTATGTGCACCCAAACTAACATACACACAAGCATTCCAACACAAATAAGCAGTAAAAGAAACCTCCAAAAATGCACAAATACTCAAAAAAGCACCGATTGTGCACGAAAATAAACACACAGCTAACACACACACACACACACGACAACTAATATGAATGATTACAGATCTTTATACACGGACACAAGTATAAAGTCAACTACACAAACACAAATGGAAAGCAAAAATAAATAACTAACTCAAAAACACTCGCACAGAAATACACAACAGGAAAGCACACCTAGTGTACATACAACTCTAAACGCACACATTGGTGTACAGACTCACAAACCTAGATGGTAGAAATATAAATACACAACATGTACAAACCTAAAAATAAATCATGTGTGTAAGGTAACACACACCATGACACTCAACTTCTTCTCGCTCTGTCCGATCTCGTTTCCACGGCGACGCTTCAGACTCACGCCGGCGGCCATATTTACATTTAGATGGTAACCCGGGGGTCATGTGACCGATGCATTAGTGGAGCAGAACATCTTCAAGGAAACTTCTCTCCTCAGACTCCGGCCGACCTGAGCTTCAGCAGGGAGAACCTCAGCTTCGACTTCAAGGACACCGACATGAAGAGACTCTCCATGGAGATCGAGAAGGAGAAGTGAGTCCGCCTGACCCGGCCTTGCTCGCGCTGAGGTCAAAGTTCAGCCCTAAATCTCCTCTGCCCAGGGTGGAGTACATGGAGAAGAGCAAGCATCTGCAGGAGCAGCTGAACGAGCTGAAGACGGAGATCGAGAGTCTGAAGCTGAAGGAGCGAGAGACGCCGCTGGACCTGATCCACAACCAGAACACGGAGCAGGGAACCAGCAAGCAGAGCAACTTCAAGAAGGTCCGAACAAAACTCAGTGCTTTTACGCGTTCAAACTAGAGCGGCTCCCCCTGGCGGTCAGCGAGTGAATTTTATAGTAGAATATTTTATTATTCAAGAACAATTTTTGTAATAAACCTCGCAAGAATTATATATTTAAAAAGACCATTTATTTATGTGATTTAAAAAATCTACATTTAATGCTATGAATGACATTATTACGAGATGGTTTCAAAACTGACTTTAATTGAATCAACTTATCTAAATTCAATTCAATGAATAAATAAAATTACATTTGAAAAAATAAAAATAACAAACAAAAACAATAAGGCATGTGTGGATAACATGTATACATTAATTTAACTTTATATGGTTGTTTATTTGTTTTAGTCACTTTCAAAACTCCTGTCAAACTGTTCATCCTTTAATGTAATGTAATGATTTTTTTTTGTAAAAAAACATGATATTTAATTTAGAAAATATATATTATTTTTACAGATTTTTAAGCATTAAACAAAACATAATGCTTTGCCGCCCAGCCGCCCAATCACAGCTGTCGATGATTTTTTCACAAAGCGACATTAGATGTAGGATTTAAAAAACAGTATTGTAGCAACCAATCAGTTTTCACTAACTGGAGCAGTGTGTAGAAAGGCATCATGGGAGTTCACTTTTTTTGTTGTCACCGTAAATAAGCTGGGCCGGGGATGAGTGCCTCTAAGTGTTCTAGTTGTGTAGAAGTTTAATTGTGGTTTTGTAACAGTGTAACAAGTGACATTTTAACTATTATAAACTGTGTAGATATAATTTCTCCATATTAAGTTAAAATATTAATAATAATTACATCTTTATATCCAAGTCTTTATGATTGAAGCTGAAGGACTCGTCCGTCACGGCTCTGCTCGTGGTTAATGTTCTCTCCGCCCGTTTACGACTCGACTGCACTTTATTGCCGTATTGCTCGCACAACACTACACAAAACACAACACTCGCACAACACTACACAAAAACACAACACTCGCACCAACCCCGCTCTGCTGGTTTGAATGTTGTTTCTCACTCTATCGGCTCAGATTGTCGCGTGTGGTGCGAAGAGATAAATTCTTATCTAACTCGTTTACGGTCTGTTGAAATGTACCCCCCCCCCCCCCTCCAGTCAGGCTGCCCCCCATTAATAGAAAGCATCTGCGCTCGGTTCCACGCTCGTCTTTCTTTGAAGCCGCACAAAACGGCATCATTCCGTCCTCTGACCTCCGGGGTGACCTCTGAGAAACGTAATCTGAATTGGACGTCGGACTCTGGCGATCAGTCGCCGCGAAGAAGTCATTGATGTCGTGGATGAGTTACGAGCGGCTTCGCTCCGAGAAAAACGGTTGTAGATTGTTTTAGCTTCTTGGTTGAACCATAGGAAACATGGTGGAGATGCAGGAGATGTAGAGAATGAAGTATCTTCTTCACGCAAGCTTGTAGTCTTTTCTTCGGTCTGTAGGTGTACAGATATTTAAGATACTCTTAAACATTGTGATATATTTTATTACCGTAACATATTGATATTTAACAGGATTTATTTGTTGTCGTTTTTTGTACTAATTATTTATTTATTTTTTGCTTTCAAATCATATCATATTTTTATCATAGTTAGTTCATGGTTTATATTTAAATAATATATTCTTCTTTTCTGTTTACAATTAACGTTTTCTATGTTGCAATTAAACGTCCAGCCGCTAGATGGCAGCAGTCATCCGCAGCTAAATGAACGAGATTCCGGACTGAGGACGAGAGGATACAGTTGACTCCAGCAGATTTTAAAGCTGATGTTTTGACATATTTCGCTTTTAAAAACAAATGAAAGCAGTTACGACTTCGTCAAGAGTCACGTGGTCCGCAGATTCTGCAACACCAGAGTCAAGTACTCGACAATACTACACATATAAACGTTACTACAGTATCACAATGTTTTGTGATACGTATTGTATCGTAAGTAACTGCTTTCATTTTTTTCGAAACCAAAATATGTCCAAACATGAGCTTTTAAAAGCGGTTGTAGTCGACTGTATCCTCTCGTCCTCAGTGGGATCTAATGGTTGTGGGTTCAACATCTCTGGTCTAATGGTTGTGTGTTTGTTCCGCAGTCGACCCTACAGAGCACCAAGACCAGGGTGGCCTTCTTTGAGGAACTGTGACTCGTCCACACGACTCGATAAAGATCTACTTCAACGTGAAAACCAGGTAAAGGGACCTGGAGGTGTTTTTTAAAAAGAGGAGTTGCGGGGCTGGACGGCCTCTCGCCGACCTCTGACCTTTGTGGGCTAACAAGAATCCCATCACATATGAAGAAAGCCCAGCAACGAACCTTCACTGGTTCATTCTCCTGTGGTTGTTGAAGTCACTTTCATCCACGAGCCTGGAACAACTTGACTTTCTTGACGAGCTGAAAACGATCAAACCATTTGTTCCTGTTTTGAAATGAAGCGATGAATCTCCTCATCAACGCTGCCTCCTCTCCTGACGCGCCGGGTCTGGAGCCCAGTTCACTGTCGTCGTTTTGATGATGAACGTGTTTACATTGTGTGTTTGTATCAGGGCGTACAACTTTTACTGGTTTTTGAATGGAGTCGTTTGTTGGCGACACACTTTTATCTTCTCCACACACACACACACACACACACACACACACACAACAACTGAAGTATTCTGACTCAAAAGGACTCACGGCTCAAATCCTTCACCAAACTAATGTGTTTTGAACGTCGGTCTTGCCCAGAGGGACTTATCTCTGTTTGAAGTCTTTTTTTAATGTTTTTAATTTGGGAAATTTACATTTTTTATGTTTAAAAGAAACTGAATTTGTGCCTAAGACATTGCAATCGTGTCTCTTTATTCCTTGACCAGATGTGTTGGTTTGTTCTGGTCAAAAAAGAGCTGAGCCAGACTCCAGGAGGAGACTCGGAGTGGAGCCTCTGCTCTCGCTCGGTCTGCTGTGACTTTTACCTTATTGTACGTAACAGAATGAATGTTTAACGGCGATGACAATCGTGTGAACGACGCCACATTACTTCTTTGTTAACAGGTTGTGTTTCATGATGCTTCAGCCGAATCTCCCAATGTGCAGACAGAGTGGGTTCCAAGGGGGCAGATGGAGGTTAAGGTAAAGAGTAAGACTAGGTTCAGGCACTCCCAAAAATGTGATGTTAAAAAAGGTGAATTTAACATTTCAAATGTTGAAACTTTGAAGTATTTAATTGAGTACTTTTTGAAAAATTAGTTGTTGTTTTTTTAATTTAATTGAATTATTTCTATATCTTTGTCATTTTAATTTCTTTAATAATTAAATGAAAACATTTTCATAATTAAGGATCTTATATTAAGTCTGATATTCTAATATACATTTTTAAGATTCTAATTCAATATAAGAATCTTCCTTTTTATACACCAGACGCTACCAAACGAGAATCGAGCTACTTGATCAGACTTTCAGCCAATAATGTGACGTCCTGCTGATCGTGACGACGTAGAAGAGCTGGAGCGTCAATTTATCATGTTTACTAGAATATCAAACTCATTGAAAAAAACATTTTATTTTGAAAATATATTTAAGAATTCAATGATTTAAAGGCTGCAAAAAAATAAAATGAATAAATCAATCAAATGAAATGTCCAGTTCTGGACTGTGGGCTTCAGACTCAGCTCCTGAAGTTGATCTAAGAACGTTCCAAAGGTGTTTTACGCTCCATTATTATGACAAATGCTTCAATTCCTGCGACTCTTTTCTCTCTCGTTTGCTTCCCTCTCAGTGATCCGTGGTTTTATCAGCGACGCTGGAAAAAAAAGCAGCCGTAGGGTTTGTTGGAGTTTATCAGCTGCCGCTCAAATCTACTCCAGCGTTTGCTAATCTGCTCCCGCCCAGACCTCCACAGTCCCGCCAGACTTCCCTGAAGTGCTCAACCTCCGATAACCGAGGTTTCAGTCCTGTCAGGTTGAAGCGGTTCTGGTACCAGGATGGAGGCTCACCCAGTATCCTCTTGAACTCAGCTGGCCAGAATAATTCAGGTAATACAAGGGAAATATCTTCAGCTGGTCCAACATTACGACCACCCTGTTATAGTAAGAATGTTTAGTGTTTTGTCTGTTAGCAAAATTAGCTACACGGAAGCTAACTTCAAAAATAAATATAAATAATTTAGCGCACAAAAGCGAACTAAAAAAGAACTTTAGTTTTGTCTAAACTCTCGCAAAACAAGTAAGTTAGCTATGTTTGCGCACAGAAGCTAACTCAAAGAGTACTTTAGCTTTGTCTTAACTCTAGAAAAACAAGTAAGTTAGCTACGTTAGTGCACAAAAGCCTAACTCAAAGAGCACTTTAGCTTTGTCTAAACTCTAGAAAAACAAGTAAGTTAACTACGTTAGCGCACAAAAGCTAACTAAAAAAACACTTAAGCTTCGTCTAAACTCTAGCAAAAACAAGTCATTTAGCTACATTATGAGCCTACAAGCTAACTACAAAAATATCATCAGCCATGTTAGACACTAAAGATACCTGCTTTAGCGCAGTCAAGCTAACTAAAAGAGCACTTTAGCTTTCTCTAAACCCTAGCAATACAAGTTTGTTAGCTACTAAACGACCCCGAATGCTTACTACAGAAATAACATCAGCCATTAACAATCGTGTCCGTTAGCAACAGTTACAAGCTAACTACAATAATAACTTTAGCCAAGAAAGAACTCTAGCCAAACAAGTCAATTCTCTACATTAGCATTCTACAAGCTAACTACAAAAGTACTACAGATATGTCCGGAATCAAGCGAAACAAGTAGATTAGCTACATTAGCAAATGCTAAGCTAAACATAAAAGCAGTTCAGATTTGTCAGAATCCACTAAAGGAGTCAGTTAGCTACATTAGCATTCTACAAGCTAACTACAAAAATAACATCAGCTATTTAAGAACTTTAATGAAACAAATTAGTTAGCTACTTTAGCAGCGCACATGCTAACTACAAAAGTGCTGCAGATATATAGGTTAGCTACATTAGCAAATGCTAAGCTAATTATAAAAGCAGTTCAGATTCGTCAGAATCCACTGAAGGAGTCAGTTAGCTACATTGGCAACACACAAGCTAACTACAAAAGTGCTACAGATATGTCCAGAATCAAGCGAAACAAGTAGGTTAGCTACATTAGCAAATGCTAAGCTAACTATAAAAGCAGTTCAGATTCGTCAGAATCCGCTTAAGGAGTCTGTTAGCTACATTAGCAACACTCAAGCTAACTTCAAAAGTACTACAGACATGTCCAGATTCCAGCCATAGAGATGCTGGAGATACTCATGGTCGGCCTTGAACAAGAAGGTTGACGACGTCTGAGCCGCATCTTGGCTCGACTGGTGATGCCTGTGACCCAGATGGAGACGTGGCTTCATGCGACACAAAGAGATCAGAGCGGGTTCTGGAGGCGTCCATGTCAGACGAGTCATTAGCGCTTTGACACCAGAGCATGAGCGCCGCTCGTCCTGCACCCTGCTGTGAGCCACACAACACTCGGGTGTTTGGTGTGCGACTCGCTGCCGAGGAGTCGCACCACGAGCGTGTTTGTGTGACTCAGAGTCTCTTCAAGCCCTTCGACATCACGCGGGCAAACATCCCATAATGACCATAAAGTCCGGCGACATCTAGTGGTCAAACTTCTCCCAGTTCATGAAGTTGAAAAAAGAAAAAATCCGAAATGAAGTTTCTAACAACATAGAATCCACTTTATTTATTGGTGTATTTTTTCCCCGAGTCTTCTGGCTCAGCTCTTCCCGATGACAGCCTGTCGCTCTCTCGTGTGCACGTCTGCCCCCGGTCTGCGTCACCTGTCGCTCTCTCTCTCTCTGACCTACTTCAGGAAGTTCAGAGTCAAACTGCGCTTTGACTCGTCATCGTCGACGTCTGACTCCACCAGAGACTCGTTATTCTGCTCCGAGGAAAGTGTGTGTCTGTGTGCGTGTATATTTGTGTGTGTGTGTAATTGTGCGTGTATATTTGTGTGTGCGTGTATTTTTGGGTAAGTGTGTGTACATTTGTAGGTAAGTGTGCGTGTCTGTGTGTGAGTGTATTTTTGTTTATTTCAAGGTGAGTGTGGGTTAATAGGTGTGTGTGTATCTTTAAATGTGTGTTTATTTGTAGGTGTGTGTGGGATAATGTGTGTGATTGTATTTTTAGATTTGTGTTTATTTGTAAGTGTGTGGGTTAATGTGTCTGTGTGTTGGAGTTAATAGGTGTGTGTGTGTGTGTATTTGTAATGTGTGTTTATTTGTAGGTGTGTGTGGGTTAATATGTGTGTGTCTGGGTTAATAGGTGTGTCTGTATTTGTAGATGTGTGTATGTGTATTTATTTGTAGGTGTGTTTGGGTTAATAGGTGTGTGTGTGTGTATTTGTACATGTGTGTTTATTTGTTGGTGTGTGGGGGTTAATATGTGTGTGTCTGGGTTAATAGGTGAGTGTGTATTTGTAGATGTGTGTATTTGTATTAATTTGTAGGTGTGTTTGGGTTTATAGGTGTGTGTGTGTGTGTGTGTGTCAGTGAGTTTAGATGTGTGTGTTTACATGTGTGTCGGAGTGAATGTGTGGGTGTGTAGGTATGTGTGTATTTGTATGTGTGTGTGGGTTAATAGGTGTCTGTGTGTGTCTATGGGTTAATAGGTGTGTGCATTTGTGTCTCTGTGCGTGCATGTGTTGGTGGGTGAGTGTATTCATGTGTGTGTACATGTCTATCTGTGTGTGTTTGTGTGTGTAAACTCATACACACAACAACACATGCACAGTTCAACACAAAGTAGAGAAGTATACGCACAAACAAGCACAAACACACACAACAGTACAATTTTTTTTTTAAACACAAATCCCCTCACTCTAGTTGGCCCACACACTCAGACGCACACAAAGCAAACACCAACTTGGTAAACAACAACTCAATAAATAAAACACAACTAAAAACATAAGAAAACTCACGGCAGGAAAACACAAAATCCAAGTAACGACAACACAAGTTAAGATGCAAAAAGATTCACAAACATAATGTAAGACGACACAAAGTTGAGGCTAAATTCACATTGAACACAACCACACGTGAACAATTGTGTAGAAAGACTAACAGGCTCGACCACACAGGTTGTGGAAATTGTTTGTGTAGCAGATTGTGTGCTTCTGTTCTGACGTGTGCGACAGGTCGGGTGGACTCTGCCGCACTGCAGCTCAGCGACTGGTCTGGAAACAAGAATGTTGAGGAGAGAAAGAGAAAAGGGGGGGAAGAGATGCTGAGGGGGGATGATAAGATGACAGGTAAGTGCTAATGTGTGTGTGTGTGAGTGAGAGAGTGTGTGTGTGTGAGAGTGTGTGAGGTGTGAGATACTAGAGCGAGAGAATCTCCCCTCTCCCCCGGAGTGAAACCTCCACAGACGCGTTGTGCAGAATCTTAATAGAGTCGACCGTCAGATGGGGATTTTCCACCAGAACCCCTCAAACCCACACACACACACACAAACGCACACAGACACACAAACCTATAGACAGACGCACACCAAAAAAAGTCACTTTGTGAAAGATGTTTAGAAGCCCTGAGGCAGAGATTGTGTTCTAAAAACTCAATCCTATTGTGCATTTGTGTAGCGGAGTTGTCGTGACATTTCTTTCACCACATTAATCCTACACAGGAACGGAAACTCAAACATGTTTTTATGCATCAGTGTGAAGGAGAGGAGCGATTAATCTGGATTAATCTGGATTAATCTCAAGGCGCTTTTAACTTTGTCCTAGTTTGTCGATTTATTTCTTCATTATTGTGTGTTAAAATGGAATCATATGAACATATTAACTGATTAATAGACTCGGTGGAACGAAGAGGAAGTAATTAATCACAGTTAATCGTAATTAATTTGAAATGATACGTTTGCCACTTCATGGTCCACACACACTTGTTAAAAAGAAGATTTTAAAAGAATATATATAACAATAAATTACACATTGATTAATTGACTTTTAAAGAAGTATATACTAACAACTGATTATTATATTTTTCATTCTTTTGTTTATTCAAAAGTTGTGTGTCCAATTTTTTTTAAAGAGAAATCAATGAACAGATAAATTGATGATTTGACTCTTAATGTCGATTAATCTCACAGAACATGTTTATCACTTTTTCCTTATTTCTTTCAAAATATTTGGTTAATTTACTGATATTTTCTTTCAAGAGTTTTTTTTCTTTCAAATATAATCGGATTTACATATAAGTTTAAGAGGAAGTAATTAATCGCAATTATTCACAATTAATCTCATAGAACATGTTGGCACTCCTTATTTTCTTCTTTCTTTTAATTTCTTCTTCAAAAGTTGTTTAATAAAATTAGATTTTATAAACGTTGATTATTAACTGATTTATTTACTTGACTGAGTGTGTAATTAATCGCAATTAATCGCAATTCATTTTATAGTACAAATTCACCACTCTATTGTTTCAAACATATTAGTTAACTCGTGTGTGCTCAAATGTTTAACCTTCATGTTACCTCAGGGTCAAGCTGACCCGAAGGCCGGAAAACAAATGTCTTTGTGTTATCCCTTGTTTTGTCTCTGGGTCAAAGTGAACAAGGGTTAACTATAATTAACGTAACATATAAGTTGACTAATTGACTCAGTAGATTTAAGAAGTAATTAATCGCAATTAATAACACTTGATCTCACAGTACATGTTTGCCACTCGATTTCTCCTTTGTTCCTTCAACAGTTGTGTGTTCTCATGTGTCGATATGATAAAATGAACATATTAATTGATCCTGCATATTTAAGAAGAGGTAATTAATTAATTCGCAATTAATCGCAGTTTTTCCTTTTCAGTTGAAAAAATGTTTGTTAATTGGCAAAAGAAAAGAGTTGTTTGTTGACATAGTAATTAATATCATTAATTAAATCAAAATTTAAATTGTTTGATTGATTCAGCGATGTGGAGAGGAAGCGATTAATCGAAATTAATCTCATAGATCTGTTTTTTGCATGCCACTGTGTTTCCTCTCTTTCTTTTTTATTAGCGAACATTTTTGTGTGATTAAATCTGAACTAGAATCAAACTAATATTTTAGTTGATTATTGATTCCTCAGTGTGGAGAGGATGTGATTAATCAAGATTAATCTAAAAAATAAAAAGGACACATATGACGATGAATTTCTTTCTCTTTATGAGGCAATTGTGGGTTAATTGACCCCATTATTTTTGATCCTTCTTTGCATGTTTATGATTAAAAACAATAGCATCATGAGTCCACCGATATTAATTGATCGCATTGATCGCGAATTAATTTGGAATATTTTTAACCCTGTCTAACTTACGCAGGGTTGTGGACCGAGGAGCCAGAAGAGCGTCATATTAGAGCCACTAACTTCAACACCGAGCTCCGTCTTTCCACCCAAAAAAACCGCTGATGGATGGCGTGACATTTTGAACAATGTTGTGCGTTGTTTGTAAGTGCACATTTGCATAACATCACGTTGTGTTGCTTTCATTGAAAAACGAGAAGTGCCAATTAGCAGCTTCCAGCCGACGAGAGTCGAAAACACTCGCATGACTGCGCTCAGTGTGAGTCGCTTTCGTCTGTGATGTCGACAAATTGTTTTAGTTGTTCTGTTAAAATTATTATTTTTTTCATGCTCAAAAGTTCACCTACAACTTTTCCTTCTTCAAAAAAAATGAGAACAACATGAACTTTTCTCCGCGGTTAGCGTGGTCGCCTCACAGCGAGAAGGTTGTTGGTTAAATTCCAGGACAAGCCAACTCTGTGTGTGGAGTTTGTATGTTCTCCCAGTGTTGCATGGGTTTACTCCGGGAACTCCGGTTTCCTCCCACAGTCCAAAAACATACAGAGGTTGATTGAGAACTTGGGGGAATCGTTTATAGGTATGAGTGTGTGTGTGTGAATGGTTGTCTGTCTTTGTGTGTGCCCTGCGACAGACTGGCATCCTGTCCAGGGTGTCCCCTGCCTCTCACCCAATGAAACTGGGATAGACTCCAGTCTCCCCGAAACCCCCAAAAGGGATAAAGCGGTTGAAAATGAATGAATTAACTTTCTCTTTCTTTTCTAGTGTCATTTACTTACTTATATTTAATTAAATCCTTTCATCTGTCATGTTGTTAAAAATCCATTTTTATTTATTTTCTTTACCATTTCCTTTTTTTCTGGCTTTTAATCTTTCACATTAAACTGATAATGGAATACAATTTTCCTGCTAATTAAAAAAAAAGAGTTACTCCGTTTTTTCCTGAACTCCTTTGGAAGTGGTCATTTTTTTGATAGATTTATGTAGTTTTTTGTGATAGTTATATTTCTTTTACCCTCTTTTGGAAAAAAAACCTTTTTTTTCATGTACATTTTTAAACTAACCATTAACCAAAAGTATTGTTACCTTTTTTTCTCTGTTGTGTCTGTTATAAAACGAGTCACCTATAAACATTTCGTTTTTTAACTGTAGCCATTAGTCAGAGCCTTTATCGAAGTTGAAAATCGGCGACAATGGGGTCAGACTCCGAGCCGGCCCGGGTCTCGAGGAGCAACACGATCTCCTGTCGAGTCAATTAAAGTAAGAATCGCTGTGAATAATTAAAACATCCGCAACACTAATTTTAACGCTGATTCACCTCCTCCGAGCCGAGCAGCAGCGTACGGCCTCAAGCTGGGCTCGGCGGGGGGTCCGATCGGGCCGAAAACCACAATCCTCAGACGCTCTCCGAAATAACTTGTTCCAAATAAAGCTGTGAGGGAATGGAAGGGAAAAAGACTGTCGGAAGTCGCTCGCTCACCGAACGCCCTCCATGACTCGGAGACTTCTGAGTTACTTCATTACTTGTTTGGGTTTTGACGCGTTAACCCGTGAGTCACGACTCGGATCTTTACTCTTCCAGCAGAGGGAGCGATTCCGACGTCGAGATCCAACTGACCACTAAAACAGTCAGAACTTGGGTCCGTTCCTGGAGTTCCAACACGCCGACACATCGGGGTCTTATACTTTGCTTTATGGAGACAAATGCTCAATGCAGAGTGTAACGGGTCGTTTATTCGCCGCTTCAAGTCAAAAAAATACAAGCTTTTATGATCGATCGGACGCGCTCTCTGCCGGCAGCTCTTCAGGTCGATAGCTCCAGGAGAGAGGGTCTCGAACGATAGAAACATCGCGATATTTAAGGCAAATTTCCGGGCCGAGAGGTCCTCCCCCTATCGCCCTATTGGTTCCTTCAAACTCCCTGTGTCACGATCTCCTGTGGAGAATTCTTCCTACTTTGTTTCCTTTTCTAATCATTCAAATGTTCTTGGGTGGGAGTTCCTGTCTCCTAGCCACCCCCCTCACAGATGTGTCCCTTCTTTGTTCTTTTGATCCACGACCCCAGGTGTGAAAAGGGCAGACAAACAGACGTTTAAATAACCGTTGTCATGACTCTAATTCTGTTCCAAGCTTGTCTTGAGACAGTGAATCAGTCTGAGTGGAATGTTGATTGTGAATGTGTAGTCAAACGTTTAAGCTCTTAGATGAAGCTTGTAATTTATACTTTATATTTTGATTATCTTTGTGCATTAATTTAAGTATGGCGTATCCATATAGTGTATAATAATTTTTAATCCAACACCACTGAGCTGGAAAATCGTCAAGAAAAAAACGAGACGAAGACGGATTCACGGCGATAGTCAAGAGGAGCAGACGGTAGACGAGGTCTGTTGAAGGGGCCTCGAGGCAGATAGAAGATCAGGTACAAGACGCAACAAGTTGATACTTTGTGCCCAGAGTTACATGGTCTTTGTTGGTTTTTCTATGACAACCAGCTCTAGCCTTAAACTGGGTTTAAAGGCGACCGGTGTTGCAAAGGTTCTTCCAGCTCCCTCGAGATGGTCGGGATCGAAAACCGTCACTCAAACTCTTCCGGATCTAGATCTGATCGGCACGACTCGGGCGTCGACACCCAGCGGAGTTAAACCGTCGAAAAATAATCCTCCGCTCATGATGTTCGTCACGTTCGTCTGGATCCGCGGAGACGTTGCCGTCGTGGTTAAATAAACGAGAGCCAAGCTAATGATGGAGCAAACATGGCCTTCGACCTCCCGGTCATTAGCATTCCAGGCTAGTATCCGCCCCAAATTAAAAGCTGACACCTGTGAAACCCCCCCCCCCCCCTCGCGCCGTGATGAGGCTCCGGGGGCGATCCAGAACCCTCACAACCGAGCTTCACTGGTGGTGCCGTCACAACATGACGGAATAAACATGAGCCTCCGCCATGTGGCGGCGAGCGGGTGGAAGGGCTGCGGGGGGGCTGCGGGGGTCTCCAGGACAGGTGGCGCCGGCGGCTCGGATCCGAGAACACAAACCGAGACTCTCGTCAGCTCCAATTCTGTGATGTCTCTCCCGCCGAAAAAAACATCCGCTGCCAACAGACTGTCAGTTCAATCCAGCAGCCAGCGACGGCGGCGGCGCCCGAACAGCTGCCCGAGCAGGAAGTGACATCGGGAACGGATCCAGGAGGATAACGAGGCGACTCGCGAGTCAAGTTTGATTCTCGACTCGCTTCGACTGTACCTCGAGAGCCAAAGCGTCGTCGGCTAAGAGGTTTTTTTTTGTCCAGCAGAGGGCGCCCTGATTGAGACAGGTGGACGTCGATCACAGGAAGTGGTCGGAACTCATGAAGTGATTCGTTAAAACAGTCGAGTGACTCGGGTTCAAGGTGTACGTGCGACTCGTTCATTCGTTGAGACGCCACGACTTTTTGAGTCTTATTGGGTTCGGTTTTTAATTCGAGTCCCTGTCGGTGACTCTGGCTGTAGGAGTCACTGAGTCGGACCAAGTGACTCGAGTCGATGGTGTGACTCACTTCCATGTCTAAGTGAGTTCTTGTGAGTCGATTCGCTGACAGGAAAAAAGGAAAATATCAGAATATATTTTATAAATATTTAATGCAATAAAACAAAATATTCCAATAATATTTTATATTTGTTTATATTATATTTATATTATGTTTACATTTATCTTTTTATTTAATCTTTGAGAAAAACAAAACAATTTTATATCTGAAATATTTTGTTTTTAATAAAACATATTTTTGCTTTTTTCTTTACATTAAAATGTTTTTTTTTATTCAAAATATTTTTTATTGAGCATGATCAAGCAGCAACATTGACCCGCAGGTACATCCGTTACACACAATGTATATGCTCTTTTTTTTCTTTAATACAAATGATAACAAAAATGACTATAAGAAAAAAAAAAAATCTAAATCGCTATTCTTTGCAATCGACATGTATCTTAATGGATGTTAAAACCAATTCCAGACATTTACAAGGTGTTAAACCATTTGAGAAAAGAGTCCCATGTGTTGTAGAATGCTTTCTTGGATTTTGTCAAGGCATATCTGATCTTTTCCATTCTGAGGCAGGACATGACATCTCTGAGCCACTGAGCCACTAAAATATTTTTTTTCAATGTATATATTTTAAATTCTCATTTTAATTTTACAAACAAATATGATTTTTTTGATAAGATTTCAAATCTAAATATTTAAGTTTATATATAGTCATTAAAATATGCATTTTCTAAATGTAATATTTTTGAATTAATAATCTTTTAAATTCAATATAAAGATGTTAGTATAATAGTTCCAACAGATTACCGAGCGACTTGATCGTGTGCTTCTACATCGTCGCACGATTACATTTATTTTTGGATCATTTTAATTAAAATCTTGAACTCTATGTGTAAAAAAACTGTTGAAAATTAATTGAAATAGAATAATATGTAACCTTTCAATAAACAAGTGTTTCAATAATTATTTATTTCAAGTTTCAACATGATATACTTCCACTACCTTTCAAGTCGTGTACTTTCTGAATTGTATCATTGCATCTTGGCTCGATACATACTGCCTGAACGACCCGGTGAAATATTATTCTTTTATCTGGAAACAGAAATATAATATTTTTACTCACTTAATTTCAAAACATTGTGTTTAAATTCTTGCATTGTAAGTATTTATGTGTCATTGTGTTTTTTTTCCTCCTTTATCTTTATTCATATTTTTATTTAGTTAGGATTTTTCTCAACATGTCCCTCAGACTCAGCTCTGGCTCGGCTGGTCATGCCTTGTGAGTCGGACTGATCCTCGTAGACTGAGCTGTCCGTCAAGTGTCTGTGATCAACGATGAAGTGTTGGAGCGACTGGGCTGGAAATCTTTGTGACACGACCATGTGACCAGTTTGATTGACAGATCTTTGAAGCCACGGAGGAGAAGTTTCTGATCCGTCCGTCACTGCTGACCAAGGTGAGGGTAGAAATCAATCGTTTTGTCTTCTGGCTCAGCTCTTTCTTCAGCAAACAATCTAAGTGTTTGAATGTAAGATGAATACGATCCTAATGATCTGGAGCTTCTTGGTGGTAAAGTTGTGTAACTCGTGCGTGTTGTGAGCACGAGTCAGCGGGAGATGGAGGGAAGAGAATCGACTCTCGTCGGTCTCGGCTCTTCCTCCCTCGACCAGAATCATCGAGTGGTTTTTATCGAAGCTGCTCTTTGTTTAAAGGATCCTCGCTCGGCTGCGATCAATGACTCGAACCGAAGACGAGCGGTCGGTGTTGAGCTGCGGATCATTGATTATTGATCCGTCAGCGATCGTTCACGGCCTGGAAACCTTGAAACATTATTTTTATCATCGTAGAGTCAGTGATCATTGTTTTCTTTCATTTAAATTGATGCATTATTTTTCATACTGTAGTATTTTAAAATAATGATTTTTGTAATGTACATTTTAAAAT
This sequence comes from Callionymus lyra, assembly GCF_982586985.1. Lineage (NCBI taxonomy): Eukaryota > Metazoa > Chordata > Actinopteri > Syngnathiformes > Callionymidae > Callionymus > Callionymus lyra. The sequence goes on along the minus strand of NC_141818.1, from coordinate 6,465,441 downwards.
ATATAAACTAGGATCTTAATGAGATTTTCATTTTCTCTTCAAAAACTGTATTTATATGTAATTTTATATTTTAAATCAAATTGTAATTTCCCAGTAAGATTTTTCTTTTGTTTAAATTAAAACATGTATTTTTATTTAATCCTTTAAAATGTCTATTTATTTTTAAAGAATAAAAAAATAAATAATAATAATAATAATTAAAAAATAAAAAATAATTTCACAATTAAAGTTTACAAACAACTATTTTCCGATAAGATTTGAAGAAGATTTTTTTTTTTTTGCCCTTAAGACTTTTTATAATGCATTTTCTTAATATTTAAAAATTAAGATTTTAATTTAACCTTTTTCCCATTTGATTTTAACGCAAAACGCCTCTATTTTTCTCTATTTTTTAAATGACTTTTCAAGTTTAATTTTTTTATTTCATGAGATTATTTATATATATTTTTTTTATAATTAACTCTATAATTCAATATATGTAATATTTTTATTTATTCTATTTCAGAGGTTATCTTGATCTTCTTTTATGTCCCTTTTTTATTGTTTTATGTTGTTATTTATCCATTTTTGATGACTCAAGTTTTCCCCCTCTTTTTTTAATTTAAGTTAAACCGATATTCAAGGATATTGGAGTTGACAGCAGTTGTTGTGGTTCCAGGATAAACATTCAAATGGATCTTGAATCTGAAATGAGGCCAATTTTCATTTCGACTCAGAAATCCAACATGGCCGCCTCGGAGGGAACACTGCAGTGTTCATCGGGCCGATGTGTTCTGAAGCTCTTTCCTCCCGACTGACATTTAAGAGTCGGCAATATTGAGAAAGAAGAGGAGTTCATCCCAATCTAAAACTCATTAAGCGAGGGATGAGAGGAAAAATGACATTTGAGCAGCAGAAACACAAACATTGAAATAAATGATGCAATTAGACGGCGGCGCACAAGACGAGGACGGAATAGCAAAAGTGCTTCTCGCTCGGCGGTCGGAGGTGAAGACGTGAGGAGGGAGAAGCTGACGGGTGTTTAGTATTCATGGAGACGACGGCAGGACGTTCGTCAGGTCAGCTGTCGCTAATGACTCGTCAACAGCCGCGAAGGAATCTTTTCCTTCCTTTACATCATTTCCTTCCTTCACGTCATCACTTTACGTCCTTTGTCTTCCTCGTGTCCTTCCTCAACATCAACCTTCCCCTCAAAGCATTGTCGTTCCATTTCCTTCCGAGTTTCTTTCCTCTTCCTCTCTTCTTCTACATTTGTGTTTGTTTCCTTCCTCCACATCATCGCTTCCTTCCTAGTTTCTTTCCTCTTCCTCTCTTCTTCTACATTTGTGTTTGTTTCCTTCCTCCCCATCATCGCTTCCTTCCTAGTTTCTTTCCTCTTCCACTCTTCTTCTACATTTGTGTTTGTTTCCTTCCTCCACATCATCGCTTCCTTCCTAGTTTCTTTCCTCTTCCACTCTTCTTCTACATTTGTGTTTGTTTCCTTCCTCCACATCATCGCTTCCTTCCTAGTTTCTTTCCTCTTCCACTCTTCTTCTACATTTGTGTTTGTTTCCTTCCTCCACATCATCGCTTCCTTCCTAGTTTCTTTCCTCTTCCACTCTTCTTCTACATTTGTGTTTGTTTCCTTCCTCCACATCATCGCTTCCTTCCTAGTTTCTTTCCTCTTCCTCTCTTCTTCTACATTTGTGTTTGTTTCCTTCCTACACATCACCTTTTCCTTACTATTCACCTCATTTCCTTCCTCCACGTCTTTGTTTCTTTCCTCTTTATCATCATTTCCTTTCTCCAAATCTTTGTTTCCTTCCTCTAGATCATTTCCTTCCTCCAAATCTTTGTTTCCTTCCTCTACTTAATTTCCTTCCTCCACATCTTTGTTTCCTTCCTCTAGATCGTTTCCTTCCTCCAAATCTTTGTTTCCTTCCCCTACTTAATTTCCTTCCTCCACATCTTTGTTTCCTTCCTCCACATCTTTGTTTCCTTCCTCTAGATGATTTCCTTCCTCCAAATCTTTGTTTCCTTCCTCCACATCTTTGTTTCCTTCCTCTAGATCATTTCCTTCCTCCACATCTTTGTTTCCTTCCTCTAGATCATTTCCTTCCTCCAAATCTTTGTTTCCTTCCCCTACTTAATTTCCTTCCTCCACATCTTTGTTTCCTTCCTCTAGATCATTTCCTTCCTCCACATCTTTGTTTCCTTCCTCTAGATCATTTCCTTCCTCCAAATCTTTGTTTCCTTCCTCCACATCTTTGTTTCCTTCCTCTAGATCATTTCCTTCCTCCAAATCTTTGTTTCCTTCCTCCACATCTTTGTTTCCTTCCTCTAGATCATTTCCTTCCTCCACATCTTTGTTTCCTTCCTCCACATCTTTGTTTCCTTCCTCTAGATCATTTCCTTCCTCCACATCTTTGTTTCCTTCCTCTAGATCATTTCCTTCCTCCACATCTTTGTTTCCTTCCTCTAAATCATCATTTCCTTCCTCCACATCTTTGTTTCCTTCTTCTAGATCATTATTTATTTCCTCCACATCTTTGTTTCCTTCTTCTAGATCATTATTTATTTCCTCCACATCTTTGTTTCCTTCTTCTAGATCATCATTTCCTTCCTCCACATCTTTGTTTCCTTCTTCTAGATCATTATTTCTTTCCTCCACATCTTTGTTTCCTTCTTCTAGATCATCATTTCCTTCCTCCACATCTTTGTTTCCTTCTTCTAGATCATCATTTCCTTCCTCCACATCTTTGTTTCCTTCTTCTAGATCATCATTTCCTTCCTCCACATCTTTGTTTCCTTCTTCTAGATCATCATTTCCTTCTTCCACATGTTTGTTTCCTTCCTCCACATGTTTGTTTCCTTCCTCCACATGTTTGTTTCCTTCCTCCACATTCTTTGTTTCCTTTTTCTAGATCATCATTTATTCTTCCTCCACATCTTTGTTTGATTTCTTTATTTATTTCATTCTCTCATTATTATCTTCTTCCACGTCAGTGTGTCGTTCCTCCAGATATTTTCCTTCCTTCACGTTGTTATTTCTTTCCTCTAGATAATCATTTCCTTTCTCCACATCGTTGTTTCTTTTATCTAGATCACCATCTACTTCCTCTACATCTTTCTTTGCTTACTTCACATCATTGTTTCTTTTATCTAGATCACCATCTACTTCCTCTACATCTTTCTTTGCTTACTTCACATCATTGTTTCTTTTATCTAGATCACCATCTACTTCCTCTACATCTTTCTTTACTTACTTCACATCATTGTTTCTTTTATCTAGATCACCATCTACTTCCTCTACATCTTTCTTTACTTAATTCACATCATTGTTTCCTCCCTCTAGATAATAGTTTCCTTCCTCTAGATCATCAGATCTTTCCTCTACATTCTTTTTTCTCTCCTCGCTGTGGTCCATTCTCACTTCCTGGACTGTGCCTGGTGGTCAAGTGTACTTCAGAAGGTCGTTGGAGGTCACGAGTGATTTGAGAATAATTGTTCAAAGGACACCAAACACTGTAACCGAGTTACTTTGCTGAACCGAGTTCATCAAGCAGGAAGTATTTTTTTGAAGGTTACTTCAGTTTCCTTCAAACTTGATGTTCCATCATCAATCTGAGTTTCAAGGATGTAAACGCACATAAGTCCACACCAGGCTTCGCAATCACACACTTCATGTTCCCCACGAGACTCTTTTGAAGTCCAGATCCTCAAGTAGCTGGAGGCGTCGGAGCGTCGGCGAGAATAATCCAGGAAATGATTCTGACCAGGAAGTCCTGCTGGACTATTTTGGCCCGAAGCTCAGATTTGTAACGTGAAGACTTCCAAGTGAACCTGCCGACATGCATCTCCTCCATGGATTCACCTGAACAAACACCGGCGCGTGTTTTTTCTTCTCGCGAATCCTCAAGAGACTTCACCGTGTTTGTGGAACGTCAACTCGGGAGTTCGGTGAAAAGATCGGAACAGGCTTATGAAAAAAAAACCTCGCTAAGCAAATGTGACCAGGAACGTTGACACCTGCAGAAAAAGAGAAGCGCAAACTTTAGGCGACTCCGATGAAGTTTGAAGCCTGGTATCAATAATTCATGCTCCTCTCGGGGGAACTTCGTGAGATGATGTGGAGACTTATGGAGGGGGAACACCTGACGCTCAGGAACTGATCGCTTCTCCTGCTCCACAAAAACTTTACTAACTCGTGTCGGGTTGTTTGTGAGTCGTAACGAGTCATGACTTGACGTCTCGACCTTCTTGAGTCTGGACGAGTGAGCTAAAGAAGTAGAAGAAGAGTTGCTGGTTCTAGTCTCACTAGTATTTTTTATAGCTTAAAAAGGGAAAAACTAGTCGAGTTAGTCTCAAGTCATTAATTCAGTTTTTTAAGGCTGTGTATTTGCAAGATTCTGGCAATACTATCCGTATCTCTATACGACATATTGTGACACTGTAGTAACAAGTATATATTTTTAGTATTGTCGAGTACTTGACTCTGGTGATGACTCTTGACGAAGTCGTAACTGCTTTAATTTGTTTAGAAACCAAAATACGTCCAAACATCAGTCTGCTTGAGCCGATTGTATCCTCTCATCCTCAGTCGTCGGCGTGATCTCGCAGGATTTTACAGTTCCTTTAGCTGCAGAGGACACGATGACTGCTGCCATCTGGCGGCCGGACGTTTAACTGCAACACAAACATGAACGAACACAGTGAATATTTGCTTGTTAGTTTTATATGTAGTGTTTTGACCAGAGTTTGAAGTAACTTGAGGTTAATTACTTTTCTGGGTTTGTTGTTTGAAGATTAAAAGTGGATTCATGGAGTTAGGAGGTGGTGTCGGCCAACAGGAGGCGCTGTTTCTCTTCTTGGCATTTCAGATCCTCCCACACTTCCTCTCTCCCCGAACAGCAGAGCGACACTTCAAACGGCACCGGCGTCCTGCTAAGGAGCCTTGAAGGGTCCAGAAGAAAGAAGGGAGGAACTCGGAGGCAGCAGAGACTCTCTGAGGAAGGTCGTGATGAACTAGTAAAAAAAAAAGAAAGACAAGTCTCACCACGGACACACAAACTCACATCATTATGTTGGACTGAAGAAATCTGCTTGACAGTCCATATGTCTGTTATTATCAAGCTAACATGTTAGCTACACTTTGCTAACAATTATTTTAGTGGTTCATTTTTTTAACTGATGTTTTTTTCCGACTATATCAAATACCAGACTTAACTATTTTTTTTAAATCAGACTGTCATGATATATTTTATTAATTTACTTTTGTTTTTATTAGTGTATTCGGCCACTGAATGGTTAGGTATGCTAACAAGGTGCCAACTGCTGTATGAACTAGCATTAATGCTAACATCAATACAAAGTCGCTGTAATGACAAAGCAAATGTGGATGCTAAAGTTGATGCTGTTATCAATGCTATGCTACAATGATGCTAACATCAATAAGAACGTTGATGCTAATGACAAAGTCAATGATAATATTAACTCGTCAGTACGAATGTAAAGCAACTCTCAATACTATCGTCAACGCTAGCATTAATATGAAGGTGGATGCTTACAACAAAGTAAATAAGTAAGTAATTTATATTTATAGAGCGCTTTTCTAGACCAGGGTCACAAAGCGCTTAAACAATCAAAAAATAATACTCGAAAAATATGTACTAAAATGATTAAGCTAAAAAAAGAAGAAGTAAATGTCGATACCGAAGTTGACGCTAACATTGATGAGGGTGCGGATGCTAAAGAGGTTCAAATTTTCTCGATGCTAACATTGATGCTAACATCGAGGTTAATGCTTATTACATAGTAAGTAAATGTAAAATCTGACACGATGCTTACATCAATGCACACGTCCATGCTTAACTTAAATTTTAACGTTGATTCTTACATCGATACAAAGTTAACGTTCTAATGTGAAGCAAATGTCGATCCTAAAGGTGATGCTAACTTCGATACAAGGTTGATGCTAATGACGAAGCAAATGTCTACGCTAACGTTGATGCTAATGACGAAGCAAATGTCTACGCTAACGTTGATGCTAATGACGAAGCAAATGTCTACGCTAACGTTGATGCTAATGACGAAGCAAATGTCTACGCTAACGTTGATGCTAATGACGAAGCAAATGTCTACGCTAACGTTGATGCTAATGACGAAGCAAATATCTACTCTAACGTTGATGCTAATGCTACAGCAATTGAAAGCAGTCCTACATTTATTTCTAAACCGACTCTCTCCACATGCACTCGCGTTGCAAACCACGTGACAGTTTTTGTCTCCGACAGAAAAAAGTTGTTGGTTTTCAGACGTCTGGCTGCGATTGTTTGTCCGAGTCTCCTGCAGTTGTGGTGCACAGACTTTTTCTGCTCCGCCGAGACACTTTCACAGACTGTGGTGTGAAAAACCGAATGTGTTGAAGCACTTTTCAGAGTTTGGAAGCGACGCCGGCGAGCAGATGGAGGCCGAGAGAGAACAAGAAGAAAAAACAACCTCAAGACTTGTTCGGCTTCACCTGGATCCTGAGGTCTGGAACTAAGAAGTCAGTGGAACACAAACACATCAGGGGAGTCGCTGGACTCGGGGAAACGATCGTTAAACATCTTCTGAACAAAAGAGCGGCGTGTCTGAGATGCTCCCTGCAGGCGGCGGCTTCTGAAAAACTGAGCTGACCTTCACAGTTCTGTCCTGCTGGGAGGACTTCGGGGTAAAAAGAGTGCGTCGCCTCCCGAGGTCGAGGTCGGCTCTAACCTTTTGTGTTGTGCTGGTCGGTCGACGTCCAGCTCCGCGGACGCCGTCAGACCGACTGGAGCTCGGGTTTGGAAAATGTCAAATGTACCAACATGGAGCTCAACGTTCAGGTTTCAACAAGGGCTCCAGTCTAGACCAGGAGGAGGATCAGCTCCTCCAAATCTGATGGTGCTCAGATTAGGTTGAGGTCTTGTTCACGAGTGAGGGGAGGATGGACAGATGGAGCATCTTCATCTTCAGCATTTTTTTTTATTATTTTCTTATCAAGATTAATTCTGTGAATTATTGCATTAATATTCCTTTGATAGTATTGTTTTACTATCTTTAAAAAAAACAAGCTCTTACTTTAAATTTTGTAAATTGATCTGGGGTAACTTTTATTTTCTTCAAAGATTTATCCCATTCATTATTTGTAATTAAAACTTTAAGTTGACGTTTTATATTGTACCCCTCTTTCCCTAATATTATTGTTTTATTATCTTTAGAAAATATTAAAATTTGATAGCTTTTGTTTTTGTAATTTTAGCTCCTGATATGATTGTTTAATGCTCAAAGTAACTTTTTTTTTCTTTCTATTCTAAATTCTACACAGTTTAAAAATAACTATTTATATACTATATTAATTATTTTCTAATTCTCTAATCTTAAAGTTTAACTTTTATTATTTTTAACTTAAAAATAGTTATTTATTAGATTAAAATCTATATATCTGAATAAAACTCTATTTATTTATTTTTTAATAAAATATACATTTTGTAATGCGTTTGTTTTTGGCAATTTTTACACTAATATACATTTATATAATATAACTTATATAATTATAATATAAATCTTCAATATAAAATGTTTTTTGTGTATATTGTTTCCCCTAAAATTACTATTTAAAATTGACTCAAAATTGTATGTCAAATCCCCATATTGTTATTATATTACTATTTTTTTAAATGATACAAATATTCTGTATTAGCTTTAAAGCTTGAGGTTACTTTATAATGTAATTCTTTTTTCCTTTTTTCCCCTAAATTCAACATTTTCTTCATTCTAACATTGATACTAAGGTTGTCATCTTCTATAGCAGGTTTACTTATTTATTAAATGATGAAGATGAAAAGATATCAGGGTTTAAAAGGATGTTAGTATCAGATCGAATTGTGTCGTCAGATGAGTAGAAAGATGGTGAAGAGTGTTGGTTAAAAATAAAGACGTGTAAGAGAGTGGGTGGGTTGTGTGTAGACCGAGAGAAAGAGAGAAAAGAGAGAGAGAAAACGAGAGAGAGAGAGATGCGCATCAGAACCACACATTCATAAAATCCTCCTCCGCTGGTGGAACAAGTGGATCTTCTGCGGCTCCAGGACTGGTCTCCCCGCAGACCCTCCAAACTCACGCCTGGACCTCCTCCCTCCTCCTCCTCCTCCTCCTCCTCCTCCTCCTCCTCCACCCTGAGGGTCACCATCTCTCCGGATGACGGAGGAGACCCTCGGAGCGCGTGAGTTGAGCGGGTCCAACAACAGGTGCTCCAGGACTCGCGCTGGATTTATTTCCCCACAATTTCTTTGGGGTCACATTTGAGCGTCTGCGGCGGCGATGATGCGCAGTCGCGCCTCAACAGAGCCGAGATCCGAGCTCTCAGACCGAGACAAGAGGTAGGACACTTTCCTGGATTCTTTTTTTTATTTTTATTTCCATCGTTATCTCCTGCTCACCGGGGGAGATTCTTGGCACCCGCCCTCCCACCACACTCCCACCTGCTCCCCCCCCCCCACCCCTCAATGGACTCGCTGTTCCGAACCCTCGCAGCTGGTCGAGGGAAGTTCGGATCGTCTGAGTAGATCTTCTGCATGAAGGAGGCTCAGGTGGGAGCCACAAGTCCCCGCAGCCATGCCGATGCACCCGATCTCGTCCACCCTGATGTACCGGGGGGTGTGCACCATCCCCGACATCCTCTCCTACAGCGCCCCGGTCAACCTGCCGGAGGACGAGGTGGAAGGTGAGACGTGGCCCGCGGGTCTGGACGGGTGGTCCACCTGCTGCTCTGGTGACGTCACTGAAATGTCACCTTTTTTTTTTTTTGTTTAAATTTAAACTTTTAGTCCAGTTAAAGTCACCCTAAAAAATATTAGCACTGATGGTTTATAGCCATTAATAGCGTATTAGCTATTAACTATTATAAATTAAAATATTAACTACTATATATATTTTATTATTAGTTTCGTATAAGTTAAGCTAACAACTTTCACGATTTCGACAAGAAAAAAACATTTATTACATCTTAAAATTTGCAACAATAAAAAGTTCAACTTTGGAGTAGCAACGTAGCTAGGCTAGTTAGCTACAATATAAAGCTACAGTGCTAGCTATAGTCTTGTAGCGTTTGACAAACTACAGATTATGTTAGCATCCAAAGTTTAGCCACATGGCAAGATTAGCCAAAATAAGCGTATTAGCTATTAACTATTAGAATTTGAAATATTAACTATTTGGTTATTAGTTTCGTATAAGTTAAGCTAACAACTTTCACGATTTCGACAAGAAAAAAACATTTATTACATCTTGAAATTTGCAACAAAAAAAAGTTCAACTTTGGAGTAGCAACGTAGTTAGGCTAGTTAGCTACAATATAAAGCTACAGTGCTAGCTATAGTCTTGTAGCGTTTGACAAACTACAGATTATGTTGGCATCCAACGTTTAGCCACATGGCAAGATTAGCCAAAATAAGTGTATTAGCTATTAACTATTAGAATTTGAAATATTAACTATTTGGTTATTCGTTTTGTATAAGTTAGCGACGTTAAGCTCACAACTTTCCCGATTTTGACGAGAAAAAAACATTTATTACATCTTGAAATAAGGTAAAAAAAAGTTAAGCTTTGGAGTAGTAACGTAGCTAGGCTAGTTAGCTACAATATAAAGCTACAGTGCTAGCTATAGTCTTGTAGCGTTTGACAAACTACAGATTATGTTAGCATCCAAAGTTTAGCCACATGGCAAGATTAGCCAAAATAAGCGTATTAGCTATTAACTATTAGAATTTGAAATATTAACTATTTGATTATTAGTTTTGTATAAGTTAGCGACGTTAAGCTCACAACTTTCCCGATTTTGACGATAAAAAAACTTTTATTACATCTTGAAATAGGGTAAAAAAAAGTTAAGCTTTGGAGTAGTAACGTAGCTAGGCTAGTTAGCTACAAGATAATGCTACAGTGCTAGCTATAGTCAGGTAGCGTTTGACAAACTACAGCAATTATGTTAGCATCCAACGTTTAGCCACATGGCAAGATTAGCCAAAATAAGCGTATTAGCTATTAACTATTAGAATTTGAACTATTAACTATTTGATTATTAGTTTTGTATAAGTTAGCGACGTTAAGCTCACAACTTTCCCGATTTTGACAAGAAAAAAACATTTATTACATCTTGAAATAAGGTAAAAAAAAGTTAAGCTTTGGAGTAGCAACGTAGCTAGGCTAGTTAGCTACAAGATAATGCTACAGTGCTAGCTATAGTCAGGTAGCGTTTGACAAACTACAGCAATTATGTTAGCATCCAACGTTTAGCCACATGGCAAGATTAGCCAAAATAAGCGTATTAGCTATTAAATATTAGAATTTGAAATATTAACTATTTTATTATTAGTTTCGTAAAAGTTAGCGATGTTAAGCTAACAACTTTCACGATTTTGACGAGGAAAAAAACATTTATTACATCTTGAAATTTGGAAAAAAAAAGTTCAACTTTGAAGTAGCAACGTAGCGGCTAGTTAGCTACAAGATAATGCTAGCTATAGTCATGTAGCGTTTGACAAACTAAAGCGATATTGTTAGCATCCAAAGTTTAGCCACATGGCAAGATTAGCCAAAATATAAACAGAATTTCAGATACATTTTCATGAGCAACAATCGTAACCAAACTAGGTTATGTTGTTATGTAAAGCAAATGATAAACGCTAAAAATGTAGCATTTATATAATATAAAAGTAATTTAAGAATTGACATCAGCCGTGAATTATGTGAAATTATTTTTTCAAAAACCCTCTCATTCTAAATATGAAAAAAACAAAATGACTATAATTAGCATGACCTTTGAGAACAAAGCTTAACGCAAACAACACTGTGGCATTTAAAAAATAGTGGCGAGACACCTTTGTTGATCCCCAAATAATGATAAAATGTCAGCTTAAATGAATAGAATAAGCTGAAAAAGAAAATGTCAACAGGTGCCAACAATAGCACACAAAACACACACCAAAAATAAAATCTAACATATACCAACAAAGAGCTAAAGAGCTAAAATTGCATGTGTAATAAACAGCGCAATTGATAGCAACCTGTAGCTAGATAACAAATACAGTTAAAGGGTTGGTACAACATTTAACAGAAATATATACATAAAGTAAAAAATGTACAACAATGTTAAATTTTAGTTCATTGGAATTATTAAATAGTTTTTTCTGCAGAACTCGCGGAAAAAAACAACATAACCATGACTCAAACGCATCATCAACTAAAACTGAAACAGAACCGAACACCCTGCAGAACCGTCGGCGTATCTGACGCGTCATCATTCGACTGCACCTGTAACTAACGGGCCGCTCACACTCGGAAGCGCCCGTGAGAACAAACGAGAAGAACCAGAAGAAGGATCTGGATCTCTGGGAAAAAAATAAATCTGAAACTAATTTCCATTTAAAGTGAAACGTTCAAACTCCCTGCTGACGCCGCGTGGCGTCTGCTGCTGATGTCTGCCGCGCTGGAAATATTTGAGCCCGCGGTGGTCGAGGCGTACACTGTGACGTAAACCTCGGTCCCGGGGGGTCTCAGAACCCCCGTGTCCCCGAGGAGCCGGGAAGGTTAGGCATGCGAGAGCGGTTCCTGGCTTATGTTGTGATGTTGTTTCCACTTGTTGGAGGTTTAATTTTGGTAGTTTAGAAGAAATATTGTTCCATTATTATGACTCAAGTGCATCCATATAAGTGTTGACGTGCATTCACACCAAAACCAAAATATGCATTGAAAGCATCGGATCTCTTTGTTGCGTGATAACGTGGGATGAGGCGATGAACTTAATTGTCAAGTAATGGTGCGTTAAACATTTAGAGCCCAGATCATGTGACCTATACCGAGAGAGATTTATCAAGACATATTTGAACTGTTGCGCTATAAAATATGAGACGAGGCGACACGTCTGTTCCTTAAGGACTGCATGTGTTTCTGGTGACAAGTTTTTGGTGCTCCTGCTAATCAGAGACTAGATCCCTGACCCTTAGCCTAACAACCCTTACCCTAACCCTAACAACTGTTACCCTAACCCTAACAACTGTTACCCTAACCCTAACAACTGTTACCCTAACCCTAACAACAGTTACCCTAAATAAGTTACCCTAACAACTGTTACCCTAACTCTAACAACCGTTACCCTAATCCTAACAACCATTACCCTAATCCTAACAACCGTTACCCTAACCCTAACAACCGTTACCCTAACCCTATGAACTGTTACCCTAACCCTATGAAGTGTTACCCTAACCCTAACAACTGTTACCCTAACCCTAACAACTGTTACCCTAATCCTAACAACCGTTACCCTAATCCTAACACCTGGTACCCTAACTCTAACAACCGTTACCCTAACCCTAACAACCTTACCCTAATCCTAACAACCGTTACCCTATCCCTAACAACTGTTACCCTAACTCTGACAACCGTTACCCTAATCCTAATAACCGTTACCCTACTCCTAACAACCGTTTCCCTAACCCTAATAACCGTTACCCTAACCCTATGAACTGTTACCCTAACCCTAACAACTGTTACCCTAATCCTAACAACCGTTTCCCTAACCCTAATAACCGTTACCCTAACCCTATGAACTGTTACCCTAACCCTAACAACTGTTACCCTAATCCTAACAACCGTTTCCCTAATCCTAACACCTGTTACCCTAACTCTAACAACCGTTACCCTAACCCTAACAACCTTACCCTAATCCTAACAACCGTTACCCTAACCCTAATAACTGTTACCCTAACTCTGACAACCGTTACCCTAATCCTAATAACCGTTACCCTAATCCTAACAACCGTTTCCCTAACCCTAATAACCGTTACCCTAACCCTATGAACTGTTACCCTAACCCTAACAACTGTTACCCTAATCCTAACAACCGTTTCCCTAACCCTAATAACCGTTACCCTAACCCTATGAACTGTTACCCTAACCCTAACAACTGTTTCCCTAACCCTAACAACCGTTACCCTAACCCTAACAACCGTTACCCTAACCCTAAAGACAAGATAGAGGGTACAGGCAGCCAAAGGGAGTTTTCTCCGCAGGGTGGCTGGACTCTCCCTTAGATACCAGTTTGCAGTTGTGAAGGCGTGGGCATCTGGTTTGGAGGTCTCCTGGATGCCTCGCTGGTGAGGGGTGACTTTTCAGGGTATGTTCCAGCGGTTTGAGACTACATTTGAGATCCAGTACACACTGGAGAGACCATCTCTTTCTGCTGTCCTGGGAAGGCCTTGAAGTATTTTAGGAAGGATGATGATGTAGCTGAGCACAGGAAAGTCTAGGCCTCCCAGCTGAAGCTGCTGCCCCCGCAATCCGACCCTGGATGAAGCAGAAGAATGCATTGTTTTTTTGCTCGTACGGGAACATGTCAGGATAGAGTAGAGGTTGCGGGAATCACCACGGTGGGAAAAGGTTCAGTTGAATGTCCTTGATAACAGAAGGTGGACATAGTCAGTGCTGGGGGGAGAGTAGTTACTGAAAAGGAATGTTCAGAAATGCCTGCAGCAGTGAGTCTCTCTGGTAAAAACCTTGACTCGTGTCATTGACGGTGTCTTTCACAAATAAGCAGCTCTAAAAGTTATCCTGCTTTAGACCCCCCACGGACTGCGATGAGTGGGAGAGAAATGTCGTTCGTGATTTTATAGTCTGTTTGTCACGATGAATCCCAGATTAGCTTCCTTCCCGTCCAGACAGTCGAGTGTGTTTTCGACAGTTTCCCTTCCCGTCCTCGTCGCGAGGATTCTGTTGAAGGGTTTGAAAGCAGACCGGTGTCGACAGTCTGGCCAGAGGAGCCGAGATCAGCGATGTTAAAACGTGTCACAGGACTTTTAGCAGCTGTTGCGGAACATTAGCGATCCCGCCTGAGGAAGGGGGGGGGGGGGGGGGGTTGCGGACAGTCACGGAATGATGCTTCAAAGGTGATGTTGCCGAGGAGACGGAGCGCCGGTGTCACTCGTGGTCAGTCAACAATCTGCAGAGATTCACAAATCCGTGGACTCGTGTTCCACCGGTGTTGACGCTCCATCACTGGATCAATGAACGTTAAACAACATCTTGTTGTGTTTATTTAACAAAGAGTCAACAAAACACAGACAATTGAACCGTTTATTGCTCTCTCTTGTCACCGAGAACCATGGTGTTAGAATCGCCTTAATTTCCCTGTGATCCTAGAATTGAAAAAAAATTTAAAGAAGAAAAAAAATCCCTTTAACTATTGTGTTATCTCAGGGTCAACAAATGTCTTTGTGGTATCCCTGGGTCAAGGGGTTTTCATGCGTCGGGTCACCTTGACCCTGAGATAATACGAAGGTTAATTAAAGTAAATATAAAATTTCATTAAATTATGATAGAAACATCTTAAGACGTTTTTATTTGTTCAGGCTTTTCCTTGATTTTCTGGAACTCCTGTTGTGTTATCAGTTGTATCTTGATCTTTAAAGTATATACTTTATTGAGTATTGTTTTGATTGTTTAAGCGCTTTGTGACCCTGGTCTGGAAAAGCGCTATACAAATAAAAATTACTTACTTACTTAAACAAGGAAAAATGTAAATTCTGCATTTTCAATCTATAAAAATATTTTTATTTGATTGACAGAAGTTTCTTTCAAGAATTATCTTTTTAAACATTATAATGATCTATTTTTAGAAGTGTTTTTTTAGTTAATTTAGTTAATTTAGTTTTAGAAAATTACTAATTTCTGGTTGGAATTTGGAAATATGGTCGTGTTTAAAGACAATATTTTCCAATTTTATCAATTCTGAGCAGTGATCTTTGAGTTTAAAGTCGTTTCCGCCCGTCTCTGTCGCCACTCTGGCTTAGGAACCTCCATATCTTCCAGAGCTGGTTCCGGTCGCGGCTCCTGAGTCACCCCGTGATCCTGCATCACGGATTAAAACCGAATCTCCGCGGGTCGATCCGATCCGGCGAGGAGATCCGCCGTTATCTCATTGAACACGTCTCAGGTCGTCGTCCATCACATCCCGGCGACGGCTTGAGCGACAGGCCCGGCTCGTCCTGCCCCCCCGACCCACGCCCCCCCCCGAGAGACGGGGGGGAGAATTGGCCGAGAGTCTGAAGTGTCACATACATCAGCCTCGGCGTCGGGGGACACGAGGGGCTTTGTCACCGAACCAAATTGCACATTAGCGAATGAGTGCGTGCGCGGGCATGTGGAGGGACCCCGGCTCCGGCGCCGGCGCCGAGGACTTGATTTTCAATTACTGACTCGGACACCCCGGGGGGGAGAAGAGGCCGACGCGGCCGTTGAAGCTATTAAACCGAAGAAAATCCAGTTTTTTTTTTTCTAGAAAATTTGTGTGGAAGGTTGTGCAGGCGTGTGTGGAAGTGTGTGGTGGGTTGTGTGGGGCGGGATGTTGAGGCGGCAACAAGTACGCTGATGTGCGCTGATGCAAGCATAAATTAAATTGGTCTCCATTTTTCCTCCTACACAATAAAATTTCAACCCCCCCCCCCCCCCCCCCCACACACACACACACACCTCACACACCTCACACACTGTTCAACACAACACCATCCTAATGTATTCATAGAGACGGAAGAGAAGTTAGAATTGTAGCTTTTTATCTCTTCAACGTTCATGACCCTCAGAGGGTAGTTTAAGAGGATTTAAATTATAATTCTAAGTCTCTTAGTTAACCGTCCATATTTGAAAAACCTTCTCGTTCATTTCATAGATATTACTTTATCATCTCATTCCGATTCCAAAGCAGGATTTGACAGATATTGAAGTTACCACATTTGCATTCCACTAGATTCTTGAGAGGGATTCAAACCCACCCATATATGCTTCAGAAGGGTGTGGGGGGCGAAGATATTGGCGGTTAACGTGTTCCGAATTAAAGTCCACACAAGGACATTAATACGGGCTGACCTTTTCTCTTTTCATTTCTTTAAGAACTTGACAAATGTTGGAGGAAATCCACAAAGCTGCTTATATTGAGTGACATTTAAGGGGTTTCTGACTTGTCCCCCGGACCCTGGTGGCTTCAGGTAAGGGGACTAAGAAGGAAGAGAGATTGGTTTGCCTAGACTAAAACTTAAAATATCCCCGTTTCCACAAAATCCGAGATCAGTCAAAGTTACACTTGTTGGTACGATTCCAGCAGCTATTCCAAGGACTGTGTCTCACTACTTAGCAAGGGGGTCTCTGGGAGTCTTTGTTTAGTTTTAGTCCTTTAAACTTGATTGTCCTGGTTTCTGGTTTTGTGCTTATATCACTCCTAACTAAAAATTAGTTGACACTGTTCTATGGTCTTCTGGTCAAATGGAAATGAAGGTCTATTCATGGTGAGCTTAGCCAGGTTACGTCATAGAGTTCCATGGGCTTTAGTGTGTCCAAGATCGTGGTCCTTGTTCCGGTTTAAAGTTTTTTTATGTTCATAAATATTTCCAGAAGACATTTTTCCGTAATGGGTTGACATGCTTGAATTTTTTGATTGGCAAAGGGGAATCGGACTTGCCTAGAGGACCTCCATGTGAAGGTTGTGGGTCATTGCTAAATATGTCTAACCAATTCAAAAGCGTACTTTAAAAGTGGTTGGCCTTCAGGGCTACTATATTGACTCAAGTTTCAAATCCTTTTCGGCACGTGAGCCTCCTATCTTAACCAGTACTTACTGTCTTTTACAATAATCTCAGAAAGAACCCGTCAGCATTATGTATGCAAGGATGCCGTTTCCATGTCGATGTGGTTGGTGCACAGGGTTATAGACACGATTTCGCTACAAAGTAAGAACTTGGAGTTCTACGTAGTGAGTTAGTTGGACCTCTCAGCCCCCCTAAGGGAACCACAGGGGTCTGGTTCTTCTGCAGAGGAATCCCACTCCCATTCATCAGGTCCCGAAAATGAAACATGGAAGCCGAGAAGAAGATTCAAGCGTGAACGGTGCCGGCTACGTCAAGGAAGAGCTCGGACAAGAAAATCGATGACCATTAAAACTCACCGTTTCTGTTTTTTTTTTTTCACACATGAAAGAGAAAAGACCACGAATAGTGGACCCGCCTCTCGGCCTCGCTCACTCCTCAGAGTCGGAGCAGACGAACTGTCAGCAGTCATCCACGTCAGCGCACTTCAGAAACTTTTCCCTTCATTTGTTTCCGACGAGGAGGCGGCGCCGCAGCCGGCGCATCAAACGCTAATTGGGCTGTCATCTTGAGAACCGGTTCCGTCCGAAGACGTAAAGGGACCTTTTGTAACTCCACGGATCGTCGCCTCAGAAGTCCCGATGTGTGACGTTCAAACCCAGTGCTACTGGTACTGCTAGTTCTAGCTAATGCTAACGATCACAACGACTACAACTAGAAACACTTGGAATGCATTTGCTGCTTCTATTGATACAGATATTTCTGTGACTACCTCGGTTCCATGAGTACTTGCATCGACAACTTCTCAGCAATGTCTTCGTATCAATGGCTGACTGATTTGCAAGAATTAAAAAAAAGAAAAACTGCCGACTCGACGTCGTTCCTGACGGCACAAACAGCCCGTGAAGCAATTTTTTCGCTCGACTCCTACTGAAGAAAAATAAAACATTGAGTCATTCGTTTTTGCCCCGAGGTGCAGGGTTGACTCTCACTCCTTTAGAAACACTTACATGAATACAAATGAAGATATTTAAAGACGGCGCATCTGCTCGCCGAGACCGTAGCGTAGTTGCCGCTGCAGCAGCGTCGAGGGTGTTTCGAGGCGGGGGCGGAACTCCGGCGGGTCAGCGGAGAAGCGTTGGAAAAACAGATGCCGCTGTGAAACAACATCGCGCCAAATGACCAATCATGACGGCAGCACTTCTGCCGGCTGGTTTTTTTCAAGATGATCCACATATGGCGACTGGAGTGTCTCTTAGCTTTCAGCCAGTTCTCCATTCACTCGCTTCACAAAATCTCTTGAGACTTTTCAAAATGATACGTAAACATGTTAGCGCTGCTGGGGTCACCGCTTTGTGAAAGTTGCCTTTGACTCAACAGATTTACGGTACAATCCGGTTTAACCTTGAAACTTGACCCTCAAAACCGAGTAGTTGGCGACCTGGAAATTTGACACAACCTAAAAAACGTTTATGTCATCAGCAGTCGCCCGAATCCGTCGGCGTGAAACGACGTAATGTTTGGCAACGAAGGAACCGGGCGACGGAGAGTTTTGTTCAAACAGACACATACTGATGATACAATAGAACAGGGGTTGGCCATTAAAATTCTTCAAGGGCCACATTCAATTCTGTGAATGTTGTTAGGGGCCGTCAAGCAAAAAGAAAGACGGAAAAAATCCCTTAAAAAAAGGACATTCGTCATTAGGTAATTAAGTTAAATAAGCTGCAATTTTATTCTTGTATAGATGAGTTTCTTTCAAAACATTTCTTCAATTAACTTAAAAACAAATGTTTTGAGGGATTAAAATATACCGTATTTTCCGGACTATAAATCGCAGTTTTTTCATAGTTTGGCCGGGGGTCCGACTTATACTCTGGAGCGACTTACGTGGGAAATTATTAACACATTACTACCGGTATATCAGTCCGCATGGTATTTTCACACTAAACCGCAAGAGGGCGCTCTAGGCCTGTGTTGATAATTTCGACGTAGAAGAGGAAGCGCCGCATCTTCAACCTCAGGAGTTAACAGAGTTGTTTAAAAGTGACACCGAGGATGAAGATTTCATTGGATTTACGTTATTTGGAGTTACACGGATGGTTTGGTAAACTTGTTAGCATGTTATTTATGCTATAGTTATCTGAATAACTCTTAATGTTATGTTAACATACCAGGAGCGTTCTCACAGTTGTGTAACGTAACATACCGTACAATTATTTAGCCTGTTGTCGCCTCTATTCTATTTTTATTTTAAATTGCCTTTCAAGATGACATGTCCGTTCTTGGTGTTGGATTTTATCAAATAAATTTCCCCCAAAAATGCGACTTATACTCCAGTGCGACTTGTATATGTATTTCCTTCTTTATTATGCATTTTATGGCTGGTGCGACTTGTACTCTGGAGCGACTTATAGTCCGGAAAATACGGTTTCACAAAAAAATTACACACAAAAAGGAGGGAAGTGTTCTGTGAAAATGTTAATCAACAATAAATACAAAATACATTTGTTAATGCATTAGAACCATTTATACATGATCATACTTTGACATTACGAGGGCCGTATAAATAAAGTCAAAGGGCCGCACTTTGCCCAGGTCTGCAATAGAGTGTACGATATGTAACATGTTCACACAAACTTCTACAGTCAGAATAAAAATCACACAAAACACCTCAACTCACGGTACATGAGTCATTCAACTAGTTTTAAGTTGATGTGTCATCACAAGTTATTTTAGTAGCAATATATGAAGGTACTCAAAACTCACCAGAGCTAAATTTACCATAATGTTATATTTTCTGACCCTATTTTTCCGACTTTTTCTCAATTTTCAGCTGGAGTTGAATCTCATTTCAGTCGTCCTTCTGTTGCGCGGCGGTGATGAAACCGTGCTCTCCGGCAGGTAACGATGGCGGTCCGTGTCGAGCACAAACACCTCATTTCTATTTCCATCTTCATCATGTCGAGTAGAGCCTCTTTTTTTTTGTTTGTTTCATATGTCACCCGTGTAATCCCGGCGGGTGATAGATTCTGGAGAGCCTTTTGTAAAAAAAAAAACCCGGTCCGCCCGGGGTTGTGTGAAAAGAGCCGGGGGTGAAGTGGGGATTAAGCCCACCTGTCAGTTGGGAGAGATTTATTATTCTCCACATGATGAGCGACGAGGTCTTTTCTTCTCGCGTCGGTGACGCACACGGATCTGCGGCGTCGCGAATCATTTCTTTTTTTCCGTCCAAAAATGTGACACCGTAAATCCCGATTGTGTTTCCCTTTCTTGTCGGAGGATTCAAAGACGATCAGACGCCGACAACCTTCCCTTTTCGCCTTCGGTGTTTCCGGGGCTTTGAAAGTGTTGCAACAAAAGGTCACACAAGATGGGAAGCGATGACAGAAGTGTGTCTTGTTGATGGTGCTGTTGTCGTTGAATTGAATCGTTTTCATGGCACCTTCACTCCTACTGTGCCTTATAACCTTCATATCTTGACTCGCTGTTTAATGCCTGTGACCTCCGTGTAAACCTGTTGTTTTTTTTATCCATGTCATATTTTTATCGCCCGTTCTTCCGCTCATTTGTCGCAGCTTGAGCCAGGAATCTGAGAAACATAGTCCCTGCTACTTGTTCTAGGTCTTTACCCATACCAGCTTCTCCTACCCACCATTGAGGGGTCCAGGAGATGTATTTAGTAGATGCCCAATTCAACGACCCCACTTTATTCGGCGGGTCAGAGGCTCTATTTCGAGCCTCTCCCGGATGACAGTTCTTCTAACCCTACTGTATCTCTGAGGCCACTATGTGTGTGTGTTGTATTTTAATTCATACTTACTTTTTAGCTTGTATTCTCTTAGTTTATAGAGGTCAATTGGCTGGGGCTGAGGGGGGTCTAAGTTGAGTGGAGAGTCTAAATGGAGAATCAGAAAAGTGTAAATGTATCTTGATCTAATGTGGAAGTATGAAAAGAAGAAATGTTGTCTCGGGTCTATTTGACCCTTTATGATAACTCTTGGATAGCTGGGATATACAGTGTATTCTTTTTTTCTTGATTATTTTCACTTCGTTACAGTATGTAAGTAAGTAAGTAAGTAAGTCATTTTTATTTGTATAGTGCTTTTCCAGACCAGGGTCACAAAGCGCTTAAACAATCAAAACAATATTCAATAAAGTATATACTTTAAAGATCAAGATAAAACTGATAACACAACAGGAGTTCCAGAAAATCAAGGAAAAGTCTGAACAAATAAAAACGTCTTAAGATGTTTCTTAAAGGAGTCAGTAGATCCATCAAGCGCAAAACCCGGGCTCTGATTGGTTAACGGGCGAAGAATCTTTTTTTTTTACTTGAGCGTTTGATAGTTGACCTCAAACATGTTGCTAGAAACACATTCGCCCTAGTTTTATCTCAGGGTCAAGACGACCCGTTCACCCAGAGGCAACACAAGGGATACCGCAAATACTTTTGTTTTTGGGCCTTTTGGGTCAGTCTGACCCTGAGATAATGCAAGGGGTTAAGGCGGGTTGTCGCCCCAAAAGAGTTGAATCCATCGCTCCCTTATTCTAGCGAAATAATTTGAGGTAAAAAAAACTTCCAAAAAAAATGTACATTTAACAAGCAGGGAGTAAGAATATGTCATTTTTATTGTTTAAAGCTCAATTTATCTTAATTATCTCTATTTTCGTTCACCAAACAAATTTCCTCTTATTGTCGACATCCATAATATCTGCCCCTTATCTTATCTTAAACACGGGCATTTCTTCAGGTCCCCATGCCAACATGAACAATATTGATTTCGAGGCAACCTTCCAACGCGCCACGTAAAATCTTGGGCGTGCCACCCGCGCTTCCCTTAACCCCCACTAGGGGTGATCAACGTCCTCTCAGACCAATTAACGTCTTAAAAAGACAACATTGTAAAACGCGATCACAGGGTTGCATCATCAGACTCATTAGTGGGAGGAGTCGTTAATCCTCCGCAGATGAACGAGTCTCCTCCGGTGGATCCGTATCCTCCAGAGCCTTGTTATAGACGCCTCTTATGGTAATGTTCAAATCTCGGGGTCCCCGAGTCGGCTCACATCCAGCTAAAGCTGGATTAATGCCACTACGGGTGTTTAAAAATAGCGGGCGAAGGTTCTTACAAGAGAGCGGCTGTGAGTTTCTCACACTGGTGGAGAGTAAGAGTGGGCGTCGGTTAGAGACGTGGTGGAGGTCTGAGGAGGCGATGGGTTCTCATCCCATGGTTTTCTTAACGGAGCCCGAGTAGATTCACTCAGAGTCACCAGTTGCTTATACAGTTTTGTAAGTGTGATGACACACGTGTCCACTAGTGGGCTCTTGGGATCACTAATGTAAAAATGTATTTAAACTATATTGTATGTTTATTTTTGGAACGCAAACCTATTTCCATTTGGCGAGTAAAAATTAAAATGGTCAACATAAACTATAACAAGTGAATTAAAACTGAGACATGATGTTTAAGTTATTTCTTTCCACGCTTTGTGACCCTGGTCTGGAAAAGCTCTATATAAATAAAAATTACTTACTTACTTACTTACAACACTGTCTTACTTTTTAAAATGCAAATACTTTTTTTACATTTGAAAAAAAAAAAATTGAACCACAAAAAGGTTTTTTTTTTCAACTCAGTTGTTTGTAAATGTAATGACGTGAGTGTCCACTAGAGGGGACGCATATAAAAGTATTTATCAAAAATAATATTGTAAATACTGGTAATGTTTGGGGACTTTTCTAATTGTGTCTATGTAAATATGTATCTTTTTGATTTAGTTTCATAAAAATCTAATTTCTGCAATTAGCATTTTTATATTTATATTTCGTTTTCATTTAATAAATCTTATAAAAGTAAATAAAAGGAACTATAACAAGTTAATTAATACTGAAAAATCTTTTTCAAGTAATTTCTTCCACAATACTGAAATACTTTTTAAAATGCAAAAAACATTCAGTTGAAATATAAAAAGTATATATTTTTATCACAATTTAAGAGTTAAAAAAAACAGAGACTTGGTTTTATACTTTTGTAAATGTGATGACATTAGTGTCCACTAGGGGGCTCTTAGTTGCAAGTCTAAAAGAAATGAACATAACAGAATTAGTTTATAAACTCCAGAATACAAATATTAAGGAGGTTCTTTTTAATGTATTTTCCAAAAATGGCTAATTTTTGTTATTAACATTTTTTTATATTAATGTTTTGTTCTCATAAAATAATTCTTAACTATTATTGTAATATATAAAATTGTAATAAAACTACAACTGGTTGATGTATACGATACGGCAACACATTCAAGCATGTTCTTTCCACAAAACTGTTATATTTTTTGAAATATGAAAAAACTTAAAGCTTACTTTTTGTAATACCGCCATGTATAAAACAGTTCCCAAGAAACTAGTGATTTTAAAAAACGTAAAGGAAATAATTTATGATACCACTTTTTTCTAAAGTAGTGTTTTTTTAATTTCAATTTCCCTTTAAATTTATATTTTTTCAAAAAGAAAATATATATACATTTCCAAAATACAAGAAACTCATATTTTGTTACATGAGCATTAATATTAATTTAAACTTAAACGTTTTCTTCTATATATTTCTTACAACTAATACATTTTCTTCAATTTGTTCTTGTATGTAAAATAACTGCCTCCTGACGTCTGAACATAGTTTTTCAAACTTGTTGGTGACAATAAAACCCGATCTGACCCCAGGTGGCCACTTCCTGTTCTGAAACAATCTTCTCTCACATTCTCTTCAAGCACCCTCCATGAGATCTCATTTACGAAAACCTCTTTACCCCGAAAATATACTTCCCTGGAAAACTTTCTGCTGCGCCTCGACCTTCATGTTTGGAGTGTTTGAGCCTCGAGGTCGGCCATCTTGACGCGCCGCTGAATGAGTTGTGTTTTCCTCCGGATCCTTCCTCAGGGTCGGTCGATGGATGGCGTGAGGAGTCGCGTCTCCGGGCGCGAGTGTAGTCGTGAAGACACTGATCTGAGGAGTGTTTCTCGTGTGCGTCTCTGAGCAGGTTATTTGTCGTATTCTCACGTTCTTTGTGTTATTTTGGTGAGAGAACATTCCTGTGTAGTTCTGCCAATCTTCAATCACGGTGACTCACACGCCGAGCGCGAGGGCGGGAATGCTGCGCTTACGGTGTAAGTGTGTGTGTGTGTGTGTGTGTGTGTGTGTGTGTGTGTGTGTCTGTGTGTGTGTGTGTGTGTGTGTCTGTGTGTGTGTGTGTGTGTGTCACGGCAATACACAGTTCTCTCAACTGTTGCTCGTCTCTTTAGACACATTTTAAAGAGGTAGGATCCTATAAGTTGCACTTCTATCTACTCCTTTTCAGTCACTGATTTATTGTTTGTATTTTTATGTTCGGTTATATTTTTATTTTATTTTATTCTCTAAATAAATACATATAATTAATCTAAAATCGAGATGTAAACGATTGGGTTGAATACAAACTCTTAAAAATCCAAAGCCTATTTTCGTTATATTTATTAACTATTAATAAAGTCTGATTGAAATGTTTAATAACATTTTAATTTAGTGAAGAATTAAAAATTACTGAAACGTTTTTGTCCTTCAAAATAAATAAAAAAAAGAAACAATAATAATAATTTTATTTACTGTAAATATTCAAACCTTCAAATAAAATGCATTAAAATGTTCAATAATTTTAATTATACTAATGAATGTATCTACCCTAATTCTTCAGAGGTTTTAATGTTTTATTTCTCTGATTATTTTATCCCCAAAATGTTCTCATTATTTTATAATTCTTTATTTAGTGTTTGATAAACTCCTTTTCTGTTTTGACGTCTTATAGTCGTCACACCTGCTGCAATATTTTCCCCGACAATTTTCCCACCCAGAATATTCCTTCAGGAACGATGGATGTTTCAACCCAAAAACCTTGGTCTTGCAGAAATCCGTGAGGCGTTCAAGGTGTTCGACCGCGACGGGAACGGCTTCATCTCCAAGCAGGAGCTGGGGATGGCCATGCGCTCTCTGGGCTACATGCCCAACGAGGTGGAGCTGGAGGTCATCATCCAGAGGCTGGACATGGACGGTGAGGACCAGGTCCAGGGTCGAGAAGATCTTCTCGCTCACCGACGTCTTCTCCTCCGCAGGCGACGGTCAGGTGGACTTCGAGGAGTTTGTGACTCTGTTGGGGCCCAAGCTGACGGCGGGAGTGCCGGACAAGTTCAACGGCACCGACTTCGACTCCGTGTTCTGGAAGGTGATTGTTTTATTTCTTTGGTTTGACCTTTTTCCACAGGAGGTGGAAGTAAAAACACACTTTAAGAATCATCCTCGTGTTCGAAGACGTCCTCGACTTTGATCGTCTCCTGTCATTGAAGTGTTCACAGATTAATAATGAAGCCTCTGAGGAGTTAATAATGTTATTGATCGACCATCTTTAAGAGAAGCTGTGGAACCGTCAAAGTTATGCAACCAATGACCTCATGTTCTTACTTATCTCTCAGTTAAATAAATATGGAAATAAAATGTTTATATCCATCGTAAATATAACATCGTAATTTTTTTATGAAGAACCAGATTTCATTTGAGAAAATGGTTCAAACACAAGAATGAAAAAAGGAATTTAAAATATTAACATATGACTTTTGGTGTCGTAATTATCATCGTTTATACAGTAAATACACTCTTAAAACTGCTGGGTTACAAAAAAGCAACTATTTATAACCCAACGCTGGGTCACAAAGGGACAGAGCCAATACTGGGTTATTTTGACCCAGCATGAATTAAACTATATATATATATATATATATATATATATTTGACGTATAACTTTGACGTATATATATATATATATATATATATATATATATATATATAATCCCAAGGAAAATCGATTCATTCATTAAATAAATAACAGTTATAATGGGTTGTGGGGGTGAAAAATAATATACAGAGAAAGGAATTGATCAAATATTTGGATATTTCATTTTAAGAGCTGATATAGTAATGATGTTGGATGGATGGATGGATGTAAGGATAATTGATTGATCCCCCGGAGGTAAACAGTTTTTGTCCAGCACCAACGACACATCCATCCATTAAGGAGGAAGAGAGAAAGAATCTAAGAAAACAAAGGAGACAGAATGAAAGAGAGAAAGAATAAATGAAAGAAAGAATAAAAAAGAGAAAGAATTAAAGGAATGATGAAAGAAAAAAGAATGAATGAATAAAAGAAAGAACGAAAGAAAAGAGACAGCATAAAAGAAAGAAACAAAGACAAATAAAAAAACAAAACAGGAAAAGCTAACAATAAAACAATCTTTCCTTGAATTCATCTTCTGAAGAAGTTCATGGAGCAGAAAAGTCTAAAAAGCTTCTCACAGCGAGTGTCTCTCAGTGCGACATGCAGAAGCTGACGGTGGAGGAGCTGAAGCGACTGCTGTACGACACCTTCTGCGACCACTTGTCCATGAAGGACATCGAGAACATCATCATGACGGAGGAGAACCACATAGAGAACCCTGAGGACTGTCAGGTGGACATCGACAGTGAGTTCACTTCGTCACCGTCAGTGTAGATCCTGGAGGTCGACTGTTCTTTTGGAAGTTTAGCAGAATATTGATCACTAACATTAACAATTAAAAAATGTTGTTTTTTATATCAAGTGCTTCATCATTTTTTAAATATATTGAATTCAATTATTTATAGATTGAAAGGTTGAATTTGATTTTATTGAAAAATCGAATAAAAAAAAAAGCATATTTAAAAATATTGAATTTGTGTTTATTTAATAAGTTTATTCAATTATTTATAAATTTCAAAATAATTGATTGTTATTGAATAATTTAATTTAATATGTTTTATATTTAAAATTAATTAGTTTTTGTTTATTTAATAATTGTATCAAATTATTTATAAATTACAAAATAAGTTATTGTTCTTAAATAATTAAAGTTAATATTTTTTTATTACAAATAATTGAGTTTGTGTTATTGGCTGAAATTAATTCAATATTTTTTATGTTGAATTTGTTGAATTTGATTGTATTGAATAATTAAATTAAATGATTAGTAAATTTAAAAAGTTGTCACTGTTTATTGTATAATGTAATTCATACATTTATCAAATTAAAAAAAGTGTGAACATGTTTTTGTTTTCAATCATGAAAACTAAGAAAAATAAGAATATTTTCCAAATTAATCCCCAAAAAAATTGAACATACAGTTTGATAATTTAAATCCAATAATTAAAAAATAAATGATCTCTATTTAATATTTTGTCATTTATGACCTTTTAAATTCAATATCAAAATTGTGCCATCAGACATTACCAAGGGATCACAGAGCAACTTGATCAAACCGATGGTGGCTCTACTACAGCAACATTTTATATTGAATTTAAAATGACATTAATTAAATAATTAGAATTTTTTTAACGCTGGCGCTGGTGTCATGGGTTCACCTTTGACCTGGATCGTGAGGCTCGTGAAGAGTCTTCAAATGTTGTTTCCTCACACAAATGAACGAAGCAAAGATGGAGGCTCCGCCCCCGACACTGACGACATGGTTTCCTCCGCAGGCTCCAGTCCGACGCAACAGGTCAAACAGACATGTGTGCGCAAGAGTCTCATCTGCGCCTTCGCCATCGCCTTCATCATCAGCGTCATGCTCATCGCGGCCAATCAGGTGCTGCGGAGCGGCATGAAGTAGGAGCGCAGGCGACCGGCGGCAAAGACTTGAAAAAAAAAAAAAAATACCGGAATCCATCAGCAGGGGGCGACACCCGCGTTGTGATAGTGCTCGTTAGCTTGGTGCGTGTCCGCGGGATGTGTAGTTTTTCGTAACCGTCCGATGTTTCCTTGTGGTAGCAGGTGTTTGAGGGGCAGCAGCGCCGCCTGGTGGCTGATCGTTGTCTCCGGTTGGTCTCGGCGAAGCTGGTTACGGAACTTTTTTTTTCGGAACGGACTTTGCCCGACTCGTCCGACGTCGACTCATCTATGCATGACGTGCATGGATCACCAAAAGAACTCTCGATTCGTTTGTAAGTAGAATTATTGTTCCCAAACTTTGAGCGGGTGAGTTGCTGCCCCCTGTCTGTGAGAAAAATGCATTCCCGGGAAAGAACATCGATGGTTCGCAGCAATAAGATTTCACATGAGTTTGAATTCATGTTGTTTTTCATCGAAGATGTTGTTCTGAAGGTTTTTACTTCCTGGTCAAAGTCAAACACAATAGTACCAAACACACGTTGGGTTTTGTTTCCTTGTTTTTTTGCTAATCGGGAAAATGCTAACGAACGCTAGTTTGGTTCCTTCGTCTCCCTTTTTTATTTAAGCTTTGGCAAAAAGATAAAAATAGCACAACAAGATAACAAACACATACTTAACAGGAAGTAAAAAACAGAAACACACTTTGGGCAAATCTACACAAAAATGGATAAAATATTTCTTACAGCTGTATTACAAAAAAAGCACCTTTTTTTAGAAACATAATAATTTCGGGCAATACTATCAACAAGAATCGGTCTGGAGAGCGAGAAACTAAAATTCGGAGCCAAGAAGGTTAACATTCGTGGCAATAAATCTTCTATCGTCACTTCGTATATGATGATGTGAACTCTTGGTTTGTGCTGATGTTTGTTGTTAATGTGGAACTCTTGTGTACCGGGACCAAAGCTGGACCACGAAACCGGGTTTTACATTTCTGCCATCTGCTGTCATGGAGTCTGTTTACGACTGAAACGTAGTCCTCTTTACCTGTTTTCTGATCAGTTTATCTTCCTTCGCCATGTGGTCATAATGATTGGGTCAAACCATCGGCGACAGGTGGGTTTTTAAGGGGTCTTCAATCTAGCAGCTGATATACATACGGACAAAGATGTTAGAAGTTGGTGCAAGAGTATATTTGACGGGTGGTTCAAAGGGTTCATAAAGATCTCTCATAGACCACAGTCCATTTTTATCCTTCCAGAGGGTTCATATTGGAGGGAACTGGACTGGAGTTCCCAAAA
The DNA here is from genome assembly GCF_982586985.1 of Callionymus lyra. Classification (NCBI taxonomy): domain Eukaryota; kingdom Metazoa; phylum Chordata; class Actinopteri; order Syngnathiformes; family Callionymidae; genus Callionymus; species Callionymus lyra. The sequence continues at coordinate 6,436,808 of NC_141818.1, read as the reverse complement.
AACTCAATCCAGTTGCCTCGCCCTGGAACTCTCTGGATAACCCTGACCTGGATTATTGAGAACCTACACGGTTCACTAGCTCCAAGTACTGTAACCTACCAGCTTACCTTGGTTCCCAAAGCTGTGACTCAATCTATTTAAGTATTGCCTGGATCCTAAAAGTTCCCTCTAAGTCCGGGGTCTCAAACCTGTCCTCAAAGGGCCGAGAAGGTGCAGATTTTTGGAACCAACCATTCACGCACATGTAGTTGAACCAATCAGGCATCTGAAGACTGTAAATGGTTGACTGTCCGTCAGGTGCTGCTTGTTTAAGCCGACACCTGATCTGTCAACTCGTGTGTGCTCGACTGGTTGTAGCAAAACAACCTGCACCATTTCTGGACGTGTTCAACACCCCTGCCCTGAGGAATACCCAGCTGCCTTCACCAACCACCCACATTGTCTCCGGGCTCTTGTGTTCTACACTCAGGCAGTGGAACCCCTTTAGGAAGTTATAAGGGACAGTGGAGCAAAAGGTTCTTTGCTGTAATAAATGCTAGAACCACCATGTACTCTAGGGGAACGTATTCTTCTTGTGTCAATCATCCCTCAATATGCCTCTTAAAGGAACACCAATTGAAGGAAGCAGCACTTGAAGATGTCAGTGCTTGGAACACTGCTTTCATTCTGAACCATTAGCCTCCCGGGGCTTAAAGTTTGGAATACTTTTAGCTTGTATTTCCAGCAATAACCATTTGATCTCTTAGGTTTTTATCAGGCTACATGGGTCGTTTGGTCCTTTACTAGCCCAAGATAAAACTCCTGCACTGTACACCTCATTGTAGCCTGAGGCAGACAGAAGCCCCTGAGGACCCCTACAATAACTGGCATCATGGATCATTGGAACCGCCAGGGAAGATATATGAAAAACACAAAAGACTGAGGTCTCTTTATCTGTTTCCAGCAATGTCTCTGCCCCACAGGGGGTGATTTTAGAGCGACCTCGGTAAACCAGCTCATCCCTTTTAGCGGTAACATAGACATCTGGGGAAGTTTGTACAGGGTCGTGGTACTCCGTGGTAAGCGGTACCTCTTGCCCAACTTCAGGTCCCAGTTTAGTTCTGCATCTTCAATTCTCCTAATGAACTAAAATTGGACTTTAAAAAGTAAAACATTTGTTTCCAGAAGTGTCGCCTACACATCACTCATCCAACGGGGGATTCAATGTTTTCCTTTTTTTGCACTTTACAAGAATGACTTACCGCCATGATTGTTCCGCCAGACAAAGAGTTAATGTATTTATCATAGACGTCTATTTTTGTGACTTCAGGTGTTTTTCTTTTCATTATTTTCCTGCCGTTGACAAGGAACTTTGATTTGCTGCCTTATTCTTTCAGAAACATTGTGAACGCACAATGATTTATTTATGATCCAAGCGTGATGTACGAGGGAAAAAAAAACAAAAGTGTATTTATTTTTCTTTTTAACGATAAAAAAACGTACCTGACACTTGTGAGAAGTCGACTGAATCTTCAGTGTAATGTACCTTGATACGTGTAGAGGTGTTACTAGACCATGTGTTGTCCACCTGACGTGTTTGTGTGTCTGTGGATCACAAATAAACACTCAGTCACTCTGCTGCCGCTTCAATTGTCCGACGCCTCCATCACAGGCTTTTACAGCCCACTGATCAAAATCCGGGATCGTTGTTGTGCTATTTTTTCTCCACAACTCAGCAGTTCGTACTGTGATGGGTTGTTTTTTTTTTGGAGCATTGCAGGATTTCTGTATTTATTCCTTTCTGAAGCTTTTACTGTCGCATTTATCAGATGAAACCTGTTTCCAGGTTCAAACCCGTCTAAATCGGAAAAAAACAAAGAGTCTAGAAAGCTTTCAAGTAGATCCCATGACCCTGAACATACTCCCTCAGGTCCCTCACTGCCATGTCCATGAAGTCAATAACTGATACGAACACAGGAAGTATCTTTCTCCCATCCTTTTTCTATAGACACTGGTGTCGGCTTGAAGGAGGACCACCATCCTGGTTATCTTTGGCTCTTGTTCACAAGTGACAGAAAAGCTGGAGCATCGTTTGGTCTATGTATCTATCTGTTGTGGTGAGGAATGAGCTGAGCCAAAAGGTAGTTGTTCTACATTCCTACTGTAATTTATGGTTACGGTACTAGTTGCTAGTACTGGTTAGTTTCTGGACACTTCCTTGGAGATGCTATAAAGAGATTGGTCATTGGTACCAGTAAGTAATTATTATGTGTAATATGCCTTTCTCGGATCAGGGTCACAAAGTACTTCAACAATCGAAACAATACACAGTTTAAATACATACTTTAAAAGGCCAAGACAACACGATGTTTCCTGAAGGAGTCAGTAGACTACAAAGATTAGGAGCAACAGCCTGGAAGGATTGAACCGTGTTCAGGAACCATCAGTAGATTCTGATCCACAGACCTCAGAGCCCGAGCTGGGGTGTAAGTCTGGATCAGATCAGTGATGTAAGGAGGAGTCTGACCATGAATAGATCTGAAAGTAAGAACCAGAATTTTAAATTGATCCTGAAAGAAACTGGAAGCCAGTGAAGAGCTTTAAGGATCAGAGAAATGTGAGTTCTTCTACTAGAGCAGTTCTGGGCAGGTAGGTCTCTCCAACTGGTCTCTTCCCTTCTGTTATGGAGTCTCCTGAGGGACAAAGGTTGTTCTGGCATCTTATCTCCTGAGGTGTTTCTGTCACACCGATTGGAGATCCAACATCACACCCAGGACACACCAAACTTTGCTCGGTTCACCTTGGTGTCGAGTCCGCCCTGGATGACCGAGCGTTTCATCTGATCGATGTTTTTCCTTTAAACAGTTTCCTTCCAGCCCGAGTCACTCGATATTAAATCTTCTCGGCTCATGTTTCCCCCTGATTTGAATCCCGACTCCGTTGATCCCCGGATCACGGCTGAGCGGTCACCGCTGGGCTAATGTGGATGTTTGTTTCCTTCAGGCTCTTATTTGCATCGAGCGGGGAAAAAAAAGATGAATGTCACGCATGCTGTTTTCTTTTGATTACCAATGTTTTCACCTCCGGGCGTTCAGCCGCTGATTAATGTCGAGACAAACCAAATGAAACGCCATTTTGTTCCCCCTCTCCTCCCCGGGGCGGCGAGTTGAGTTTGTTTTGTCGAGTTTGTTTTTGTGCGTCCCAGACCTCCCGATAGTTGACAGAGTGACACGAGAGGAACTCATTAATGAGATTTTTTTTTCCCAACTTGTTTTCTCCCTCCAGAGTCGGAGCTGAAAATTAAACGTCTAATTGGTCTCGGTACTGGTCAGGGGTCGTGACCCCCCGAGGCTGACGTCGCCGCGAAAAACTTTTCACTTAAGAAGTCAGACGACAATGATCGCGCCAGATAATCTGATTTGGGTTCGGAGGAGAATTCAAGCCTTGTGGCGCTTTATCAGAGACGCAGTCGTCTTATTTCACGAGTTTGTGGTGAAGATAAAAACAGGAAGTGAAGATTAAAGCTGATTAAATTAAAGATGCAGAAGTTTTTTTTATTTTTTTTAATAATGAAAAAGAAAAAAGCCGATTGTGGGGAAAGCGTCGTCTTGAATTCTAATGAAAAATAGTTGAAGCCACTGAATATCTTTTGAGTTTTCTTTTCATTCACTGCTACATGTTTGTGTTGAGGCTGATTCACATGGTAGAGTCAATGCAGAGGTTAAACTGTTGCGCTACAATATGGGGGTCCGGAGTGCAGATTTAACGTGGCAGCTCTTCCGTAGGAAGACAAAGGTACTTTCTCTACTATCTGCAATTTTCCACTAACTTTAGACCCCCAGCTCATTAACCTACTTTTTGTTTTTATATCAAAGAAGGCTGGAAGTTAATTAATACAAAATACATAATGTATCCAATACATTTAAAAAAAAATCTTGATTTACGAAAACGGACAATAATAATGTTTATTGTTTAAAAAAGTAGGAAAATGAATTTTTAAAAGATGGAATAAAAAGTTTTATATAATTAAGAAAAATGAATCAATAACCATTAAAGAAAAACATTTTGACACTCGACTAACCACCAACAGTTTTACCAACTTTTTGTTTTAGATGAATTTGATTGACGTTTTCGTTTTCAGGAGTCACTGAATCTTGTTCAAAAATGATCGTGGACTATTAGTCCATAGATCGATGGAACTAAAATGATAAAAGTTGCATAATATTGACGTAAATATTAAATCTGTATCAATTGAATTTTGGTTGTAAGGATATTACGATGCGATGAATTCAGAAACATATTGTTGAGTTTTGAGCATCTTGTCTTGCTTTGGAACCAATGATGAGTCACAGATTTTGTGCACATTTGTGCGCTTTAAATGGATGAAAATGTCCAAAAATGCTAAAAAACGAACGCTAAAAGGGCATCTGAAATCTGAAAAGCTTTCAAATGAATATACTTGGGTTTCGACAGAGTAATCTCTAGAGTAGGTGAACCGTCAAGCAGTTTTAAGGTGAACTCATTTGAGTTAACGATCATTAGTTAGCATTAGCAATGCTAGCCTAAAAACTTGACGACGACACCGGTCGTCTACGAGTCAATATTTAAACTCCGGTTCGTGAGCAGACGCTCAGAGCTGCTGCCGAACACAAACACAGGATTAGGATAATGAGGCACGCTCACGGATTAATTACTTCACGGCGTGTGTTCTCTCGTGTCACACTTCCCGACCTCCCGCCGATCAATTAGCGGAAAATATCCGTCGCGCTGACGGCGCTCGTTTCTCAGTCGACTCGGGCTCCAGCGTCGGCCCCGGGAAGAAGGCGAGTGTGTGGGGAGGGTTTCTGGTCGACTTCCCTGGAGTCTGTGGTCTCCAACAGTTGCAGCCAAGAACCTCACGGTGATGAGGAGGTGTGACCTGCACCACTTCAACAGGAAGTACATCTGGTCGTTCGTCACAGACAGGAAGTCTCCCCGGTTCGTCTCCATGCTTGTTGCATTACTGAAACCTAGAGAGAGTCACCAGCAGACCCGTGACTCGTGGGTTAATGCAGGACTCGGATTCAGGCGACGTAATCAAACCCCTGTCAATCCCGAGGAGCGTTTTTTTGCGATCTTTGTCATGAAGTGCGAATCTCATCTCGGTGCGTCGCCGAGACTCGCGGGGAAGTGAATTGCTTCGTCGCCTCCAGGTAATCAGAACCAAATTGAAGTCATCCCCGGCACCAATTTGGGTCAATATGGCCGCCCGCCAGCACGGATTCACATCCGCCGTTAGTGGCGTGTGAATGAGATTGGAATCTCATCTGCTGTCGCCGACATGTCGCGCAACACGGAGGGGAAGTAGATTGATAGGTAGGTTGGGGGGGCAGCAGGTGGTCGAGTATTCCCCAGAGGATGGACATGGAAGTGGGAATAATCCCGAGGATTGATTTGATGACGAAGAGGATCAGGAAGATCAGAAGTTAGTAGAAAAACGTGAGCATCGTTTAAGTGATTTTAAAGTTGAACAAAAATATAATTGATCCCGAATGTGAAATCATGGACGTGATACTTACATATACAAGAATGACACTGAGGGACAAAGGCGACACCTATCGGAGAATTATAAACGGTGCATGGTTGGACAAAGCTAAAAAAAAAAGTAAGTAAGTAAGTAAGTAATATTTATTTATATAGCGCTTTTCGAGACCAGGGTCACAAAGCGCTTAAACAATCAAAACAATACTCAAAAAAGTACATACTTTAAAAGCTAAGAAATGTCACTTTTGTTTAGAAAAATATCCCATGTTCATTTTTTTTGGGTCAAATTTCCTGTTGTTTAAAACATTAAATAATGTTATGAATAATATAAATAATACATGAAACAAAGGAAGGTATTAAGTCAGAAAAAAGTAGGAATTCAAGAAATAAAATGACAAAATTATAATCTAAGGAAAAGAAATGTAAAAATAAAAATCAAGCAGATAGTTCGACAAATATCACGTCCATGATGATAAAAATATAAAAATAATTGTGAACATAAAATAAAACAATAGTGATGTAATGCTGTAATACATTTAAGAGGTCAGGATTTATAGGAAAAATGGGGAGAAAAAAGAGACCAAAACAAATCCAAATTCGTATTTTAAAATGTATAAGTAATATTTGTTCGTAAAAAAAACAAAAAAAACAAACACAAAATAACTGTAAGAATAAATAAATGATAAGATAAAATCGAAATATAAAATAAATATATACAAGCTTGACCCACCACGAGGCTGGACAGAGACTCTAAAGTCTCTACATCAGGACCGGATCATCAGTATCTAAGTCGTAGGTTCTAAGACCAGTGTTCAGCGGCAGAGGTCCGGGGACGTGGGCAGGACGCTGCTGTAGTACGGGAGCCCATAGGTGGCGCTCATCGCGCTGGCGTGCCGCAGGTTCTGCACTTTGCCCAGCTGTCGCAGGTGGAAGAGGACGGTCAGTTTTCGGGTCATGGTCCGGAGAGCCAGGAAGGAGGCCAGGATCTGGGCCAGAAGGAAGAGCAGGTAGAGCGAGTGCACGGCTCGCTCCAGAGGCAGGATCAGCGTGTCCTCGTCGGTCAAGAAGAACAGAAGGATGGGAAGCTGGAAGGTGAAGGACAGCAGCCAGAAGACTGACAGCTCCGGCACCTGAGGACCCACAACCACAGCTTTGAGTTCATACTTCCAGAGTGAAGCATCACTTGTGTCTACTACTAGTACTACTACTGCTACTACTGTGACATGTAAACTAGCAGGATTTATCAGAGTGAGGCATCATTTTTTATCCAAAGTGAACTCAGAGTGATGCGTCACTTATTTTCTAATAAGACGTAAAAGATAGTCAGAGTGAGACATCGCTGGTGGTCCTGGCTGATATAAAAAAATCTGGTCCAGAGTGAGACATCCATTCAAGTTGAGAGTTAAACATCACATTTTGTCAGAGTGATACGTCACTCCTTCTCCAGAGTGAGAAATCACGAGTGGTCCCGGCTGATATAAAGATTCTGGTCCAGAGTGAGACATCACTTCTTGTCGAGGGTTAAACATCACATATTGTCAGAGTGATACGTCACTCTTTTTCCAGAGTGAGGCATTACTAGTGGTCCCGGCTGATATTAAAAAAATCTGGTCCAGAGTGAGACATCACTTCTAGTTGAGAGTTAAACATCACATATTGTCAGAGTGATACGTCACTCCTTTTCCAGAGTGAGACATCACTAGTGGTCCCGTCTGATATAAAAATTCTGGTCCAGAGTGAGACATCACTTCTTGTTAAGAGTTAAACATCCCATTTTGTCAGAGTGATACATGATTTTTTGTCCAGGGTGAGACGTAAAGTGTAGTCAGAGTGAGACATCACTACTGATCCCAACTGATGCATAACTTCTAGTCCAGTGTGAGACATCACTTTTTGTTGGATCCAGAGTGAAACGTCACTTCTTGTCCAGAGTGAGCGAAAAAAATTAAGCTAAAACGAGATGGCCCTTTTTTTTTACAGAGTGAGATTAATATAACATTTTGAGTGATACGTCACTTCCTGATCTCAGTGGGACAAAATGTAGTTTGAGTGAGACACCATTATTTGTCTACAGTGAGATGTAGAATTTCGTCAGAGTGATACATCGCTTGCAGTTCTGAGTGAGACACACCAATTTTTGTCCAGGTTGAGAGATACAATTAAGTCTAGAGTGAGATGTCACTTGTTTTCCAGAGTGAGACCTGAGAGTGATATGTCAGTCATGGACCAGAACGAACCATCAGTCATCGCTAAGAGTGATACTGTCATCAACTGTTGTACAGAGTGAGACCTCATGTGTAAATCGGAGCCTTCAGCCCTCAGTTCCAGGTCCTTCACCGCTGGCCTCTGGACTCACCTTCTCATTCAGGTTCCCGACGTAGCCCAGGTAGAGTCGTATCACTTCCACCAGCGTGAGGAGAACCACGCCGGTCACCAGCAGACCCTGGTAGTAGGCAGGAAGGTACTGGAACTGGAGGAGCAGATCTTAGCTCCTGGTCCACCTGGACCTTCTCACCGAGACTCACCTTTGCCTCCAGCATGAAGACGGAGGAGAACCACCAGCAGGGGAAGTAGAAGAGGTTGAAGTAAAGAAGCATCTGGAGAGGAAGATGAGACGCCAGCGTGTTGACCGCTGCTGGACACATGGACCTAGTCAGTCTCTTCTGTGATAGGACACCCAGACTTGAACTCACTGACCCGGGGTCTGATGGCGTCCCCTCTCGTCGCCGTCGTCCAATCGGCTGCTGCCGTTGTTCCAGACCGACGTCCCCACGTGGGCCAGACCCATCTGCAGGTTCTCGGGCGAGTAGAAGACCGGCATGGTGGCCCGGTGACCGACGGAAGCGGTTTGACTGCTAGTTAGTGACCAGACCAGAGGCCGGTTAATCAGATTACAGGAGGAGGCGGAGCCAGATTAGACCACATGGTTGTTAGGATTACAGGAAGTTAGTGGACATAATGCTGAGTCAACATTGCTACAATTACTAAATACAACGTCTTAATTAATATGATGTCATTATATTAGATGAACAACAATTAAAAAAGGGCTATATAAGTTTTAAAAAATAAGGTTTTATTATTATTATTATTACATTATGATCTTTCAACTATTTAATTAAATATATAAAGTTGTTTCAATTATAATTACAATTTATTTTTATTATTATTATGTTATTGTTCAATTCAATTCAAATTATGTTAATATTTTCACTTGTATTTTTCTTGTTTTTTTTCTTGAATGTCTGGATTTGAGATGAATTACAACAATCAGACAATAATCCGTTTTTATGTGTAACTGGTCATGAAAATAAATATAGCTGTTTTTTTTCCGTTAGGATTTACTTTTGTTTTATTTGTAACTTTTTGTTATCAGGTTAAAATCAGGTTTTAAATGCTTTAGTTCGTCAGGATGAAGGACACTAGTCTTTAATTCAAGACCTACATTAAAAGGAAAAGTTTTTATTTTGTAAAATAACTTCCTATGTCGAATTGCGATTGAATATAATTGAGAATAAAAACGTAACAAATATATTTATCATGTTTATTTACGGGACACCTGCACACTCGACACCGGGGCCGGCGAGCTCTCGGAACGGAACCCGAACTTTCCAGGTCCTTGAGGTTCCGCTCGTCATTAACGCCGTCCCCGGGGGTGCAGTGGCGCGGTGCGGCCACCAGATGTCGTCACAGCTCGTCCCGCGGGGCGTGCAGCGGGAAGTTCTGGAATTCTTCCGGAACTTTTTCACCTTTCTGGTCCCTCTTGTAGAACCCTAGAGAGTCCAACAGGGCGCTGATGTCATCGGCCTTCATGCCCTTGACGGGTACAGTCTGGAAATAAACAAACAACAAGAATAATAACGACAACTAGAAAGTGTGATCCTCGAGCTCCCTCTAGTGGTCAGTCAGTGAACTATTGTACCGATGTTTGTTTTATTCATTAAATCAATGAGTTTTTATTTGCCAACCAACGGCGACTAATATTTCTAATTAAGTATTTAAACAATACATATTTATTTAATAATCTACAAAGTTACAATATGTATTCAAAACACAATTTAATTTACTTGATGATTTATTTATAACCAAGATAAGATTATTTTTAATGCAATTAAATAAAACGTGTATTTATTACTTTATGTCAAATAAAATGTATAATTTACCACTTACCCTTCAAACCATGTTGAAAAAAGAAAAAAGTATTTGTACTGCACATGGAAAAAGTCATTATTTGAATAAAACTAATAATCTTCATGTCACCTTGACGACTTCGTCTTTGTCGTCATAGAATACGAGACGAGGCTTCTTCTCCTCCGAGGAATCGTACTCCAGGTTGTGGCTGCGCAGAAGTTTAGGAGAAAACATGTTTATTTCAAGGTGATTCTAACCCTGAGAGCAGCTCGGTCATCCGGGAGAGACGCGGAGAAGGATACTAGAGCGCGGAGCGATCCATCAAGAAGTGATGCAGTTCCGGCATCTTCTTTATGCCTCATCCGACCACGCTGGGAGCCTGCAGGGGGCGCAGTGGAGCAGAAAGAAAGTTCCTTTAATTCATATTACACTTATTTATTTACTCCGAATGCACATACATATTAATTTATTATTAATTTCACAGTATATATTTCTTATCTATACTAGATACATATTTAAACATATTTTTTTACAAATATTTTCATACATTTCTGATGATGTTTTATATTTTATTTTTTATTTTTCAATCATGTTATTTTATTTCAAGATGTTTTATTTTAAGGTTCATTAAAACACCTTTTAAACATTTTCTAAAAATGTCATTCATCTATTTGAACATTTTATTACGAAACTTATTTCTTTATTGCCTGTACTGCCACAAAAAAATACTATGTTGAATTTACTACACTGGAAATAAAATTGTAATTTTACACCTTCTTTTCTTAAAGTCGAAACACTGCTTTAAATATTTCAGTGTTTTCTCAAGTAAAATATTATTAATTTGGTTTCTTATCTATTTTAATTTATTAATAATAATGAAATTATGATATATCAAAATTCTAGTATTACAATGGTAAACATGAATAAATATTGGAATTAGCATTAATAATGTATATAATCGTATTGAAAAAACACGTTGAAATTCTAACAACACTTCGTAATCTTATTTTAAGTGACTTTCTAAACTTAAGGACATAAATTAATGTATTTATTAACAATAATTCACTGGTTTCTTCAAAAGACTCACCAAGAGTTTCGCTCTGGCAATGACTCGTTTCTCTTCCTTCGCGGTCTCGTTCTCCTGGGTCGCCGCCTGGACGACGAGCAGCAGAACCAGAACCAAACAGAACCTCATCCTGGACCAGCTCGATCAGTCTGAAGATCCTGCAACAGTGTCACAGGTGTGGGGGGCAGCAGACGGAACCACGGCGGGTCCAGTGAGGAGGGGTCGCTGTCGTCACGTGACTTCAGCCCCAACTTTTAAATATTAACACTTTAAAATTTGGTCAAAAACTGGAAGAGTCAGCGAGTCATTCCACAGGTGACGAGAGTTTGTTCCGATCCATTTCAATTTTAATTCATGAACTTCACAGTCCATCACGGACCCCCCTGCAGTGGTCAGTGGTCTCGTCTCAACACCTGCGCTCTTATCTATTCGTCACACGCCGGTGGGAGCTTCACAGATGTTCTGCTGGTCCAGGTCCAGATGAAGTTCTGACGCAGGTGAGGTTCACGTGTCTTGTAGAGTGAAGGGAGGATGATGTCGTGATATCGTGGTGAGGAAAGAGCTGAGCCAGGAGACAAAATGTTGACCATTGTTTCACTTGCTGTTATATTTAGCATACATAGAGTCATTTACGTTAAATTTTCACTGATGAATGTATTAAAAACATCTTGTTCTGTAGCAATTAATCTACTAAATTAATTAAATACCAATAAAGTAAGTACAAAACCATTCAAAAGAATAATAATAAGCAGAAATTATATATAAATCCTATCATGATTATAACAACAACATGTTATTGAATGTACTGTTATTAAGGAATTACAGAGAGTCGAAGAGAAAAACGTTTTATTTATGTTTTTTGAGAATGATGTTGAACAAAAGCAAAGAAAAAAAACTGAATTATTTGAGTTTACTTCGCCAAACTAACACGCTTCTGGCACTTATGTTTTCATTTCTGTCATATTTTGACAACTGACCTAGACCTGAGTTTTGGATTATCATTGGATTGTTTTTAGATTTAAAAAAAATCCTGAATGGAGAATGATGGAAAACTGCGTATACAAATAAAGTTCATACAAACGCATTACAAACAAAAATAACAAGCGAAAACATACGATAAATACCTTATTATAATAATATCAATAACTTTTCGTGTTAATATATTAACAAGTAATTGAATAAATTCAGATTATGAATGATCGTCATAGCCAAAGAAAAATATAAAAAACTGTTCATTTTTGTTTTTGAAAAGGCCTATGAACAAAATCAAAATTAATAAAATTAAATAAAACAAATTAAAATATACCCTTTTTTATATTTGTTTTTTTTTTTATCAACGTGCAATAACCCAGGGTCGCCACACGGTGGGGGAAGAGGCGCACAAACGCTCGGTGGTTCGACTCCAAACTAAATAAACTCTTCCTGTCTGGAATGCTGCAAACGTCTTCCAGACATTTTGAGGACCGGACTCGTGTTCTGGGTCATCCTGGAGCCCGCTGGAGTGGACCGGGTCGCGGCGATGATGTGGTGACGCGTGGATGGATCCACATGTGTTCAGCATCAGCATGTTTCTGCTCCAGTCACGTGACCAAAAGAGAAGCAGAAGTTGTTCGTTTTTTTTTTTTCTGCTGACAAAGTGGAAAACAAGCTGAGGGATGAAGGAGGTTTTTCTCTCCCTCTGAGAGTCCAACTCGAGGGGCCACAGCGTTGAACAGCCAACAACTCCCTCGTATATTTTATAATTTATTAGACTTTTTTTTTTTACCGCCAACTCTGACATAAAAAAAACACCACAATACAGACATAAATCTACTTCCTGTCTTCATTTAAAAGTAATTTTTGACACTTCAAATCTTAAGTGATTCTCAATGGTCACGTTTAGTGCTTTAAAATTGTGTTTTCCTAAAATGAACTGTTCCGTTTTTGTAGGTTTATGGTTTTAAGTAATTGGAACATTATCGATTAATCTATTTTTCGAGTGTACATTTTTAAATATGCTTTATTTTGAAAAAAGTTAGTTTTATTGGTTTATTGGGTTATGTTTTGTCAAATTAAAAACTTTAATGGATAAAACACGTTTAATAAATATATTTGTTTTTTCAAATGAAGTAAAATGATAAGAAAATAAAAGATAAATGTGACTTTATTTCATTTTATTTTCATTTTAGTTTTGTATGACAAAATCATTCAAAATGTATTTACGAAGTTGAATTTTAAACATAAGAAGTTTTTATTTTTCATATGAGGAATAAATAATGTGCTTTCAAGAGCTCAAGTTCAGTTCTAGGGCATAACAACTGATTCATCAAGTGTGAGAGCGCCCCCTTGTTGCACACGTGAACACTAAAATAAGTAAAATAGTGACGAACACGAAGACTATAAAGCCGTGTTGAGTTCATCAAGTTATGATGGGTTGTTTGAAAACTACATTTCTTTTCAAGTCTGAGATCAAACGGTCAAACACCTTCTGGCAGCAGCTCGGCCAGACTCTGACTTCCTGTCCCACCGGTCAGTCTGCGGGGCGAGTTATTTATAGTCCAGGGAGAGAGAGAGAGAGAGAGAGAGATGTAAACAGTCATGATGGGTGTCTTATCAGTTCTGCTACTGAGCTCCGTCTTCTCGTAAAGCCACGAGGAAGTGGGGCCACGTGGAGGATCCTGTCAGGAAGAGGCTAATGAGGCCCCTGACTCAAAGGCTCCTCCACTCACGCTGGGGGCAGAGGAAACTCTCTGGTGGGGCTCGGAGCAGCAGGTGTTGGGTCAGGACCCGACTGAGGGAAGCAACCGGTTTTTCTTTTAGGTTCTCTTATCCGGGACAGAGATACTTAATAAAATGGGGAGCCAAGTCATTGAAGACTCGGTGTAGAACTTGAGATGCCCTGGTCAGACCGAGGTCAAAGATCCGGCGTATGGCTTTAAAAAATAGGACCAGGTCGAAAACCCCCTTTTATCTGAGGTCCTACCGCCGGTGGGCTCCTCTGCGAGACAGTCGGAGTCTGAGACCCACCATCTTTATCTCCTCTTCAGTCACAAGACTGCGGCGCATCACCGAGGCACGTCGTCTGGACCAGAAGTAGGTCAACAGACAAGAACAGTCCTGGCGTGGGCGTGAAGGGGGGGACTTGGACCGGCCGAGGTGGGAAGGAGAGGGGAGTCGGATCGACACCCATAGCTGTCCGGTTCCTGGGCCACATCAGAGGAGTCGGTAGGAGAGGAGGGGGGTGAGCAGACAGCAAACGGTGGTCCCTCCCTCTAATCTCCGCCGGCTAATCAGAAACACATGCTCGTCCTCCATAATGGCTCCAGTGTAGTCCTGCAGCAGCGCAGACCCACTTCTGAGGCTTAACCCAGTGAACGCCGTCCATGCCGAGCCTCACAAACACATTTGCTTTTGTGGAACGTTTAGTCTTGTGATCCTGATGCTTCACGGTTTCTGGAGAGAAAAGCGGAAACTTTCTGCAGCCGAAGAGAGGAAGGCGGGGGGGGGAGGTGTTTGGGTCAGTAGAGTTGCGTGAAAGCTGAAACCTCAAGGCTCAAGAGTCCCAGCAAACTGTCGCGATAGCGAGAGAATCGGAGGAAGAGGTGAAGGAAACGACGAGGAGAGCGACAGCAACCACCCAGACCGGGCTGTTATTCAGTGAGCGATTTCCACAGTTGTGCACGCGTTTTCCAGAAGTCATCTGGGAAAGTATGCGGGTGAAGATGGATGAGGTGTCACGTTCGAGGCCGCAAAAATGCAAGTGTTATGAGACGATCGGAGTCTGAGAGTCGCATGAATGAAAGACGGACGAGATTCGTCAAAACAAGACACTTGTTTACCAAAAGAAACTGACTACATTTGAAAGTGTGGAGGCAGGACTTGCCTCAGCCCGACGGACCATATTGATCAAGGTTTTCATAGCCCCCTCAGAGTCTCACTGGACCCTTGTTCTAGCTCTTGACCTAGGGTCCCCGGGTCCTTTGACACCGTGTGGCTTCTCTATTGGATAGGAATGGTTTCGGACAATGGTCCTTGTTTCCTTGATACCATCACCTAGGGTATTTCTATAAGAGGTTATGGTTGTTTTTGGCGACCTCAACCTGGACCTATCATACGGTATCATCCAGAAACTCCTTATAGTGTCAGTGACCTTGTGAACCAAGGCCGACCTAGATGTAATGCTCGTAGTTTTACTTAGTTTAAAGAGTTGCCAGTTCCAGAGGGATCCAGATATGTGGATGGAGCTATGGTACATAAGGTCCTAGTCCCTTTGAGCAACCACATTCAAAACATCTACTTGGATTGACCCTCCAGAAACTGCTGGAGATCCCCTCGACCTCATGGATCAGGATTCTGCTGACCGAGAATTCCACTCCTGTAAGTAGTTCAGTGGGAAATCAAGTGTGACGCTCCCAGCTGTATTTGGATCTTGGTTCTATGGGTCTCAGGGTTCTGAGGCACTCAGGATCAGATCAGCTTCTGGTTGTACAAAACCACAATCCAGTCCATGACACCCTGACACGGATACACTTGAGGGGAGGGCCACACACCAGGGTCTCCTACTCATTGGTTTATCGGGTCTATAAAGATTCAGAGTCAAACAATACAAACTAGAAAAGCACTGAGAAAGATGACTTCAATAATAACAGAGCATTAAATCAATAAAATAACTTATTCGTTTTGAGAGAAAATCTGTTTCCTGAACCAGGAACTGACCTCATGCTTCTAGTATAGCATCTTAACTAATAAACCATGTTGTCGAATGAACAACAACAGCACAACTTGTCAACACAATCACATGGAAGTTGAGAATCAAATGTATTCTCTTAACATTAAACTTGTTTTTTTATGACTTTTTCTCCGATCCTTAAAACTCTTCACTGGCTTCCAGTTTCTTTCAGGATCAACTTTAAAATTCTGGTTCTTACTTTCAGATCTATTCATGGTCAGGCCCCTCCTTACATCAGTGATCTGATCCAGCCTTACACCCCAGCTCGGGCTCTGAGGTCTGTGGATCAGAATCTACTGATGGTTCCTGAACACGGTTCAGGACCAGAGGAGAGAAATCTTTTCAGGCTGTTGCTCCTAAGCTTTGGAACGATCTTCCTCTGTGTTTGATGATCTACTGACTCCTTCAAGAAACATCTTAAGACGTTTTTATTTGTTCAGGCTTTTTCTTGATTTTCTGGAACTCCTGTGTTGTTCTCAGTATTATCTTGATCTTTAAAGTATATACTTTTTTGAGTATTGTTTTGATTGTTAAAGCGCTTTGTGACCCTGGTCTGGAAAAGCGCTATACAAATAAATATTACTTACTTACTTACTTACTTATTTTAATGTGGACGCATGAGTAACAGCAGTTTAAAGCCACTCTAGCGAATGATGAATCCTTCAAAACCTTCCTGGAACCAGATGGAACTACAAAACACTCAACGTCACCAATGAGTTATACTTAGTAAACAAACACAAAACGTCTTCGGTAGATGTATTAAGAACTATTCTCGGGTACATTAAGGGAAGCGTCGACTCAAACATTAGCTCACGCTGTACGTTGAAGACTCGTTTTTGGGTTATTTTTCGCTGCAACAGACGAGCAACAAACTTCTCGGTCTCTGTGACCCAGTTTCAGCACTCGGTCAGCTCGTCTATTTGGGAGGTCGGTTCCGTGCGGTTTTCTCTCGATGCGAGTGTCGAGAGCAGACTTTTTTAGCTGCGAGGGAGTTTTGGCTCGTTATAATGACAGTCTTAAATCGCAGAGTAAGTAGATGTCACTGGAAATCTACGAACATACATCTGATGCTGGCGCTGTTTCCTCCCCCGGCCTCCCCCACTGCACCCCACCGGCGTTATGGTTTGGGAGCTGACCTCAGTCCTCTGTGGTTTTGGATCTGGAGAAGCAGCAGCTCCGTTTCCAGTAAAAGTCGCTTTATAGTTTTCTGCCCCAAAAAACTCGGTGGAGCCGTTTTTAAACGTCTGCCTTGCAGTGACTAGAAGCACCACGTGGGGGCGAATTGGTGTTTTATTTCTGACATGTTTGAGAGACTTTTGGAAAAACCATTCAACATATACTTATTTAGCAATATGCAATTCCAATGGTGCTAACCTGAGGCTAGCTTTTTCTTTGCTTGTGTTGTACGTATGTGGATATTTTCTTATAAGGTTTAACACACAATAGATATTAAGTTCAAGATGTACATTCAATAAAATCCGGGGAAAGAATGTAAAAATAGTGTGTATTGAGGAAAACATTTGAAAAAAAACAAGCATATTAAATACTTACAAACACAAAAATAAGTTGACAATCAGCAGGAACTTTGATCAATTCCTGTTCAAGATTTTGTGAATTTCTTCCAATACTTCTTGCAAGTAAATATTTTAAAAAGTATTAAAAGCAATTTTACATCTTACATACACAGCGAGTCTTTAACTTACCAAATTAGCATTAATGTTGCCATTATTAGTTAGCATTAACCAACCCCTGTTTTCAAGAGATAGACTTTAACTGCAAAATGTAGTTTTCTCAAAAATGTTTGGCGCGTTGGCAAAAAGAAGTTGTTGCTAACACGAGTTAGCAGCAACAACAACAACTTATTTTTTTTGCCAACATGTACGTTACGGTATTCAAAATGCTATTATTAAACACATTGCTAACTGACAACAAACAGTTCAAACACTGTCAGCATGATCGTATGCTTTCAAGGTCAAAGTTCATTATGAAAATCTAATTTTACGTCCAATTTCAGCGTACCAAGTCAGTCAAAACTTTGGCGTGACAGTGAGAGTGCAGATTGGACGACTTACGAGTCGACCCTTGATGTCATCAAGTTACCACGAAGATGTTTTCACAAACCAAACAGAGGCCCGAGTGTGACCCCTGAGGGACTCCATATGTAACATGTTAGCCCATATGGCAGCAACAGTAGTAAGACCAGAGTGGACCGGTCCAGACCTTCATCTCATCAGTGATGAATCCTTAAATTCCTGGTCAGTCCTCCATCAGCGTCTTTCAAGTGTAACCTGACTCTGCGTTCTTTCTGCTTTGCATTGCAGAAAATATTTGTCTTTTCCCCCCTCACTCATAAATTTCCTTCTTCCTCTCCTAGCAGGGACTGAAATGGCTACCAGATGTGGTTCCAATCTGTTTCTGTTGCCGTGGAAACCAGGGGACTGGAAATAGGTTTTGTGAGTCCAGGGCTTTTGGCTGACTCACTGAGCTCTAAAGCAGAGCGGCTCTACAGACTTGGCAGGCTCGGGGTGCCGCAGTCGTGTTTAGACTGGCAGCCGGCGTGTCATCGAACCCCTCGATCCCCGAACCCCGACTCTTGCACCGCAGAACAGTCGGCCCTTTGTGTTCGTTTGCGCGGCGGGCGCCAGAGTGAACTTCAGCCAAGACGTCGGGCACGACTCCTGGAGGTTGAGCGAGGGGCCAGTTGGAGCGTCGCACCTCGTGTCACGCGGGCGACAAGTGTCGGACGGCTCAGCTGAGAACCTGCGAGTCGACGACAGGCAGATGGAGACGTTCGTATCAACGATCCGCGACACTTTCAGTCGAGGTTTCGATGTCGGCGGAGTCAACTTTTTAGAAAACACTTTCAACAGCAAGGACTGAACCAAAGTGCTGACTCATCATACTTCAGTTCAATTTTCTCTATGATAAAACATTTGCTTTCCCACATCTTCATTGGACAACCAATGCTATTAGTATCACGATACAGGGTCAACAATACTATATGTTGTGGTACTGTAGTAACAAGGATATATGTGTAGTATTGTCAAGTACTTGACTCTGGTGTTGCAGAATTTACAGATCTCGTAACTGCTTTCATTTGTTCTGATACCAAAAATACGTCCAAACATCAGCTTTAAGAGCTGCTGTAGTCGACTGTATCCTCTCGTCCTCGGTTATTGGCAGGACAGGATCTCAGTGGGATTTCATTGTTCCTTTAGCTGTGGAGGACGTAATGAATGCTGCCATCTAGCGGCCATAAGAGCAATTGCAAGATAAAAATGAACAAAGGCCGTAAATATTTGCATGTTATTTGTAAATAAAAATCAATATTATTTGATTCTCAACACACTATATTGAAATATAAACCGTCAACAACTATAATATAAATGATTTAAAAGCCAAAATAAAGTTAGATTTTTCGTAATGGACTTTACCTGCTGGACCCTCGACTATGGTCCTGAAGCCATCTTGCCAAAGAAAGGTTTCCAAAGAACGTAAAATCGTCACAACTAGTCTAAGCTCGCAAGTATTGAACCTCTTTAAAACCTTCCACAGTCTTGAATTGAAATGAGTGAACATAAATAAAAAGTTTGGATGAACCAGCGACGTCTGGAGATCCTGTGGTAATAATTCTCGATTAGATCATTACGAATGTCTTTATCGCGAACGTCTCATCGTTCCCGCCGGGGGCCGCGACCTCTTGTCAATCTGTCGCTTGAATGTTATCCCGTCCGGCGCGAGGAAAAACAAGCCGTATTCTCTCCAGAGGTGCGCGACGATTGATATCCGAGCCTCTTCCTGAGACCGGTTTCGGGTCGACCCCGGGTTCTTCAAAGAGCCGCAGGAAACCAGGAGCTGCTGCCGAAGGAACAGAAGCTCCTTTCATGGGAGGAACAGTGGAAAGTCTGTGCTGAGATGTTCATCACGCGCCACATATATGTCGTCTTAGGAGAGTTCGGGATGTGACCAGAGGGGATCCGCACCAGGGTGGAGGTCATGTGATCAGGAGTAACCAGTCGTTCAAAATATTCCTGGACACATCCACTGACAGGTCTTTTTTCTGTAGTATTTTAAAGAGTAGTTGAGTAAAGACACTTGTGCTGGTTTTATTTCAATCCTCTTAAGTGCCTGAACGATTTATGAGTTGTTATTTTTTTTAAAGACTTATTTTGTCCGTTTTGAAAAAAAAATTAGACAGTCAACTTCCTTATGTCTGTTTTTTGTGCCATATATCATCATATAAATCATCATTTATATATATATACGTACGGTTGATGCAATTCTGGGGTTGTTTATGTAGTTGGTCTGTAGACAGTCAACTCCCTTTTTCATAAATCAATGGCTTTTTTGTGGCCTTGCTTAAGTAACTATTTTTTATTATGGTTGTGTGGCAATTTCTCCAAGTACTAAAATGTTTTTGTTGGTTTTTGAAAAATATTTGTTGTGTTTTTGTTGCCATGATCAAGTTTGTTTGTTTTTTTAAACCTATAGTTAAACTGTTATCTTCTTTTAAACCTTTTTTTAATGTTTTTTGTTAGTTAGACACTTAACTACTATTTTATGGCTTATGGATTTTTTGTTGCCATGATGAAGTTACTTTTCTCACAGCTGTGGAAATTGTGTCAAACCCTTTAAAATTTACCAGTGTTTTGTCTGTTTTTGAAAGTCGTTTCTTGTGCTTTTTTTGTTAGTTAGTCGGTGAGAAGTCAATTTTCTTTGAACAAAAGAAACAATTATGGCTTTTTTGTTGCCTTGATCAAGTTGCTTTTTTAAACATTTGTGGATTTTATTTGGCAATTCTGTCAAACGCTGTATGATTTACGAGATGTTTGTCTTTTTTTGTTAGTGAGCCTGTATGATAGTCAACTTCCTTTTCCAAAAATCCTGCGTTTTTTGTTGCCTTGATCAAATAAATTTTGAAAAAAAGTAACTTGATCAAGGCATACTCTTAAGAGTAAAGTTATTTACAGGTCTTTATTTAAATGTTATATTTTTTTCTGGTAATGAAAAAGAAGATATGATCTAGTTCTATTTCTCTATAAGTCAGTATTTTCTTTTTTAAATCAATCTTTATTTCTACACTTTACTCAGTGGAATATTTTTGTGTTTTTTTAATTTTTCTTCATTCACACTTCACTTTCAAAAAGTTCTTATTTAGAGTTTCTACTTTTAGGAACGACTCAAATTAATTTTCTACGATTCGTACTTTGTGTCGAAAAAATATTCCTCAGAAACCGTTTGTGTTTTAGTGTGCGATGGCGTCACAACATCGTACGAAGGTTCTCGTATGAAATATATTTTTATGGGAAGCAAAGATAACAAGGGGGTGACAGGAGGTTACATCTGTCCTGCTCGGTCGTCACAATCACACTCTGCGTCATGCGGTTACACAAACAATAACATCAACAGAGGACGATTACAACGTCAACTTAGCAGGAACGTCGCACAGTCTCCCGGGAACGACACAAGCCATGAAACAAACGAGCAAACGCCACATGTCAGCCAGTTGTTGACACGATGGGAGGAATTTAGAGTTCATATAAGCACAGCTTACAAAGATTTTTTTTTTTTAAGTACACAAAGTATACAAGTAGAAAACAGATAACAAACATTTGTACCTTGAAAAAAAAAACACAAAATATTCTTATGGAACATGCTTCCTTGATTTTTAGCTACTGTCAAAATAGCTTTTCAACTGCTGACTCAGCACAAACGTAGCAAACTTGGATTTTTTTTTTCTTTTCTTTTTTTTGCGTTAACTGATCCACAGTTGAGGCACGCTACCATTGAGTCCAGACCCCGAAGACAATACAATAAAAAAGTGGCTTCTTACGAGTAAACAAATCACATCAACATGAACATGTGGGACCGAATATGAGAAGAATGTTTGAAGAGCTGAAACTAAGAGCTGAGGAATGAAACGACGGCTTTAACGATACAAGCACTAACTTTATATCTCCGATGGCAAACACTGCAATTTTTTTCGGGCTCCTGCGTACGCATATTGAAAGAGCTGAGCCAGAAGCTTTCCCTGTTGTGGGCCACACAATCGGATTAATACTCACGTAGAAATCCTTGTTGTTATCTGTGTTTATTCTCACTTGAAACTAAAAAGAGGCACAAACTACTGTGTGCTTTTTAAATGTAGCCATGAGCACGGCCACAGCGTCCAGCTAAATAATGCGCTAGCTCGTGCTAAACTCCGTGTCTAAAGGGACGAGGGAAGCACATTTTGTCAGTGATTTAGTTGCAAATATTTTAACCTGACAAAAGGAAATGTGCGCTTAACATATGCTAACAGTCGAGGTCCGGAATCCAAATGAAAAAATATATCTATAATTTCAACAAATCTGATTTAACGACAGATTAATGAACTCCCAGTTGAAGCACTCGACTGCACAAGATGAGACGCTATCTCTCGAACGGCTTAAACGACACTGTTGTGGAATGTCTTTAAAAGTTAAGAAAGGTTTGAGAATATGTGAGCCATCTTTAGCGCCGGCTGTGGGTCAGATGTGATTTATCTTTTTGGCACTGACTTCTTTGAGCTAGAAAGTTGCATCAATGCCTTTCAGAACCATCAGAATTAGCTTTAGCCACTTCGCTAAGTGGCGGGAAAACAGTCAGGGAGTCATTCACGCTGGATTATTTTAGCTGAAAGGTTTAAGTACCTTGTAAACGTTCATTTAGTCAGTTTGTGCAGCTTCATCGCTGAAGGACAAACACGTCTTGAATTTCCTTTTCAGTACCTCAATAACAAGCACGACAGATTAAAGCTGGTATAAATATAGTGGTGGAGGGACGTTTGTGATCGTCTCTTAATGTCTCCTCTGGATTGTTACAGGCACAAAAAGGTAAATGATAGTCGAAGTCTTAAGAACCAACTCAAAATGATTTTCCATGATTGATCCATAATGTCCACGATCCAGGATGATGAAGAACTCATTTCACAATCTGAGGCGGCATGATGGCCGTTTTTGGCTGAGGTTTGCTGCTCTCTGGGGTCTCCAAAGTGCTGTCCTTGCCCTTCTTTCTAGGCGGCTTTTTCATGGGTGTCTTCTTTGGCACGGCATCCGACGCAGGGTCCCCCGACCTCCAGCCGTTCAAGTCCAGCTTCTCCGGGCTCTTGGGTTCGGGAGTACTCGGCTCGGTGGCGACCGGTCCGACCATTTTCTGAAGGCTGCTGGAAGTGGGCAGGAGAGGCTTTGTAGATCCCTGCTGGTTACCCCCAGTTGACGGGGTCCTCTTTGCCTTCTGTGGAGGTGTAGGCTTCTCTCGTGTTCCCTTTGGTGTCGACAGGCCGTTTGTCTTCGTCAGGCCCGTGCCCTCGTTCCTGTTGATGCTTTGAGTTTTCTCTTTGAGCTGAGCAGCCAGGAGCGTCGCGGCCTCAGAGTTCATATGAGGATGGATGACCTTCGGACTCTTGGGTGGTTCCTTCGGGGTCTCGTTTGAGCTTTCTGAAGTTTTCCTCTCTGACGAGGAGCTGTGGAAGCTGCTGATCATCCGCAGGGCATTCTGGACCACGCCATTGATTTGCTCCATGTGGCTGGGGCTGCCCTGCTCGTCCCCGGACTTCTTGCCTCGCAATGGTTTGTGCTTGCTGGGGGAGCCGTTTGTTTCTGTGTCTGGCTTTTTCTGCTGCTCCTTACTGGTCTCCTTGATCATCCGTCGCTCCTCACTCTTTGCCGAACCATCACTGGCGCTCCTCTTTTTCTCATTTGGAACTGCAGGCGCTTTCACCCCGCCTTGCTGCTCCGGCAGAGGAAACCCTGTGGAATTTCCATGAATCCATGACACCTTGGGTTTTGTCGACGGGTCAGGGGGTCGCGGTTTAGGCTTCCCCGGCGAAGGTGGTGGCTTCCCATTGCGCTTTATGTCTGGTGTCGGGATGGTCTCCCCGTCCTTTCCACTGCTCTCGTCCTCCTTTGACTGCTTGGACAGTCGAGCAATACGAGCGTACAGAGCTGCTGTCGCAGACTCGGAGCCGCTGGTGGATCCCTCGCTGTCAGAGGACTTCAGTAAGGGCTGCTCACTGCCCGTGTCCTTCAGTGAGGTGTACTCTCCTGCGTCATCGTCGCTACGTGTTGCTTCAGGCTTTTCAGCGGCCGGACTGGAGCTTCCCGTCTCCTTGCTTTCGTTGGTTGATTCTGTGGGTCAGTAGCAGAAGGGCTTGCATGAGACCCCCCGAGCAACAAAAAAAAAAACACATCACAGATACACATATATCTTTTTGATAAAGAGAAAATGTACAAAAGATGTAGGTCACAACTGATCAAGAACTCCTGGAAGTTCAAGGTCATTCTATCTTGTACTTTAGACCTAAATAAACGATAACCAAACACAGTGTCACCTGGACTTCAGGGTCACAAGGGGTAAGATGTTGGGGAGTTATGTTCTAGGTTTAGGGGTGACCAATCTTCTTAAAACCACAAGTTAATCTAAGGGCACTAAACAACAAAGGGCACATGGTTCTCATTATATGCAACAAAGATAAAATGCAGATTACAAAACAATATATTAACGATAAAAGTCCGTCCAGCTAATCTCTGGGTTCTGTTTAAACTACCTGGTTCTTGCAAGCACAACAAAAATATGTTTCAGGCCTTGTCCATGGGGAGCTGCAACTCTTTCCCCAAAAATGTAACTTGAAAAGATAAAAAACGATGAACATTGAAACAGACAAGTCTTAAAGTGTTGTCTTGAGGAACTTACAAATGGACAAAGCTATACGAGCGAGTTCTTATTCGCATTTGTCATTCTTAAGTCGTTTGACTTTGTATATTCTCAACAAACAAACAAAAGTTAAAAGACGAGAAAAAGACGAGGGTTTTTGTTCCATCCTCAGGGGTTGACCAACCAAGAAGCCTTTTAACAAAGCTGCATTGTTTTCCTCTTCTCTTTAAAATAGCTCTCTCTTAAAGAGAAACAAGATTGACCAACAGCAAACACACACATAGACACACTCATGCTGGTCTGACTCACAAAGATTTATTTTAAGCTCAAGGTTGTAAATCGTTTGACAGCGGTTTATTTTAAAAGCACAACACACAGAACAAAAGCCGTCGCTCAGACCCCAGAAACAACAAAATCCCCCTGAAAAAGAAAGAACTCGGGTGTTTCCCATCAAAAAGTTACTCAATGTTTGGATTAAATCCAACGCTAGCAGCACCATTCCTCTTCCTGTTTACACTCTTCCTGTTCTCCGGGTCCGGAGGAGGCATCGTGGCAGTAAAAATGTGGAGTTCAGTCACATCAGCAGTTTGAGCAGACCTACCTTCGTGGGGGACGCAGTACACCGGCCCCTCGTCTCCGCTCTCGAAGGAAGAGAAGGACGCCTGGGAGGACCAGGAGGACGGGGAGTGCTGCTCGGCCGCGCTGGGGGGCTCGATGAAGCTGCAGTTGAAGTTGCTCTCTGGGTCGTGGTGGGCCACTGAGAGGGGCACAAAGACTGGTTTTAGAGAGGAGACCTTCAACGTGGTAAAGATACTTTTGTACTGTCCGATCAATGTCCTACTATCACCAACAGACTCGAACCTATAGTAGTGACCGAGAGAACAATATCATAGATAAGGTACAGGATCTCAAGGGTTAATTCATGATTGAGAAACCCAAAGTAGAACCATTAACTGATTTTAGGAGACCTCCTGGACTACTGTATGTTTACATGACACACTTAAAAACCTGGAATTAATGGTTGTCATTACTGACCTTGAACTAATTTGATGTTGTACACAGTGCTCAAAAGTATGTACGCTACAAATCCACACCACAAGGCTCCAAAGTAGTACCACAGAACCGGACCACACTTGATGCACCTTATAATCCAATGCGTCTTAAAGTCCGAAAAATACCGTAGTTACTAGGGATGTGTTCCGGGCCTGTCCCAGGAGAGCATGACCTTACTTTGGATAAGTCGTGGGGGATGGATGGAACTGAAGTTCCAAATTTGTAGACATGACAAAGACACTAAACGTTATTTACACCTAAGGGGCAATGGTTGATCTTAGACCATCATGAGTGAGATAAATATGGTTCCCAGCTTCTCAGGGTGACTCCTCCAACTCCTTTTTCAGAATGGAAAGTCATCACAGAATGCACAGATTTTAAAAATTTTGCAAATTGTTTTTAACTTAGTTCTTGGCTTCGCTAAACATCCAAAACATTTATATCCCTGACAAAGTTTAGACGGTTTTCAAGGACTAGTTTTTCCTCAATTCAAATTAGTTTTAAATTGAAGTCTACAAGTACAGATTAGGCCCCTGAGTTAAAAAAAACTGTAGGTATACCTCCACTCACAGTAAGGTACGGTGGGTCTAGTGCGAGTCAAAGTGTGGACTCTTCTCCCAGTTTGTCTAAGGAGGGCAGGACTGGAGGATCTTTAAGCGCACAAGTGTCCAGTCAGGAATCTTGAGTGAATAGTTGTGTTTGTGCGACAGTGGGAACACAAGTCAGCTCAACATCCACGAGGAATGCCGAGCAGCCAACTTATGTGGAGAACGCTGCTCCTCCAGTCAACAAACGATCACATCTGACGAGTGTTTAACAGCAGCGACGAACAACTGCTCTCGACTGTCTGTCGACCGGAGGGTGTGAGGGGGGTAACCCTGCAACACCAGGGGCCGCTCAGATCTGCTCCTTCTATAAAGATCGACGCACAACAGGTCATTACTGACACGTCCCAGCTGCACAACTCGACCACCACAGCTGCTTGGTGGGTTGTTTTTTTTTGGGAGGGTGTGTTGGGGTTGTTGGGGGTGGGGTCAGAGTGGAGAACGGACCACTGGTTAATGAGCTCGAATCCGATTTCAAGGGAGCAGCAAACGCTGCAGTGACATTCAACAGACCCAAGAACAGTGAGGCAGCTATAAATCCCAGTTTCACACTCCAACGAGAAGATCAGCGTTTGTGGTTCCACTGGGCTGAACCACAGTCGTGTGTTCGGAGCAGCAGCCACTTGTATCTGCCGTCAGTACGACATCACGGCGAAGATGGCGACCACAGTGAGGGGTGACATCCACCGGTCAATAGACCTGCAGCCTTCCCTCACTCCAGAAAAACTCCAATTAAAACCAGTTCAATCAGCTTTTAAAAAACGAATGAAATAATCTCCAACAAGCTTTTCTTAAAACATTAACATTTTGTTAGGAACATATGAGACATGATACACTCCATTAACCCTTGTGTTTTCTCAGGGTCAAGGTGACCCGGTTGCCGGTAAACAAATGTGTTGGTGGTATCCCTTGTGTTGCTTCTGGGTCAAGGTGATAGTCTTCGGGCCTCCGGGTCACCTTGACCCTGAGATATAACAAGGGTCAAGACATACTTAATTTGGTCATTTTATAAAACAATAAATAATTTTCTCTCAAATATCTCATGGTAATATTGTTAATTTAGCTTGTCATTTTATTGTACTTTTATCTTATTTAGTAAGAAAGAAAGTAAGTAAAGTTTATTTGTAAAGACCAGAAACGGTTTCCTTCAACTGAGAAAAATCTCTAAACTTAGGAAAATGATGTCACAGAATTATCTGGAGTTCATAATCTATGCGTTTGTGTCTTGTTTAGACTATTGTAATAGTTTATTTTGGTGTCTTAACAAGAAGGATCTGTCTCGCCTGCAGTTAATACAAAACTGCAGCAGCGAGAATTCTGATCCGCTCTAGTAGAAGAACTCACATTTCTCTGATCCTTGAAACTCTTCACTGGCTGCCAGTTTCTTTCAGGATCAATTTTTTAATTCTGGTTCTTACTTTCAGATCTATTCATGGTCAGGTTCCTTCTTACATCACGGATCTGATCCAGACGTTTACCCCAGCTCGGGCTCTGAGGTCTGTGGATCAGAATCTACTGATGGTTCATGAACACGCTTATAGACCAGAGGAGAGAAAACCATTTAAATTATAATTCTAAATGTATACAGAATACAAAGTTTTACGAGATGGTAAATTTCACTTCTTTGCAGCTAGCACAAGCTAACTATTAGCCACTAGGTAAGCAAGAAAGTATAGCATTAAGTTTTAAATCTCCTTCACTCAATCAAAATCTCATAAAGCTTTGGAATAGAGAAGAACATGTTGGTTTTACAGGGCGATGATTTAACTTTAGTTGTTTTTTTTTTAAACATGTAGCTTAGCATCAGGAGCATCGTTCTTCTATTAATAAAATGTATTGGGTAGAAAAAGTTAATTTTCAATATTTTAGGTGATAATTCTATGTGAGACTTTACTATGAAAAGTTCATTTTCTTGTTTAAAAAGTGACTTTTGTGTCGTTCATGACACATTTTTACACACTAATCTAGAGTCCTAAAAAAAGAACCACCTCAAAATAGAAATTTCGTCGGTGATTCGCCCATCTTATCTCGTTCATCTACCCCTGGGATTGGAACCCGTGACCTCACCGCTCCTCCGCTCAGGAAGGGACGGAGGGTGGAATGTGGGCCACGACATGAGCTGAGCGCCAACATGACATACAGAGCAGCAAATGTTGCTCTCTAGCTCCACATCTGCCGCCGCTGACCCTGGCGTGGATAAATCACAGCTCTGACACAAGCTCTGGTAAATTTGACCACTTCCTGTTTCCAGCCCCGCCGGGCCCCCTCTGGAATGTGAGCGCAGGACTTCGTAGCGTCAAGATATTCTGACTGTTGCTGTTGTGGAAGCTTCTGTTGGTTTCATGGGCGACGGTGGAAGAGACTTGGACAGAAGTCGACGGCCGTGAAGCTGAGAGAACATGTTTGGGTCGTGGGGGCAGCGGCACTGAAGTCAAGCAACCTTGAAGCTTTGTCTGTGGTCCATACCTGGACCTCCTTATGGAGACCTGCCTAGAAGGGATTCAAGACTCGTCCTAGCAAGATGAATTTGCCACGAGCTTTCAATCATCATTAGCCACAAATTGTATGTTATTTAAAATAAAAATAATTTGATGTTTTTGTCTACAATTGACAAATATTCATGGCAAATCGGGCCACTAGATGGCAGCAGTCATTATGTCCTCTGCAGCTAAATGAACATTGAAATCCTGCAAGATCTTGGTGGAGACTGAGGATGAGAGGATACAGTTGCTCCAGCAGCGTTTAAAGGTGATGTTTAGACATATTTTGGTTTTTAAAACAAATAAAAGCAGTTACGACTTTGTAAAGAGTCATGTGGTCTGTAAATACTGTGACTACACCAGAGTCAAGTACTTGGACAATACTACAAATATATCCTTATTACTACAGTATCACAATATATCGTATCGTTGCCCCTGTATCGTGATACGTATCGTATGAACAGATCCTTGCCAATACACACCCCTACTAGCCACATTAGCTTAGCCTACTTGATACGAAGAAGCCACTGATTTCCGATAACTGAGCTTCTCTGTCCGTACCCGATGTTTCCATTTAAAGCAGCTTATTTACATGTTAAGTCAATATAGAGCTTTTATTACAAACTGTTGCGCTACAATATGGAAGAGGGGAATGCGATATGTTTTGGGTAGCTTCAATGTGTTTCTAGGGACACGTTTAACATCTTCTATTGTAAGAAAGTTAAAAAATCGGAACTTCTGTCAACCAATCACTGAACACACAACATTTAAGGTTAGCTGGTCATAATTTAATGTCGGACTGATCTGCTCCCTCAGCGCCAGGATACAAATCCACACTGTTGGTCATGAAACAGCAACAATTGCCCGAAGAGACCATCCAAAGGCCCGGGTCACCAGAGTCGGGGTCAGAGACCACGAGACCTCCTCATGGACCCGAACAGAGAAGCCTTTGATAGTCTTTCCGACGCCAGCGACCCGGCAGCCTCGGGCGTTCTTCTTACACTTCTGAGGTTCTCACAAGCAACGATGGACGGAACAACAGATTCTGGTCGCCATGAAAAGATCACGTCAGACGCCAACAGCAACACGGTGGTCCGGAACCCGAAACCGGGTCGGGCAGCGAGAACAAAGTCGTTCTCAAATCTAAGAGGTCGAGCCAGCGGGTTTGTGGGGGGAATCTTACCGACGAGTTTGGGAAGCTTCTGTCTCTTCAGAGGGATCCGAGGAAGTTTGGTGCTGATCCGGCTGAAACGACCGCACAAGATCCACTTGGCCTTTTTACTGTCGAGGGGAGATGATGTCATATTAGATCATGAAACCAACTGTCATCACCACTACATCTACGATGAGTACTTCTACTACTATACCACCATTGTTGCACGATACAAAATACTTGTTCATACTACCATTACCACGACACTTTTAATCAGTACTTTGCGCTCTGTAGTACTATCAGACGTTTTAATTAAAACTACTACAAGTTGAAATACAAATGAAGTAACTTAAACTACTTATATACATACCTACAGTTGGATAAAAATTATTGATGGTGTACAATGCTGTGTACTACTATAGAGTAGTACACTTGAAAGATACATCTCCTGGATGTATCGTTCAAGTGTACTACTTATTACTATTACCATGACTATATACTGCAAGAAAACTACTACAATAAAACTGTTTTGATTACTAACTACTGTCTACTTCTACTACTACTTCTGGTAATACTTTTCAGGACCAATAATCTGTTAAGAGTAATGAACAAAAATCAAGTAGTACTTCAAGAATATTTTTTTGCAACTTATTTCTATGTATTTATACTCTGTCAGTCAGAGGAACAACTACTTCAAGTAGAACTACTGAGCGATGATGTCACTTTCAAACTTTGTAAACAATCATTATTCCTCGTCGTCCTCCGAACATTCCGTCAGCTTCCTGTCTCGTCGCTCGTCGCTCCGCCTCACGTGCGGCGGACGTTCAAACTCACTTGTGGTCGTCCTTGTGGCGACACAGGCAGCAGCAGCACAGCAGCGAGATCAGGACCATCAGCAGAAAAGAGACCAGCGATCCGGCCGCGATCACACCCATCCGCTGGTTCGGCTCTGAGGAGACACCAGATTATACGTTTCAGTGTCTTTTTTGGAATATTAAAAATGAGAAAAATAATAATTTAACACAATTACTTTTGGTACTATTTATCTAAAATTACTATAATAAAGTCTAAACTAAAATCAGAATTTATTTAATCTAAAAACTACATTTATGATTCGTCAAATATATAACAATTTGTTTGGATCAATCTTCAAAAATACCGTTTTTTTTAAATTATTATTTGTGTCTGTATTTATTTATTTCATAAAGAGAAATTTGACAAAACTAAATTTTATAATTTGTAAGATTGTTTTCAAAATAGTGACAAAATACAAATGTTGTATCTAAAGTGATCAAAAATAAGCAATATAATTGTCCATTATATTATATATTGTGAATATTCTATAATAAAATGTTATATATTTAATATCATTTTTTTAACAAAACTACTTTGTTTTAAATAAATATATATCATTTTAATTTTCTTTATGTATATTTATTCAGGTAATCTGCATTTTAAAATGATTTCAAATTTCATAATAATATATTATTATTATTAATTTTTATAACAGATGATTATGCAGTTTCTGAACACATTTATTGTAAATGGTAATAAAATGTAAGCGCCTGTCCCTCAATATAAAACTAACTTTAAAATGTACTTAATACGTGTCAAAAAAGAAGAACAAATAAACCTTTGTTAGCATAAATAATCCTGATATTGGATTCTTTATTTTGTCTGTTCTCTGTCAGCAAACGGGGGCCAACGAACACAAAAAACAGTCTGGATCTGGAAAAACCATTATGGCTCTGGTTACATAAATGCCACAGACACACACACACACACACACACACACACTCATAATTTGCAGCTGTAACTACCAGCTCATAAGTGTGACGCAGCATTTTCGGATTGACATGAAGACGTCTGAGAAGACATGGTCAAGACGGAAAGTCTTTTAAAGACACAATGATAACGAGACTCAAACCTCTGGACACTCAGGACGTCAACTTTGTTTTTCTTGGTCTAATACTACCTCCTCTTCACCAGAATTTGTTTCCAGACACCCCTACACGTCCTTATGGTTGTTTTCTAGATGTGTCTCTCTAGTTAGTACATCTGACTCTGACTCTTCTAACTCATGCTGTGCTCAATTTCAAGCTACTGTTTTGTTTGTTGCTGACAAGGTACAAAACCAACCTAACACTGACCTAACCATCTACAGACAGTCCGTGATGTTGTGATGTTGTGAACACTCACGCAGGTGGCAGGCGCCGGTCACCGGGTCGCAGTTCTTATCGTGGCACGAGCAGGTCCTGTTGCAGTTGACGCCGAACTGTCCCGGCTGACAGCTCATGTTGCAGCTGAGAGACAAAACAACATCTGGGTTCGTTCACCAGCCAAAATTTAGGAGATGGAAAAAAAAGCTTTTCGACTGGACGAGCAACAAGAATCTAGTGTAACATCACGTAGTGCCACAACAACTTGTGAAACCGGCTTCGCTGGTTCGTTACGTGTTGAAAAACCAATTTGGCTTATCGAGGGAATTTCGGGAACTCAAGGTGTTTCATTACTCACAAGGTGCCATGAAAGCCGGGGTCACACAGACACTCTCCGGTGACCACATGGCAGTTTCCATTGAAGCAGTGACTGCAGTTGTTCTCGCAGTTCACTCCGTACGTGCCGTTGGGACAGCGGATCTCGCACCTGACACACAAAACACATGACAGGAATGTTGGGATCATTGCAAGATTACGAGAACCATAATTGTTGACTAGAAAGGTAGGTATCTACATACCAGGTACATGAGAGGGTAGCTATAAAGGTAGGATGATAGGAGGGTGGGTTAAAAGGCAGGTAGATAGAAAGTCACAAGTGTAGGAAGGAATGTAGAAAAAAGGTAGGAAGTAAATGGTAAACTTGGAACCTGGACCAAAGATACTGATACTCTTTAGAGCTTTAAGCAAGGGGTCATATTATTAGTGAATTAAGTTAGAAACTTCATAGCTGGTAAAGTTTGTAAGGTATTTATCAATGAAGCAGGAAAAGAAAGTAAGACTTTATAGTGAAGATGCAATCTTTGAAGACCAACCTATTGGGTTGTAAGCTGCAGAAGAGTACACACCCAAGTTAAAAGCTACGCTTTAGTGATACTAGTTAGTAAGAAGTGGGTGTATGAGGGAGCCATCTTCATGAATAGCTGGTTTAATGAGCTGGTTGACGGTGTAGTGCACATCTTTGCCTCCATCATAGGTGTTTAGTTCAGATTGAGTGTTACGATGTGAAGGTAGGTTCTTCTTACCTGTCTCCGATCCAGCCGGGGTTGCAGTGAGAGCACTTGCCGTTGTTCGGGTCGCAGTGATGTCCGTCCTTACACGTGGGACAGACTTCCTGACAGTTTTCACCGAAGAAGCCCTTAGAGCAGTGCTGGTCACACCGCGTCCCGTTCCAGCCTCGGTCACATGTGATACAGCGTCCTTCCGTCACCTTACAGGGCTGTTGTCCCTTGCAGTGACCGCATCTGCAGGCGGCAGAAATAAAGGTTCAGTGTAGAGACAAACTGACATGTCCTCAGCTGGTTCGCCATTAAACAGCTAAGCTTGCATTCTGTATTTCCTTAAGGTCTCACCTGTTTCTGCAGTTCTGACCATAGAACCCTGCAGGACACGGTTCCCTGCAGAACTTCCCACGATAACCTGGTTTACATGTACACGATCCGTCCACTTTGTTGCACTTCCCGTTGATACACTGACAGTAATGCTGGCATCTCTGACCCCAATGCATTTCCCGACACTGGCAGCGTCCAGAAAACTGGTCGCATGGAGAGTTGCTGCACGGACACTGGTTGCCGCAGCTCCGCCCCATCCAACCAGGGTTGCACAGACAGCGCCCTGTCATGGTGTCACACACCGAGTTGATGCTGCAGTAACAATTGTTGTTGCACTGAGGACCCCAAACTCCAGGATGGCAGGTGCAAGCGCCTGTGTCCTGGTCACATTTGCCCTTTTGACATAAACAGGCGTTCTCGCAGTTTGGCCCCCAGCGGTTGTGGTTGCAGGTGCACTTGCCGGTCAGGTCATCACATTGACCATTTGGGTAGCAGTTACACTTTCCTTTACAGTCAGGACCCCAGAACTGGGCTGGACACTCTGCGGGGAAGATCATCAAGATGGGTTGGAATGACGAACAACTCAGGTTTCCTAGCTAAACGCTTACTGGTGTCACAGCTTGCTCCGAAGTATCCATGGCGACATCGACACTCGTTGGGTCTGACACACACTTCATTATCCTTGCAGGTGAAGTTCCCCTGGCAGAGAGCTGAGTTGGAAATGTGCAGAGTCAGTGAATGAATCTCAATACAAAATAGAAAACCAACGGCTAGAAATGTGTTGAACTTACGTATAATACATTCCTCTCCTAGCTGCCCCCAGCCGCCGCAACACTCCAGCGTGGTAGATCTGTGAAAGCAGGAAAGAGACATGAAAATAGGAGTGTGAAGAAATTCAGAGAGCGGAAAGATACCTCTAGCCCCAAAGATGTATGACAAACATGAGGCCATTGGGGCCGCAACCATTGCACATTTTTAAGTGAACAATTCTGGAGGTTCAAGATATTTTTAAATGTATATTTAAATGTGTGCCCCTGGCTTGAATGACTCCATGTTGTATTGTATGGAGGTTAATAGTGTGCTACTTCTGTCATTTAGGTGCCAAATAATTTTTTTTAATTTTTATTTTAATAAACACATTTTAGTTTTCGCTGAGCAGATTGTATGGAAAAAACATTTCATGAACGTAAACAAATCCCTGACCCTTTTTTACCAGACACGCAATCAAAAGCCAGTGAGTCTGGACACAAAAGTTTATTGAAAGATGGGAACACAAAAGTGCACATGTTCATCCTAATTTCAGCATTCAACGGTTAGAATAGAAGCTGACATTGCATTCTAGACTTCCTGTTAAAGGAAGGTTATTTATGGATCTTTCAACTAATAGAAATTATGCTGACTCCGCTCAAGCACCTGACTCCTGAAAGTGGCCTCTGACTTCTCTGAAGCCCAGATTTGGCGCATTGATTTCGGACATTGTGGTTGTGACACCCTGAAACTTGCCTACACCTTAAGTCCTACAAATTGGAAGTACAAGAAGTATGGCACACTTAACCACAGGAGGTCAAGGTAGGCCTCCTAGATCAGTAGAGGCCAATAGCTTAGACTAGCGGTGGAGCTACTGAGAAGTTGGTAGACAAGAAGCTTGGTAGGAGTGAAATAAGGTGAGCAGATGCAACAAGTTATCTAGTTAAATCATGGTATTTTTTCAGTCCGTTGACAGTTGGGTATTCTTAAAAATACCGTTGAGTATACTGTGACCCACTGATCGCTCATTATCTGAGAAGTACAGTAGATATCACCGAAAGCAAAACTTCACATTCCTTGGTTTTTACTACCGACTCACTTTGTAAAAGTTCAACGGTTACTTTCCCATGCGTTCACGAGCACTTACGTCAAGGAGTTGCATTCTTCACACAAAAGCACACAGGACTTCATTTACGTGACGCAGAACAGATGCCGGATTAGCTTCGTGAATATAGGTCACTAGTCCAGCTGCATGCAGGGAGCGCTTCCCGCCTCGCAGACACTGGAAAAGTGTGAATATTCCCAGACAACGTTCAGCAGCAAACGACGGATGGCCCTCTCTTCCTCCCACAAGTGCGACCTCCATTGGCCCCCACAACACATCAGCGTCCCCCCCCCCAGTTACCGTCTACAGTTGGAGGTTTGCCTGCAGACGAAGGGAGCGACGCTGTTCTTCATCTCGCTGAACGGACGCGTGGTCCAGATCACGCCTCTGACCTTCGCCTGTTGAAGGGGGAGGATTTTCATTCGGCCCTATTTGAAGTGTAAAACAAGACGTGTGCTTGGATGTTCGTTCCAGAGCCGACCAGCCGAGGAACCCTGACGAAGTCCAGCTGACTCGTATCGTGTTGACCCCTAATGACTTACTTAACCCTGAGCTGATCCTCGCACTCAGCACTCAGGAAGAAGGATGTGGTTTAGAGGCTCATTCCTTTATGTACGGTGCAACTTTTTCCTTGAGTACAAGCTTTCACATCCTTGACTTTTAAGGTTTTCCTGAGGGGTCAGTGTACTTTACAATAATTAACTTCTACTTTAAAATGTTAATAGACGGACGGCTGCCAACTGTTGAGTCCTCACAACGGAGCCTCCAGAAAACCTGCCAACTGGGCTGTAGGTAGTTTACAAGGAAAGAACGGGAAAAACGGGAAAAACGTCAGCCACGTCCGACCTAGAGAAGCTACTGCTACTTGGAGAGTTGTGTGTCACTGAGATTGACTGTGAGCGTTGTGTGTCACTTAGACGGTTTTGTGTCACTGTGAGAGTTGTGTGTCACTGTGAGAGTTGTGTGTCACTGCGAGAGTTGTGTGTCACTGTGAGAGTTGTGTGTCACTTAGATGGTTTTGTGTCACTGTGAGAGTTGTGTGTCACTGCGAGAGTTGTGTGTCACTGTGAGAGTTGTGTGTCACTTGGATGGTTTTGTGTCAGTGTGAGAGTTGTGTGTCACTGTGAGAGTTGTGTGTCACTATGCGAGTGACTGTGAGAGTTGTGTGTCACTGTGATGGATTTGTGTCACTGTGAGAGCTGTGTGTCACTGTGAGAGTTGTGTGTCACTGTGATGATTTTGTGTCACTGTGAGAGTTGTGTGTAAGTGTGAGAGTTGTGTGTCACTGTGAGTGTGACTGTGAGAGGTTTGTGTCACTGTGATGGTTTTGTGTCACTGTAAGGGGTTGTGTGTCACTGTGAGAGTTGTGTGTCACTATGCGAGTGACTGTGAGAGTTGTGTGTCACTGTGATGGTTTTGTTTGACTGTGACAGTTGTGTGTGACTGTGACAGTTGTGTTTCACTGTGAGGGTTGTGTGTTAACGGGAGAGCTGTGTGTCACTATGAGGGTTCAGTGTCCATGGTAGGGTTGTGTGTCACTGTGAGGGTTGTGTGTGTGTGTGTGTGTGGTGACTGAAAAGTAACACTTGGAATCTTCTTTCAGGCTCAGGGACTTGAACCAACATCCTCAGCCATGTGATTTGCAGCAGCAGAAACCTACAGCAGTGTTACGAAGTCTGAACATCTCGTAAGCGTGACCGAGAACGGAATGTGTTGACCTTTAAAGTTTGTTTTGCACAAAAGATTACAGAGTGAGAAGGTAATTGAAGACCTGGACCATGAAGTCGTATCGCGAAAGAAGAGGTGATCATCACCATCACCACCATCATCATCATCATCATCATCACCATCATCATCATCATCATCATCATCACAGGTGACTTGTTTGGACGCTGATGGACGTCATTCACATCAAAACAAGAAAAGCAAAGATGCGTTCAAGGCCAACAACTTTAAAGTGACTTATCACTCATCTCTTCGGGTACATCAACCCTAAGAGAGATGTTAAAACGACTTTTCTTCAACTTTAAAACAGACATTCTAGTTTGATTAGCACGCTAATGACTACATTCAAAAAGCACCTATTTCTGGTCAATAGGTGATTGCGTATGGAAGTGTGAGTTTTGGGGTGATTGTGTTATATGTTGTTAGTTATTTGGTGTGTGTCGTTGGGTTATAGATTTAATGTTTAATTATGGTGTGTGTATTCATGATCATGAGAAGAAATTGTGTGCATGTAGGTTTTTGTGGGTCTTTTATATAGTTTGTCTTTTTTAATCCTAACTGCTTTTGTGTTACTGTGTGTGTAATCGATCTTAGTTTGTACTTGTATTTTCTAATGTTGATGTGATTTGACGCATCTGTGTTTTTGTGTACAGACGGAGGGGGGCAGTGTGTTTTAGATGTTGTGAATTTGATTGCATGTGTAGGTGTGTATTAGTCTTGAGGAGAAAGTGTGTGTTCGTAATCTAGCGTGGGTGTTGCTGGTGTGTGGTAATGTGTGTGAAGAAAGTGTCTGCGTGTATTTTGTTTAAGCATTTGTGTGTTTACGCTTTAGTTTGTGGCTGTGATTTAAAGCAAGTTTGTGTATTTTTTTTTGGTGGATGCGTAAATCCTGAGCCGTGTTTTGTGTCTGTCATTCAGTTTGTGTGTGTGTGTGTTGGTACTGTTGTGGTGTGTATCTGGTTGAGTGTGCGTCTTATATGAAAATACGTGACCATGATAGTAAGTCAAATAGTGTGTATTAAGATTA
The DNA here is from genome assembly GCF_982586985.1 of Callionymus lyra. NCBI lineage: Eukaryota > Metazoa > Chordata > Actinopteri > Syngnathiformes > Callionymidae > Callionymus > Callionymus lyra. The sequence goes on along the minus strand of NC_141818.1, from coordinate 6,399,289 downwards.
TAGCGTGTTTTTATTGTGTGCGTAAAAAGTTGTGTTACCACCATAGCGCCCCCACATGGTTCCCCGAGCGCCTCGCTACTGATCCAGATGTTCACATTCCCCCAAATCACAAAAGACTTTCGATGAAACAGAAGTAGGTCACACGCGCACAAGTTTACGCACAAAGTTTCGTTCTTACGCACATTTAAAACGCGCCTCGCGCACAAAAAAACACGCGCAACTTTTCAAGACTTTAAAAAAAAGTTGCGGTGACTCGGACCCTCCAGGACTCACCCGGGCACTCGGCACACATTCTGGCCTCTGGGGCTGAGATCTTGGCCGCAGCAAGAGGAGCAGAGCAGCAGACAAAGCACCGCAGCGACGGCGAGAGACTTCTTCACTTCCATCGCAGCAGCAGCAGCATCTTCCGGGCGCCTCGGCTCGTCTCGTCGCCTCCTCGACCGTTAGACTCCACGATAATCCAGATGTTGTCCGAGAATATCATCCAGCTCGTCCCTCCAGAGATAGACGAATATTTGGGGGGTTGGAAACTCCAATCACAGCATTTTTTTTCTTCTTCTCCAAAAACTTCCAGAGCCGAACGAACTTGTCCAAGAGAGTTAGAGAATCCAAATGGAGCCGCCGCTGGTTCCTCGCTCCACTTTTGTCCTCTCAGGAGTGGCAGGAGGGAAATTCCTGATTTGTTACTCGATCTTTGACTTAATGCGCCACCAGATTTACGTAAGAGCGCGTGTGCAGCGTCTCTCCCCCTTCTCTGTCTCCCCCTCTCTCTCTCTCTCTCTCCCTCTTTCTCTCTCTCTCTGTCAGCAGCTGTCCAACTGAAAGAGTGAACAAACATCCTTCCAACTCCTCCAAGTTACTGATCATGCGCAGTTTGGATTCTCCGTCACGATGAGGTCGAGTCTTAAAATATCAGGTTTAAGTGTTTGAGTCTTTGATTGGAAACTTTTAAAGAAAAAGTGAGACAACGGCGACCTCTGTCGGTCACGTCTTAAAATAAAATGTAAATATCGTAGAATACAAATATATATTTATTGCTCATTGTTGAATTGCTGGGATCCGTTTTTCCTTTCTCCACTATAGTCTTACTTCAACTCTAAAGTGTCTTGAGATAACTTTGTTATGATAAGACACTTTAAATAAAATTGAATTGAATTGAACGGAATAATATGATCCAAATATTGTATTAAGTTATAATTTGATTGATTAAAGTGAGTTGAAATGGAAAAAAAACAAAACAGACTTTTAAAAAAAGAAATGTTTTATTTAGTAGTAACTCCCCATTCTTCTGTAGTTGTGTACGTTTACTTATGTTTGTTATAATTTATAAAAGCATTTTATTAAAACTTAATTTATTATTGTGCTTAATTTATATATTAATGTTTTATTGTGTTACTTTATAAATATGTATGTATATGTTTACTGTATCTATTAATATACAATGGTCAACAATTGTTTTTTAAACCGCTGTGCCAACATAAAAACGTTTAAAATAAATAAATAAAATGTTTTAAGTAAGGTTGTTCATAGATGTATAGATACATTCTTATATATAAATATATGAAACACTATGTACTAAATTAATAAAAAACATGTACAAGTAAATATTAGAAAAATAAATGTACCATCACAATTAAGACCAAATTGTTCCAATTACACATTTTTTCATATTAAATCACATTTTATTAAATAAATTTAAAGACAAAAATAAAGGGATAAGAAATACAGATCTTTTTTTTTATTCTCAAACTTTAAATTTGTTAAAAGTTATAATTAAAAACAGAAAATAGTACTCACAAATGTATATATAATTACATTCTTAAATTTAAAAAATATTTTGTTAAAAAAATCATTTGATTCAGTCTTGATACACAAATATTGATTATTGATTGAGCTGTAAAGAGTTTTCAGACAGTTTTTTCTGATATTAGCAGCAGCCACTGGGGGTCACAGAGGGGTCACAGGGGTCATCCAGGTCACGCTGTAATTCAGAGGTTTGAGTTGACGCCGATCCAGTGTTTGATCAGCTGATGTGCGATGGTCTGTCGAGGAGGGAGAGTGAGAGACAGACGGGACCCTCGGAGCAGAGCGTCCACCACCTGTGGACATTTTTGTTTCAAGGTCAGACATAAATTAACCAAAACTTCAGCTAAAAAGTTTTAATATGAAACAACTTTCAAATCAAATAAACTACAAATATCGAACTACCTGTTGCCGTGTGAACCAGCGAGCCTCCTCGATCTCGTGTTCGTCCACCTTGATGCCCGTTGACACGGCGACGGCCATACAACCGATCATGAGGCTGGAGGGCATCGGCCACGGCTGACAGGAGACATACTGGACTCCTCCCACTCTGACGCCGCTCTCCTCCTCCACCTCCCGCCTCACCGCGTCCTCCAGCGTCTCACCTGCCACCAGTGAGATGTTTGGTTGTTTGGGTTTTAACTTCCTCCAGAGAAACTTCTCAGATGCCAGGATATATAGTTGTACACGATCGGTTACTTCTGATTGAGACGCTAAAGTTAGTTAAACAGCGGCCTCATGTGGTCGAGTTGACTACTGCAACTATAGTCAAATACATTGAAAATTTGAAAAATAGCTTTATGAGCTTAATAAAGGATATTGTCTCTAAATTTTCGTTTCGTATAATAGTTGGAATTCAAAGTAGAGATACATGTAAATAATATCATTAAATGTTATTAAATTGTAATGATTTCATTTAATAAAATCAATATAAACAAAATACAAATGAAATAAACATTTGAAAAAAAAAATGTCTACTGATAAAATATCTATATACAGTAATATTTTATGTACAAATGTACATTTGTTGCAGGTATTGGAAGACTTTGACTACAAAAACGTTGTCTTTATTACTTTTATTTTTATGTCATTAGATCAGTCAGTCCAATTAAATATAATTAAAAAAAAAAAGATTATCTGAACAATTCAATAAATATTTGAATATTGTTTTACGTTAATGCAGCAAATGGAAATTTTAATTACTAAAATGTGATTATATGGATAGAAAGACATTACTTAGAGTAGGATAAAAACTGACGTATGAAAATAAGTTAAAAGTAAGTAAGTAATATTTATTTATATAGCGCTTTTCTAGACCAGGGTCACAAAGCGCTTAAACAATCAAAACAATACTCAAAAAAGTATATGTGAAATTACTCCAAATATTATTAGATAACCAAAGAAAAAACATACACTCCTGTCAGTGAAAGTCACATATTGTTCATGTATGTCATCATTTAAATTGTGTGTTTAAGTTACCAGGCTCTATGAATCCAGCCAAACAGGAGAACATTCCGGCAGGAAATATCTTCTTCCTTCCCAGCAGGCACTGCTCTCCGTCCGGGTGGACAACCAGCATGATGACGACTGGGTCTGAAATAAGAGACATGTGACTTCGGGCTGAAGTCTTGGTTCTGACGGAGCTTCGTACCGACTCGAGGGTAGCAGGTGTTGTGGACCCCCCGGAGACTCCTGCAGTCAGAGTTGAGGCAGCTCCTCTTGTGCCCCCCCTCCTCGACCCGGGTGCGACTCCCGCAGGTCGGGCAGAAGCTGTAGCGGCTGTGCCAGGCTAACACGGACCGGGCCTGAGCCAGAACTCCTGGTGGGAGCCAGAGAGTTAACACAGAGTCTGACAGCAGCAGGTCTGCTCTTCCTCACCGGCCTCTTCCTCGCTCAGCTTCAGCAGGTCTCTGTTGGGGGTCTTTGGGAAACTGCAGTTCTTCTCCCTGCAGAGTTTCAGGAGTTCTTCTGGGTCTTCCTCGGTGCTGACCGCAAACCAGGCGGGTGGTTCTGGACCGGACGAAGAGGACGGCGTCTTCCTCTCCACTCCCAGAAACACGGTCAACGTTAATGGTTTTTGGAGGAGGTCTTGGACGGTCTTGTAGCTGAACCGACAGAGTCGGAGCTGTTGGAGTTAAACCGACAAACGTTAAGTGTTGCTCATAAGAACATCGGTACCACGGGTCTCACACCATTGACTCCTGGTCGTCTCCACTGCTGCTGACCAGCGGGCTGAGGTTGGAGAACAGGAGGAAGACGGAGTCCGGGTCGCTGCGTCTGGACTCCAGCCAGGCGTTGTCGGTTCTCTTCCCGCTGAGGCGGTCCAGGGTCTCCCTGCTGAAGTAGTTCTCCTGCGGTGCCACGTCCGGGCCCGGCAGGACCCGTGGACCCCCTTCCTCCGTCCGGAGCAGAAGGTTGGCGATGTGTCGGTGACCCCAGAACTTGGCGATGTCAGAGGCTGCTTGAGAAGAACTGTTGACTCTGGTTTTGTCGCAGCTGGAGGACAAACGATGAGTTCACATCATCACCTGATTTAGTCCATTTATGAGCAAATACATCATCAATACACAGAGTAGGTTTACTTTTGTACATAATATGGAAGTATATTAGTGACATCAGAATATTGAATATGTGAATTTAACATTTTAAATGTTGAAACTTTTGATTGAACTTTGACATGTTGTTGTTTTATCATTTAATTATTTAATTTGAAATATTTTATACAATAAAAATGAAAAATGTAATGTTTTCAAAATGAATACAAAATTCAAATACCTCCAATTAAGATGAAATTTAAAGCATACAGTACCACTCTCTGTACTCTCTGTTAATGTCTGGTGGCATTTTTATATTGAATTTAAAAGGTTACAGATTAAAGAATATTGAACTATAAAAATACTTTTGGATTATTGGAATTGGAACATGAAACTGAATGTCTAATATGTTTTATTTTAATGATTAAAAAAAATGTAACCTTTCAAATAAGAAATTATTTAATTAAATATTTAAAAATAATAATATTCAATGTTTTGATGAAACTTCCATTGTAATTTTCTTGATGATGAGACACGTCAAGGTTTGAAAACCAGGAAGTTATTTCTTGTCAACTACATTAAAGGTATAAAAGCAGTATTTCTTGCTATAATGCAAATTCATGGAGAACGACTTGTTTACACGTTTTTTCGGGTGAAGTCAAACATTGTGTTTTTATCTTGTGCGTCCTCAGGAGTGTGTACCTGTGCGACAGCAGCGTCTCCACCACGTGACGGTGTCCGTTGCGTGCGGCCAGCATCAGCGCCGTCCAGCCTTTGTACCCGGTCTGGTTCACGAGTGAGGGGCTGTGGGTCAGCATGGTGGAGAGCTGAGGCAGGTCTCCTCGGGCTGCAGCGTCCAGAAACCTCTCCACCATCTCCTCCTTGGCACTCAACTCAAGACTCGTCATCCTGACAGCAGGAGAATAAAAAAAGATAAAACTTATTAGATGAATAATAAATCATTTGTTATGCTTAGCTTCACAAACCAAAATAATAACATAATATAAGAGGATTGTAGCCTTAATTTGCTCAACATAATTAAAGCGTTTAATAATGTTAATAATATGTATAATATTATTAGACAATAAAACAGATAGTACTAACATTAATTGGAAAAACACTCAATTTAGAATAAAACATTATTGGGTGGTGTAAATAGTGTTGCATGTATCGAAGGGAAAATATTTAAAATCAACAGAGTTTGTTAACAATACCATCGCTATTTTATTATTATTATTATTATATTATATCGCTGTTCCTTTAACATGAGGCTCACTGTGATTGGTCTAACGGCTGTCACTCAACTGCTAAGCCCGCCTTTCTGTCCAACCTTACAAAACATTTAAATTTTAAAAACGGCTTTTACATTATACATTTTTTTTATTTTATTCGCTTCAACGGAATATTTGTATGATACTAACCCACCCTAAACTATTGTTGACAGTAACGTTCTTTAGTCTGCTATTTTAATTTGTTTAAACGCCTTACATCTGTCAGCTTCCGGTGGTTTGACAGAAGCTAAGCTAGCTGCAAGAAACGCTAATGCTAACTTACAACTTTAAAGAAAACGAAAAGATAAAAAGCGTCAAAACGAATGTTTGCGAGTAACAATATATACATTACTTAGGGGTCAGGTCTGCTTTAAGTCCATTCGAAGGTCAGCGAGCGAAGCTCAGAGGAGTTTAGCTCTGACGAGAGGCGTTCAAAGTCGTACCTGTGGTGCGTTCACGTGCTGTTGAACTTGGTGGAGGCTGTTTCCTGTCCTTTGCAAACTTTTGTTAAATAAAAACAGCACATTATTCACGTCGATTCGACAAGTAAAGGATAGAAGTAGAAACAGTTAACTACACGTTGGAAAGCGTATTTATTACAACAATATTTGCAGATAATTGACAAGAAAAATGAGCCCAAACGTTTTTTCGATTAATCTTTTAATAAACGAGGTACAAAAATAGTGTTAGAAAAATGCAGATCACTTCTTAATTAAACCTGAATTCTCATCTTTCGTAAAAACAACATTTCCATAATAAGTTAAACTAATCAATAGGAATCATATAAATAAATAGATAAAAACCAATCATTAATGTCAGTTAATAGATAAAAACCATTGGATCATAATATTATTAGAATTAGGTAAAAATATTAAAATTCTGGAAATTGAACCTTTTATACAGTGAAAAGTAAAGTGTGTGTGTGTGTGTGTGTTAAGAATAGAAGGTGAGGACGCTCTGATGGTTTCCTCGGACCAGCAACATCGGAGGAAGATCTTTGGAGAGTGTTTCCAGCCAGCACATGTAGAGGGCGCTAGACACGGTTCCCTTCCTCGCCAGTGGCAAACTCCTGCCGACGAGATTGACGGCGTGAGAACAGCGTTATCAGTGCAAAGGTAAAAGAGAAAAACAAACTCCTCACATGACGATGAGTTTGGCGGAGCTGGAGTGTTCCTGCAGCAGCTCGTTCAATCTGATCTGGCGGTTGGTCTGCAAAAGTGACAAACGTGGGTCAGCGACATGATCTAGTCGTTTCAGGTTCTTCAGAGCCGACCTTGGCCTTGTAGAGCTCCAGCTCGTTGTCCGTGATCCTCCAGGGGTCCTGAGCCTTCAGCCGCTCGGCCTCCTCCTGCTCCATGTCGTCCTCCTTCAGCCGGTATGGCTCGATCAGCTCCTTGAAACTCAGCTTACTGACAAGTGGGAGGTAACACCATTGTTTTTATTTTTAAAAAGACCACCCAGTGAAAACATTCATACCCAATGAAGTCCCCGAGCCAAATGAATGGATGAGATCGAATAAGTGAATATATTTAGGCAAAAACGAAAATGACCTTTAAAAAAAAATGTACAGCAGAAAGAAGTTGACTGTCAAATGTAAGTAACTACAAAAAAAAAAGAAGGTTGAGGCAAAATTCAACCATTGAACAAACGTTCAAAAAAAGAAAATTAAATTAATTAAAACTCTAAAATGACAAAAAAAAAATAGCTGTGCCAAATGGAAAAGCTTATGACTGATTGATTGATGAAAGCAAACATAAAAAAATAAAATTGTGTGTTTAAAAATAATAGCATGCAAGGTACTGGAAGAATAAGCTCATGACAGGATATACAAATAAACAATATATTTCAAAAGTGTCCAAAATTCAGATAAAAGAAAATGAAAAAGTAAAAGAATCAAGAAAAAATAAGAAAAATATGTGACTAAAAGAGACCTGTGCCAAAAGGTAAAGCTAATAATGTTGATGGTGATGATAGAATAGTAATTGGTAGATCGAAACAAACATAAAAAAAAAAACCTTGTGTGAAAAGTAAATAACATGCAAAGTACTGAAAAAATACTAACAAACAAAACAGTTCTGGACGTAAAGAAAAAAAAAATCCAACTTTAGTAAAATGCCAACGACACTTAAAAGTCACAACTTATCCCCCCCAAAGAAATCACTGGAAAATAAGCGACAGGTGAACAAAAATAATAGCACGACGTAGACAAACTGTACTAGTACAGTTTTGTACGTTCTTTATGTCTCTGGTTAAAAACATAAATATTTTCCCTGGACTTGCGATGCACAAATTCCAGAGACACGTACTTGTGCTTCTTGGGCCTGGTGTTGATGTCGCCCAGCACGTTGATGTCGGAGAAGTCGATTCTGAATCTGCTCAGCAGTGTAGCCATCCTAATGCCAACGCCAAACCATCAGTCGCTCGTACAACAGTGCAGGTCCATGTTTGCGTTGAGTTACAGAACCAATCGTCTGACTCACATTCTGCGGTCGTGATCGATGCGATTAATCTTCCCACCGATAAAAACACGGATCCTGCAGTCGCCCCACTTGCTTCGGTTGGTCAGCAGGTACGGAATGAGCAGAGTGAGGCCTGTGGAAACACAACAAAAAGACGGTAATCATTTCTTTTTCTTCACTTTCTGAAGATGTTACTCTTGATCATGTCTTACACATATCTAGGCTTACCCTGACAAATCTTCTAAGGAGAAATACAAATACATTTGTGTTGTGAGAGCAAAGTTTTCCGCACCTCCGTCGTCAAACAGCCACCAGACGTCGATGGTTCCTTTGCCCTGCTTCTTCTTAAACTGCTGACTGGACTCCAGTAAGCGCTGGTCAGCCAGACTCAGAGGAGACTTGGTGTCTGAATGGGAAATGAAAGAGGAATATTTACAGGAAAATCGTCATCGGTTGAAGAAATCAATGGTACCTCGGAGGATGAGCGGGCTGCTGGTGGTGCTGGTGGTTTTAGACGGGCTGGAATCCGAGTCAGAGTCTTTGACTGGACTCATAGAAACCACGACATCCTTGGTGCTGACCGGAGGTTTCTCGTGTAACGACAGCTCGTCTGAGGGAGGGGAGACTTGGTCAGCAAATCCAGGCGGATGATACAGAGCTAAACATCCAATAATCAGTTCAACTCAAGTGAAGAGGTGGTCAACTCTCTAGTATCTCTTTGGTCTGTACCCTGTTCCCCTCCCAGTTGTGAAGCTCACTAAAATTCTTCAACACTATAGATCTCGACAGTTGACTGTGCTTTACTGGCTTAGCTGGTGGCTAACAATGTATAATACATATATGTTTAAATATATAAGAATAAGAATAGACCTTGAATGTAGAGCTTTGTCTTTTACTTTTGTCACAAGGACAAACACAAAATCCTCTATACTAAAAGTTAGTAAGTTAGTAAGTCATTTATATTTATAGAGCGCTTTTCCAGACCAGGGTCACAAAGCACTTAAACAATTAAAACAATACTCAATAAAATATATACTAAATACGTCAAGATAACACAGATAATAATATAGGAGTCCCATGAAATCAAGGAAAAGCCTGCAAAAATAAAAATGTCTTCAGATGTTTCTTGAAGGAGTCAGTAGATCCATCAAGTGCAAAGAGAGAGGAAGATCGTTCCAAAGCTTAGGAGCAACAGCCTGGACGGATTTTTCTCCTCTGGTCCTGAACCGTGTGCGTGGAACCATCAGTAGATTCTGATCCACAGACCTCAGAGCCCAAGCTTGGGTGTAAGGCTGGATCAGATCAGTGATGTAAGGAGGAGCCTGACCATGAATAGATTTGAAAGTAAGAACCAGAATTTTTAAATTGATCCTGAAAGAAACTGAAAGCCAGTGAAGAGTTTTAAGGATAGGAGAAATGTGAGTTCTTCTACTAGAGCAGGTCAGAATTCGCGCTGCAGAGGCCTGAATAAACTGCAGGCGAGACAGCTCCTTCTTGTTAAGACATGTAAACAAAGTGTTGCAATAGTCCAGACGAGAAGACACACCCGCATGGATTACAAGCTCCAGATCATGTTGTGACAACATTTTCCTAAAGTACCTTGTCCTGGGATGTGGGAGACGTCCAGTCCTCCCTGTAGCCGGAGAATGGCAACGCCGAACTGCAGGTCGAAGGCGTCGCTGCCAAGGAAAAAAATTGATTAATCCTGTGAATGTAAGAACCTTAACACTAACCAACTCACTGTATGGTGTTTATGTACACCTCAACGTCTTTCATGTCTCCGTCACTCCAATTGTGCTTGAAGCCCATGACCAAGGTATTGGGTTTTAGGCGACCCAGACCTACGGACTGGAGAACCAAAGGTGAACAATCAACATCGTCACCTCTCTTTGCGGGTGTCATACCTGCAGCAGGAATTGCGTGCCATGTCGCAGGTTGTCGGAGATGACGTGGGTGTAGAAGGCCTTGATGCGTTTTTTGCTGAGCCAGCGCTGGCAGCGGGCGTGATCCAGAGAGAGTTCCTTGAAGTTGGGCCGCCGTGAAAACTGGAGGACAGATAGATGTCAGCTAAGAGGCGAATTAAGAGGGTGAGGTCAGGTGTCAGATATATACGTACGGGCCTGATGTGAGCGCACACCATGAGGCCCACGTTTTTGGTAAAGGAGTGGACCAAATGAAGCAGCGCAGGACGAGAGTTCGGGTAACCGGTCAGAACCAAACACTGCGGCCTGGGAACATAAAAGTAAAACATTAATTTTAGCTTGAATTTAAATCATTCTTAATTGGCACCTGAAGTTCTTGACATGGTCTTCCACTCCTGTGAGGTTCAAACAGTGGGTCAGGGCCTGGTTGAAGATCAGTGCCTGGGTGGAGGAACCCCAGTTTACATCTGCAAAAGGAGAATAAAGACACAAGTCAAACTGTCCAGGTTGAAGCCACGGCGGGTGGAGCGCCATCTAGCACTTTTGACAATGCAACCATTGATTCAAACAAAATAATCCTTCGGAGATCATCCGGAACTCAAGCGTTGGAGTCTCACCAGGCTTCTTGTAGCTGACAAAGATGTAGAGCGCCAACACGATGAGTAGTGTAACCAGCGCCGCCCACCAGTTGATGACAAACATCACCACGCAGCAAAGAATCGCGCCTGCCAGGGACACCCACATGTTGTAGTACTTGAAGCTGGGACGCCACCCTGAGGATAGAGAGCAATTTACATTGAAACTTAGCTACCCAGAATTATTAGAATTAAGTAGTTGTTACTGTCCTTTAGTGCTGACGCTAAGAGTTTACCTGGAGAATTGGCCATGGAGGCGTGAAAGACGGAGAAGTTGATCAGCGCATAGGAAGCCAGGAAGAAGTTAGAGATGATGGGAGCGATTATGTTCAGCTCGGCTGTGGAAGAGGAAACTCAGATTAAATTTGTCAGAGAGCAAACCTTCAGGAGTCATACCTATGAGAATGAAGGCGAGGCCGATGCAGAAGGTCAGCACATAACCACGTAAAGGCTCGTTGTTTTTCCCATAACCCTTCGCAAAGAAACCTAAGCCCGGGTAGATGTTGTCCTTGCACAGAGCCTGGAAGAAGGTTGTCGTCGTTTTAAACATGAAAAATGTGAGACGGACAGATGGACGGCCGCCCAACCTGGAAGACTTTGGGAGCGCTGACCAGCGAGGCCAGAGCAGAAGACAGCGTGGCCGAGAAGATCCCGGCAGTGATGAGAGGACCAAAGCCTGACACCAGACCCATTACCTGGATAAAAGAGCTTACACTGAAAAATAACACCTCAAAAAACAAGGTAGCAACAATAAAACCAGAATTTTATTTGTCATAAGGATCTGTCTTTCTCTCATGTTCAATGATGGAATGTTTATTGTTTAACTTTCATTTACTGCATCACCTAAGTGTGTAACTGTGATTTTATTATTTTATTTATCTACTCGAGTCTTTTGATACTGTTCAGAACAGAATGACCAAAACACCAAAACATAACATTATTATTACCAGTTGCTTTATGAAGCCTTTTACATGGCTTTGTAACAATGGGAGTGTGTGTGCACGTATGTTTGTGTGTCTGTGCACGAGTGTTCCGTGTGTGTAGGTGTCAATCAATGCTTTCATTCAGCTTGAACTCGGAGCAGCCAGAAGCTTGTGACTCAAAACAACAGTCACTATTATCTGAGCTGCACTTTGTTTGGGAACAGCTCTGTCTGCACGCACACACACACACACACACATGCACACACACACAGCACTGTGCCTATCACTTCAGAAGCCTTGGCTGCCATTGACCTCGACCAAGCTTCCCTCTACAGTCGGTGTCCCATTGTTGCGTCTAAGTCTCAATTGTTTCACTCGCAGGGTCACAGTCACGATCTGATGTCAGGAATCTTGTTACCTGGAAGTCGTTCATGAGGCCGTACTGGCACCCACCCTCCTGGCAGATGGAGAAGTCATAGCCTAGAGTGCAGGCAGCGTCCGTGCAGTTGACCGTGTCAGTCACAGTATCGTTGTGGTCGCCTGTCGCGTCGCGAACAATGCAAGACCCTGAAACATTCATGAATAAATCAGCAACAAAGATGCTTCTGGAACTGTCAGAGATTGTTGCTTGTGCCAACGTACCTGCTGAGATAGCCACAGCAATGTAAGTAATACCAGTCACAAGGATGGCCAGTAGAGTTCCCTTTGGGATTGCCGACTGAGGATCCTAAAATCAGAAACAAACTGTGGGTTCAGAACGACTACCAAAAAGCAATGGTCAGCAACACAACTAACAACAGATTCTTACAGTCTCCATGTGAGAATATCAAGTTTTCAACTTCAAACAAAAGAAAAGAGAAACCTACAGTCAGGTCACCGGAGATGTTGGCCCCTGCCAAGATCCCAGTAGCAGCTGGGAAAAAGATGGCGAACACAGAGAAGAAGGATTCCTCTTCTCTGAAGTCTGGACCCAGGTTCTCCAGGAAAATTGCGGCTGTTGAGTGGACCAAGCCAAGTCAGGAAAACGATATAACTATATACATTTTTATTCAAGTCATAATGATTTTACTGTTCTTTGGTGGAGTCTTATACCAAAGCTAACAAAAACAAAATAGAAACAAAATCTTGGACTTAGCCTAGCTTACCATTACAACCCATTTGTTTAGGTTTTATCTAGAGGAAATTGTGACTGAAACTGAAAAATAAACCTGCTAGTAAAGAATTTAATAAAAAATATCGGAGGTGATCATCGAGGAACTCTTACTGTTGTAGCCAAAGAATCCTTTGGGTTCTTTGCTCTCTGACGGCATGAAGGTTCCTATGAAATAGTTTGCGATTGCTCCCAGCAGAATCACCAGTAGGACAATCTGAGCCTGGCGTGGATAAAAGATGCAGATAAGAAATGACAAAAGTATATGTTGAAGACCTTGACAGATACCTTTGCCTCCCACTCCATCCCAGCGACGGAGATTCCCAGCAACAGGATGACCGTCAGAGTACCGACGATACGAATGTCATTTAATTCGTCGGTCATCAGGGCATCCACATCCTTAAAGCGGAACCAGACGTGAACTCGTGCGATCATTTTACGGAAGAAAAAAAAACACACTGTGTCTTACATTTAACATCTCGACAACTGTCTCTGCGAAGCCGACCACGTACATGGCCACGGCTACCGCGTTCGCAAAGGCGAATATGAGGCCGATGGAGCCTCCAAATTCAGGTCCCAAACTTCTAGATATGAGGTAATAAGCACCTCCTGAAAATGAGATATTTGTCATGCATGGGTTGAAATTTAAAACTCAAACCAAGTCTTGGTCATAGTAACAAACTCCTGGAGAGTGACACCACTACCTGTGATTCAAGTCAGTTTCAAAGACTCAACTGGATAGGTTTTCAACATTTTCAGGTTTAAAACACAAAGATGGCCAAAGTCTCACCTCCTCGTACAAAGCCGTTTGTCGCGATGGCCGATGTCGACAAACCCGTGATGGTTGTAACGACTGAGGCCATCAGTATAATCGCAATCGTCAGACCTGACAAGTCAAACATTATTATTGTTTTCATTTTGACAGGAAGTTACTTTATGCGGTAAATAAAAATATATCTAAGATGAATTAGGTACTTAACTGTAGCAAATTAGTGGAGATAATAGATGAAAATAGATAAAACAAAAAACATAACAAACACCTTGACTCACAGATGAACGGAGTGTCAACATACCGATTCCAGCCTGTCCGACGATCCAGGACATCCGGATAAACAGCATCACCCCCCAGATGTTGAGCATACAGCGGACCTGGAACACAGACGTCTAGTTAGAGATTGACCTCCACTTCAGAGGTGATGGTGCTCAGCAGGTCACTCACCAGGACGCCCTTCACCCAGCCGAACTTCACCATCCCTCCTTTGGCCTCCTTGGCCGCAAACGCCGCCGCCTCCTCTGCCGCTGACCGTTCCTCGCCATTAGCTAGACCGTCCTCCAGAGGCTCCTGAAGACAAGTGAGTCCAGGGTAACCTCAAGCGTCTCCAGGAAGTTTCTTCTAACTTAATGTGTCATCAGTGAGTCTGGACATGGTGGTAAACTGGCAGTGAAATTGTTTTAAGATTCTAAAGTCTGAAGAACGTGAGGTTGTTACTGAACTCATGTCTGACTGGACCAACTAAGTTCTCCTCATCAAAAGCTGGTCTATGGTGACAAGTTATGGTTTAGGTTATATTTTATCCTTCATTTTCTTCGTGAAGCTTCAGTCAGCTGACACGAAGCGGGGAAAGAGACGGCAGTGGAGATAAAGAAGCTTTGTGTGTATGTGTATAAATGTGTGTCAGTATCACACTCTCAGTGATGTCATCAGTCTCTCTGGTGGAGTGAAGGAGAGCGTGGATGGTAGAAACCATGAATGAATCCATGAATGAATCAGTTAATAAGTGGATGGATGAATGCATAGATACGTGGATGATGACAGGATAGATGAAGGAATGCATGAATGTATCAATAGATTGGCTGATGAATAGGTGGATGCATGGATGGATCGGTTGAATGATGGATGGATGCTTGAATATGAGATGAAGGGTGGATTAAAGTATGATAGATGGGTGGAATGATGAATGAAATGATGGAATAAAGGATGGTTATAATCATGGATGGATGGGTGGATGGAATGATGAGTTGATGAATGGATGAAAGGTTGGATGGACTGACTAATCAGTATATGGTTGGAAGGATGAATGAAAGATGGATATAATCATGGAGGAATGGAATGACAGGTGGATAAATAGGTGGATGGAATGACTGATGGATGGATGGAATGACAGGTGGATGGATGAAATGACAGGTGGATGGATGGAATGACAGATGGATGAATGGAATGACAGGTGGATAAATGGGTGAATCGAATGACAAGTGGATGAATGGGTGGATGGATGGAATGACAGATGGATGAATGGAATGACAGGTGGATGGATGGATGGGTGGATGGATGGAATGACAGGTGGATGAATGGGTGGATGGATGGAATGACAGGTGGATGAATGGGTGGATGGATGGAATGACAGATGTATGGATGGAATGACAGGTGGATGGATGAAATGACAGGTGGATGGATGTAATGACAGGTGGATGAATGGGTGGATGGATGGAATGACAGGTGGATGAATGGTTGGATGGATGGAATGACAGGTGGATGGATGGGTGGATGGATGGATGGAATGACAGGTGGATGGATGGAATGACAGGTGGATGAATGGTTGGATGGATGGAATGACAGGTGGATGAATGGGTGGATGGATGGATGGATGGAATGACAGGTGGATGGATGGAATGACAGGTGGATGAATGGTTGGAAGGATGGAATGACAGGTGGATGAATGGGTGGATGGATGGAATGACAGGTGGATGAATGGGTGGATGGATGGATGGAATGACAGGTGGATGGATGGAATGACAGGTGGATGAATGGTTGGATGGATGGAATGACAGGTGGATGGATGGTTGGAAGGATGGAATGACAGGTGGATGGATGGAATGACAGGTGGATGAATGGTTGGATGGATGGAATGACAGGTGGATGAATGGTTGGAAGGATGGAATGACAGGTGGATGGATGGAATGACAGGTGGATGAAGGGTTGGATCAGTAAAGTTCTCCTGAGTTGACGACTCTGCGTGTGACCCTGGCTAACAGAGAGGCTCGTGATGATCAACACGATGAATGAAAAGCTGGTTAATAAATCCGCCCACCTACATCTGGCATGTGACCAACAAAGATGCTGTGTGAATGAAGATCTCTCACTCCTCCAATATTCTAATGATGGTCGACTTTTGCAGTGTCACATGCACCTTGTTCTAAATGCTATCAGGACTGTGACGTCGGCTCTCCAGGAATCTGACAGCGACTTTACAACAACCAAGAAAGCCTCTCTATCTTTTCATAGATACTCCAGTGTCCCGCGTCTGTCCTGTGACCTCCCCCCGAGTTCTTTCAACTCTGTGATTGCTGACCCTAATCTGGAATCAAGAGATCTTCCCTCTAGCTCAGCTCTTTTGGCTCCTTCTCCGCTCTTGGGTTATTCATGCAGGTTTAGCTCCTCTGATTCATAGGCAATGGTTATCAGTGAGAATTCTATTTTGAATTTTAAAATAGAAATTGAATATTATAATTAAAATTATTTGTGATTTAATCAATGAATAAACCATGTTTTGTTTTGAATGACTCAAATTTTGAGTAAAAAAAAAGGGTCGTTACTTTGTCCAGCTCGTCGTGGAGCTCGGACAGCGAGGGTCTGCTCATCTTCTCCCCGAAGGACGCGGCCGACTGCCGGTAGAAGTCGATGTTCGGCACCGCGTCGATGGTGTTGTGCCCGAAAGTCCTCATGTAGTAGGTGTTGGAGTGCGAGTCCGAGATGTGGGTATGCCCGGTGCCGGTGGAGTGAAGGCTGACGGAGTCGCTCTTGGTCGTGTCCGGGTCCCGGCTGACGTCCGGCGGGAGCCCGATATCCATGGCGCTCCCCAGAGCCCCCGGATCCATGAAGCCCACCGTCCGGAATCGACCATCGCCCGCCTTGGACGCGTCGAAGGCTTCTGCCACCACGTCGACTTTGAAGCGGCTTTCGGAACCGTCGCCCTTGTTCGGTGCCGGACCCGACATGGTCTGACCCGGGTCTCAGTAAAAGCTTGACAGTTGAACCACCTGCTCCAGATCTGCTCACATCGAGTCCGGGTCAGTCTCGGAACCGTCTTTAAAAATCAAAGTTTCCTCTCTGGAGTTGGTGCGTAAAAAGGGTCGCTGGGATGAAGGAGCGGCTCTTGTGGGTGTTCAGCCTCCCCGCGACCACATGTCAATCTCTCGAGCTCTTCAACAAGTTGTTGTCATTTGGAATACTTGATCTGCCCCCCCAACCCACGCTCATGCCAGAGACGTCCCAGCGTGACAGGAAATACCGTGGAGACCAAGGACCAGTCTCCGTGACGCACTGTGCCGCTGACGCATCATAGCCACACCAACAAAGAAAAAAACAAACGTTTTTGACACAATATCGAGGGCAGCTTTGTAATCCTCCACAGTACTGGACTTATACTGGACTTATACTTGTTCAACTTCAAGGACCCTGGCTCGCTGGGATAAAAAAAGGCGCACGAGGGATCAGGGGGAACATTTGCAAAGTTATTTCCATTTGATGAACAAAATGGATAATGCATTGTGCGCGCGTGCGTGTGGCGTGTAAACAAAAGGCATCTGTCATGTCGTGACACACGGAGATACAGGGGGACGCGCGTGCTCGTGAGCGTGCGCGTGTGTAAGCACTACACGGAAACAAAGGAGTGTTAGTTTGAGGTTGAGGATTCCACACATGTTGAAGAACACTTGAAAAGAAAAAGAAAATTGAGGAAATGAATAAAAGAAAGAATTAAAGGAATGAATGGAGGGGAGGAACAGAAGTGACAATTGGCGGACAGAAGAGGGGGCACTTGTAATGTAAAAGAAAAATGGAAGGATGGGATGAAGAGAGAAAAAACAGGACATAAAAAGGAGGATGGGATACAACAATAAGAAAAAAAAGGAGAAATAATGAAGGTAGAAAAAAGAAATTAAGTAAGAAAAGGAATTGAGAAAGGACCAAAGGAAGAAGGAATATAACTTAGAGGAAGAATGATGGAATAAAATATGAGCTACAGTCTTGCTATAAGGAAGAAAGGAAGGAAGGAAGGAAGGAAGGAAGGAAGGAAGGAAGGAAGGAAGGAAGGAAGGAAGGAAGGAAGGAAGGAAGGAAGGAAGGAAGGAAGGAAGGAAGGAAGGAAGGAAGGAAGGAAGGAAGGAAGGAAGGAAGGAAGTAGGGAAGGAAGTAGGGAAGGAAGGAAGTAGGGAAGGAAGAAAGGAAGGAAGGAAGGAAGGAAGGAAGGAAGGAAGGAAGGAAGGAAGGAAGGGACGGACGAACGAGTGAAGAATTGTTGTGTATTTGAGAGGGTTTAATGTTCAATTAACAAAAATTCAATTGAAAAAGAGCCCAAGAAGGATCCTTGCGGGACACCGTAGATGACCAGATTCCGCCGCAGATGTTCCCTGAACCTCGTCAGTTCTGGAAAAGTCGTAGGATCGTCAATGCGGAGGAGTTGTACCTGCGGGAAGACCAGAGGAGTTGCACCCCAAACTATTCCTGCACTGAAACATGCACGCACCTGGAGAAGTGGGAGGAGCGATGTGATTGGTCCAGGAGAGAGGAGGATGAGGAAGAGGAGGAGGGTGATGGAGGTGTGGAGGAGAGGCGCTCTCGAGCGCAGAGACACAGAGATTCACGGTGAGGATCGACTGTGATTCCAGCCTGAGCTGCGTTCTGTTGAAAAGTCAAAACATTTTTACTCTTAATCGGCAGTTTTGGCGCCATCTAGATTCTGGAAGTGGAAACTGTTATCGTTCACCTGCATGAGGAGATGCTGGTTCCTCATGTCCTGTCGCCATGGCATCACGTACAGCTTCGGTATCATGGGATGTTGAGCGGAAAAGGTCGTAGCATTGGGTCGTCTGTTGGGTTTGGACAAGGACGAGTTTAAAAGTGATTTACAGTTTCAGTCATGATGCTACCGATGCTAGCTGTTAGCAGGTAAAACTGTAATAAACGAATAAGACACATGTTCAAGTTAAATAAGTTTTCAACAAAAACAACCAATATTTACGTGTCAATTCTAATAATGAACGCATCGTTTCACTAGTAGCAACAACAAAAAGCTATTTTTTCACAAGCATGTCAGTTGTAGCTCTTACACCACAGTTAGCCGTTGCTAACCGAAATGCTAGCAGCATGACGGATGGTCAGAGTCATGGTTAACAAGTAATGTACAGAGCGATGAACACATATTCACGCATTCATGATTCCTTAATGTTATTATAAGGAAGGTGATTCACGTTTAGCAGCGCTAGCAAGATGAATTAGACACAAAAATTACTTTCAAAAGTTGATTTCTTCTCGCTTTATATGCAGATTTTCTAATGTGGAGCTTCATAGTGATAATTCCGCTAAAGCTAAGCTTGCGCTGCTGTTAGCTTGCTAGCAGGTGTCCGTTTTTTCTGTTGCGACGCATTGATCGTTGAAGCTCAAACTGATTATTGTCCATCCATCCATCCATCCATCCATCCATCCATCCATCCATCCATCCATCCATCCATCCATCCATCCATCCATCCATCCATCCATCCATCCATCCATCCATCCATCCATCCATCCATCCATCCATCCATCCATCCATCCATCCATCCATCATCCATCCATCATCCATCCATCCATCCATCCAACCTTCTCTGGTCACCTGATTAACTGTACCTTTCTAACTCCAACATCTGAACTGTCAATCATTTGACTCACCGTTGACGGTCGGACGTCTCTCCTGTGGCCTCCATGTTTGTTGTCGCCGTCAGTTTCTATGGCAACTGTGACTGCATCAGAGATGTTCAGGTGCACAAGTGTGCTTCCTCTTAGCACATGTCATTGGAACACACTTGCTGATGTTGTTACTTTGTGAGGCTTGACCAGCGACATCTAGTGTTCTGCTGAAAGCTGATCAGTGTCTTCTTTAGGTAAAATGAAAAATTCCACCATTTCTACTTAAAAAAAAAAGTTTTAATGAATATATATTATATTTAATAATATTTAATATATATATTTTAATATTCCCTATTTTTCAGGTAGACATAGTATAATCACCAAAATCTGATTTGATCTATGCACTTATTTTAAAGTATATATATATATATTTAATTATATCAGATAGAAATATATTTATTATTATTATAAATTAATAAAATATATTTTAAAAATCGAATTGCCCTTAAATCTTAAATAATTCTGACCCTTAATTAAATTTGTATGATTAATATGAACTGATATTTAGAATTATTTTTATAAAATACTTTTTTAATCAGAATGAGTAATAATAACAACAAAAATAATAATAAAAATAACATACTTGAATAATACAATAATAAAAAATAAATATTAAATTGCAGTATCATTTTTTTTACGAGTAATTACATATTAATAATAACTAGTATAATATAATAATAGTAATAAATGAGAAATGATGGAGACAAAAGATGACACTCATCAGTGGGTCACAATGAAATATTTACACTTTATACAAAACAACAAATCTTGAATATATATAAAACTTCATGATACTGACAGTAACAGCGTTTCTGTAAAACAATCATTAGTAACGTCCGGTAGGTTCCATGACACCTGTCAGCGACTCGTCAGGCCGCCTCGTTCAACATCCGCTGAAGATTCTTCTGCACCTGAAGAGTCAATAGAACAAACTGAGTCACTGCAGTTGTTTCTCGGCAGCTCTTCTTTCTTCTCTGCTATAAATGTTTAACTCCGGCGTCTGGTTTCTGGAAACTTCTGGAGCTGCTCGGTCGAGTCTCATGTTGGTCATGAGTCTCGTGTTGCAGATCAGTCCGATAGTAGCCCGCGAGCTAGCTCAATGAATCTGGACAACTTCCTGTCTTGTAGCCTTCAAATATATCACTTTCTAGAGATTCAATGAGTGTCTTGTGATCCATGAGTCACAACCGTTTTGTGTTGAGTCACTGAAATAACCAATGTAGTTATCGCAAGACTCATGGGTCAGTTTAGTGAGTCTGGTCAACTTCCTGTCTCATGACTCTCAGGTTTTTTTTGGACGATTTCAATGAATCCTTTTTGTTTCTGTCTATTGGTCCATGAGTCAGAACTGTTTCCTGTTGAGTCATCCATATTTACTGTGTCATGCTGGCTAAGACTCTGACAGAAGAGTCACACCCTGAACAACTCAAGTCATTACACCTGTTGGTGAGTTACGAAGGGATTCAACGACTCAGGTCAACTTTCTGTCTAGTGACTCTCAAATTTGAATCCCTTGAATATTTAAGAATGGTTCCCTGATTCCCATTTTATTATGCCTCTTGGTCTATGAGTCAGAACTGTTTCCTGTTGTCATCCATGATTACTGAGTCTTTTGCCGAGTATAACTCTGACTCATAGCACCTCCAACAACTCAAGTCATCACCGTCTTGGGTGAGTCTCGAAGTGATTCAATGAATCATGTCCACTTCCTGTCTAGTGACTCTCAAATCTGAAACGCTTGGATCTGTTGGACTGATTCCCATTAGTTTATGCCTCTTTGTCTTTGAGTCAGAACTGTTTCCTGTTGAGTCATCCATGTTTCCCGAGTCACAGTGACTATGATTAATAATTTATATTGGGATTAAAGGAATCTGGTCAACTTCCTGTCTACTCTTACTATCTGTTTAGACTCAGTGAATCTTCGATTCCATTTGTGTATGCCTCTTGGTTGATGAGTGAAAACTGTTTCCTGTTAAGTCCTCCATGTTTACCGAGTCACATTGACTATGACTCTGACAGAAGAGTAAAAAACTCATATTAGTATTAAAGGAATCGGTTCAACTTCCTGTCTATTCTTAGTATCAGTTTGGACTCATTGAATCACCGATTCCCTTTGTTTTTCCTCAATTGAAAGTCAGACTAAAGTTCTAGAGAACCGACCTTCTCCAGCTTCATCAAGTTGATGGTCAACAGTTCAGAGAAAAGATCGGCGTCGACGTCCGAGCCATGAATCATGTCTCTGAGGAGGAAAGACACAAACATCCAGTCATGACCTTCACGTCTGAAGCTACAAATGTTTTCTGAAAAGCCTCCGGAGGGAACTGACTCGTGCTGGGACTCGGCCATGGACCCGAGCGTGCTCAGGCGCTGCTCCAACGCCACGATCTTCACGGCCAGGTAGCAGGAGGACAGAACCAGAACACAAACGCTGCAGACGACAGCAGGTCAGAAGTTGTGTTTGTTTTTTTTACGTCTGATTAATGGACGAGACTCACAGGAACAGGTAGACGAACAGAAGAGCGCTCAGAGAGAACGGCTTCAGTTTTCGGTTCTTCTTGACTTCACAGCCTGGAAACAAATAAAAATGAAGATTTAAAAAATATGAAAAATATATCTATATTTGGTTTAAATCAACCATTTAAATTAAATAATATATTATTTTCTAAATTACTATGGCACATATTTTCAAAAATGACAAATAAAGCAGCAATAACGTTATTAATCAGGGAATATTCGTCTGTTGTCCTTTTTATTTTATTTTTTATCAACCGCCATTCATCAGAAAATGGTTTGAATTTATCAAGGTTTGAAGGTTATCTGATATTTTTTGGACATGTTATCAGATAAATTAAAGTATAAATAAAGTTATTTGTATTTAAAAGTATCTCTTTACTATTAATGTTTAAGCGATTTATGCTGGTGTCTTTTAGTAATCAAAATGTAAATGTAAATTATATTTGAATGTAATACTTTGTGATCAAATCCTCTGTTGTCAATTATGGAAAAGAATCGCAGTAAACAAACCTTTTTTTTAGAAATTAAAATGAATAAATAAACCATTTTTAAACTCAAGTAAGTAAAACTTTTTTACTTATTTTACATTTATTATTTTTTTTCCATTAAATTATTCATTTAAATCAATTAACAAATTGTTTTTTTTAATCAAATTACCTTTTTTTTCTTGGAGCCCAAACATATTCATACAAATAAAAGTTGAATTTCCTCAACAGAAAAAAAAACTATAATCGTGACGTAAACTATTGTCCGGTTAGGAATCTGACTTAAAACTGTAAACAAAAGAAGATAGATGGATGGATGGATGGATGGATGGATGGATGGATGGATGGATGGATGGAGGGATGGATGGATGGATGGATGGATGGATGGATGGATGGATGGATGGATGGATGGATGGATGGATGGATGGAGGGAGGGATGGATGGATGGATGGAGGGATGGAGGGATAGATGGATGGATGGATGGATGGATGGATGGATGGATGGATGGATGGATGGATGGATGGAGGGATAGATGGATGGATGGATGGATGGATGGATGGATGGATGGATGGATGGATGGATGGATGGATGGATGGATGGAGGGATAGATGGATGGATGGATGGATGGATGGATGGATGGATGGATGGATGGATGGATGGATGGATGGATGGATGGATGGATGGATGGATGGATGGATGGATGGATGGATGGATGGATGGAGGGATAGATGGATGGATGGATGGATGGATGGATGGATGGATGGATGGATGGATGGATGGATGGATGGATGGATGGATGGATGGATGGATGGATGGATGGATGGATGGATGGATGGATGGATGGATGGATGGATGGATGGATGGATGGATGGATGGATGGATGGATGGATGGATGGATGGATGGATGGATGGATGGAGCCACAAGGAAACCACAACAGATGTCGTTAAATATAACAGAGGAAGATCAATGTTTCTTCTTGTCTTCTTACTGATTGAATCGCTCTTGAGTGTTTTTACAACAGATACGAATCAAGCAGTGATTGAAACAAGAGCATTTAGTTTCCTCTGGTTCAACTAATGTAATAACACTCAACTCACTAATTCACTATTTTCCCATCAACTATATATTTTTGTCTATTTTTGTCAATTCTATTCTAGTAGATTATTTATACAACATGAGTCTTTGATATATTCTCACCAGGGTCCGGTTGTTTTGGGTCTTGGATCTTCAGGTTCTGCTGCTTTTTGACTTTGTGGTGAAGATCCGGTGATGCCGGCGCCTCTTTGTGTTTCAACACGTCCAGGTACGGCGGCACCGGGAACTCTGATCGAGAACAAAACCAGATCCTGAGACATGTGTCTTTCCCCGGATCCCGATCGCGCCGCCCTCACCTGCGATCTTCTCGTAGTCGTGGGTCTGGGAGTCGGAGCTGCTGCTCTCCTCCATCTCCTGCCTCCTCTGTCTGGCCGGGCTGTCCAGGCCGCAGAAGTTCTGCGGCGGCGGAGACACAACAAGCGTGAGGCCGAGCCGGGTCATCAACGGAGGTCACTCACCCGAGGGAAGCGAGGGGTATGAGGCGACCTCTGACCTCTGAAGCTGTGCTCGGCTGGCGACGGGATGGGGCTGTTGCAGGGACTCTTCTCCTGGACCAACGTGAGGACACGAAGAAAAACTACTTAAGTGTCCCAGAATAATCACACTTCATGTTGGATTCTTGACCATTAGTGGGAGTAAATGTATGGAGGTGACCTGGTCGGTTCGACCCACTCTTAGTAAGCTACATCTTGACTTTGAATTTTTAAGGTTAGAAGATGGGGATGAGGATCAGGGCCTCTTATTTGCATGGCTGTCCAACACAGTCCAAGAGCTCTAAACAGTCCAGCAGAACAACAAACAACACAAGAGGGTTTTTTTTACCTCCAAGTGAAGACAGATGGACATCAGGAACTTGTAGGTGTTTTCTCTGGACATGAAGGACACGAAGACGTACTGCAACACACACCATCTTCCTTACACACAAATAAACGTAAACACATGAACGCACCTAATTTCGACGCACAGTTCCATCCGGAATCGACGTTAAAGCAGCAAAAAGTAACATTTTACTAAAACAAAATAATTCTTAGATTATTGTTTTTCATCATGAACTTGAGTGTGAATTAATATTTTTAACTACACAACTTTTCTGGGGTGACCCCATGAGACTCAATGAATCAGTGGAGGTGGTTGCATTTATTTCCATCATGGCTGAAGTAGGAGATTTTGAAGGACTGTGGAGACGCTTCGGTTTTCACGAAATTCTGTTTTTTCAGTTTTGTGTCTCACCCTGTCGTTGATGGTGGCGATCACGAGGGCGTTGGGCACCAGGATGGCGGTCTTGGTCTTCTTGACGTGAGTGACGGCCATCACCGGGATGGCGATCTTTGAGGGGGAGGTGAGGAAAAGTTTGACTAACTATAGTGGTTCCCTTGATTTGTGAAAGCCTTTTACACACCTTTGTGTCTTTCCCGAAGACTTTGGAGTGGAAGCAGATCCAGTGGTCGGACACGAACATGCGTCCCTGGTAGAGGATGTCCTTCTGCAGCGCACACGTGTAGCCTGACGACACACGGCCGACACTTAATCACCACTCAGGTATCAGGTGTTGACTCCCGCGGTGTTTAAGCCGAGACACTCACTCTGCCGGAGCTGCTCCTCTTTGCTGATCTCCTTGAATATTTTATGATACTGGCAGTTGCTCTTGGAAAGCTGGAATATACACACACACACACACACACACACAAGCACACACACACACACACACGTCAGACACACAATCACTGACAAATATCACATTTTTGATATGATTCTTTTGACTTGGCTGCCACTTGAGACCCCAAAACTAAACTAATAGTAGCTTAATACATCATTATTTACACATAGTATGTCTACACAAATGTACACTAATTATTGTGTTGTGTTGATGTTTGTATCTTTGAGCTTATTTTGTAGACAGACAGTTATTGTTTAGGAATCTGTGATTACAGCGATTGTAGTAAGAAGCTCCATTTTACATTGTGTTTTGTATGAAGGACGATAAATGACAAAATTATAAATGTACAAATAAATAAATAAATGTG
Source organism: Callionymus lyra (assembly GCF_982586985.1). NCBI lineage: Eukaryota > Metazoa > Chordata > Actinopteri > Syngnathiformes > Callionymidae > Callionymus > Callionymus lyra. Next base: position 6,373,749 of record NC_141818.1, on the reverse strand, counting down.
TAAAAAAATGTCTAAATTAATATCAAAATGTTAAAATAAATAAAATATACGTTTATTTATTTATACATTTTGACTTTTATTTATTCTGACATTTATTAACTATGTATTTTGTTATTTTGACATGTATTTATTTATGTATTTAAACATTTATTTATGTATTTATACATTTATTAAGTTATTTTTACATTTAGTTATGTATTTATACATTTATTAAGTTAGTTATACATTTAGTTATGTATTTATACAGTTATTTATACATTTAGTTATGTATTTATACATTTATACAGTTATTTATACATTTAGTTATGTATTTATACATGTATTAAGTTAATTATACATTTAGTTATGTATTTATACAGTTATTTATACTTATGTCATTTATCGTCCTTCATAGTTTTGAGGGACATCAAGCAAAAAGTCAGAATGATAACAAGTAAAAATAAATGGTGATAACATATATTTACAAAAAGAACAAATGGTAAATAGAGAAATAAAATATTTTAAGTTACGATATAAAGAGTTATTATGTCATGATAGTACATAAATACAACAAACGTTTTATTAATTTACTTTATTTAATATGGATAATTTGATGTAAATATTATGTATTTAATTAGGAAATATAAAAACATTTTATAAAAACTTTAGACGTTATTTTTCTTTTAACTTTATTATTTACATTTTAATAGGGACAATAAACAATCACAAATGTATTTAATTATTGGTGCAAATGAGTTTAAAAAGACTGATAGAGTCGTCACTTCATGATTTTAATGATACATCTTTTAAATTCAGTCAAAAGGTCACATGTTGCTCGAGAACTTCCTGTTTGCTAGTTTATATTATTAATAAGATAATAATAATTCAATGTTTAGTGAGACAAGGAATCCAAGTGGTATTTTAACTATGTATTTTTGTTTCATTAGAGATTATTAAGGTAATAAAGTGTATACTTACAGTGTATAAAAATAAAAAGAGTTTTTAAATGATTAATGATTAATGATTAATCGTTATCACGAGTTCACCAGATAAACCGCAGATGAGTAAATAAACTGGTACCTGACTGTACTGGGACTTCTTCCTCTCTATCTTGTCCGGGTCAGGCTGGACCTGAGTCAGCAGCGAGTGGTCAAAGGTCTTGGACCTGGACCAGCAAAATAATCGTTAACGAAATCTCAGGTTCAGTTCGACGTTGGACTCGTTGACATGAACTCGACTCGTACCGGACCAGCGCGGGTTTCCTCCTGCCGGACGAGTCCTGGTGTTCGGGGTCAACGGCGTGAGGGTGTTCTTCAGTCATGATCTCCACGTCTGAGCTGCAACACACACGAGTCACTCATATATGACTCGCTCTACGACTCACTATGGCTTCCTACAAGTCATTGAAAAAAAAAGGGTGAGTCAGGAGTTTCTCTGAGTCGAACTCCATGAACTTGAGTGAGACTCATTTTAACGACTCTTTAGCTGTTCAGCGTGACTCAAATGACTCATCTATCCGACCCACCTGAGTCAAACTGTCCAGCTAGATGTTTTGAATCTCATGAGTCCCGATCACACACGAGTCCGGCTCACTTTCTGAGTCACCGGAGTCCAACAAAATTCAGCACCGATGGCTCCCAAGAGTCCGAGTCATTTCCTGTCGCCTTCAGAGATCGACCATCAACATGAAGCACCTTTAGGTCCCACGTGTGACTCAAGCTGTACACTGACTCATGGGTTAATGCAACGTCCCAGATCCATCTTCACAACTATGTTGCATCCATTAAGATTATAGTCAATTTTTTAAAAGTTGTGTAGGATTGTGTAGTACGTGTGCGACCAAGTTAAATTGTAACCTCAGCTTCATAGATTTCTTGATCAATTATTTTTTCCTCTTAAGGTCGGGTTTAGTGAAACTGATTAACTGATAGTCAAGTTTTTGATCTCAGTAACTTTGAAAGATAAAAGTTTTGAGTCCAAATATGAGCCTATGTTGTGTCGTCATGACGACGGGCGACTCACAGGTGATCCCCGTCCTCCGGCCGTCCCGCCGCTCTCCTCCGTCCGTCCTCCGCTCGAGTCCCACCGAGGTCCATCCTGCTGGTCTGTTGTGAGTCTGCTGCTATGAGAACTGACCCGGCTCACCTGCCTGAGGGGGGGTGGTGTGGGGGGTGAGGGGGCGTCGCCCAGACTCTTGGTTTCACGTGTCTCGGCCAATGGCTGCGCGGCTGTGGTGTGTTCGTGTGTTGGAACCTTTGACCGGTGGTGCGATGGTTGTTTGGACAGGCTTTATCTGTGTGTTTATCTGTGTCACCAGACGAGTGGTCCTGATCCCTGATCCCCCAACAAGACTTTCTCTGAGCACGTGGATCAGGCTCATGAGGGGGCCTCAGTGGCGCCACCTTCAGGTTCGTGTGCTCAAGAAGGATGACATTGATGTGTTTCCTCGAGAAGTTCAAGTTCAGTTATCAAGTTTCTGCATGTGAGTGAGTGTTTATGTGTGTGTGTGTGTGTGTGTGTGTGTGTGTGTGTGTGTGTGTGTGTGTGTGTGTGTGTGCATGAGTGAATGTATGTTTTGAATGGGTGTGTTTGCGAGTCCTTGTGTGAATATGTGTGTGTGTGAATGGGTATATTTATTTGTATTTATTTGTGCAAGTGATTGTGGTTATGTTGTTGTGTGTTTGTCTGTGTGCATATGCATGTGTCTATGTGTGTGTCTGTGTGTGTGTGTGAATGTTTGCATGAGTGTGTGTGTGTTTGTGTGCATATCCATGTGTGTTTGTGTGTTTGTACCGTGTGTGCTTTTGTATATGTATGTGTGTCTATATTTTTTGTGTGTATATGCACGTGTGTTTATGTGTATACATGTGTGTGAGTTTGTGTATATATGCGTACGTTTAAATATGCATGTGTGTGTAAATGCCTCTGTGTGAGTGTGTGTTTGTGTGTGAGTGTGTATGAATGTGTATGAGTGTGTGTGTGTGTGTGTGTATGAGTGTGTGTGATCTAATCTAAGCACTGATATGGAGGTCAGTGGGACAGAAACTACTGTAAACATTTCCCTACAGTCGTCTTTCACACAAACATAAAACTCACTTCAGAGCAGAAAAAAACCTCAGAGACGAAGATGATGCAGAGAAAATATTATTTAAAAAAAAGTTTGGCCAAGTGTGAGAACAACCCATGAGCCATAACATTATGACCACCTTCACCCTTGTGTCGCAGCTCCTGTAAGGTAGGTGTTTTTTAAAAGTTCCTTTAAGACTCAACAGTGACTCCTATCGTTCAAACATATGTATGGCAGACAAATCAGATTCAGAGTGAGTCAATTGTTGTGTAGTTTATACAACAAATATATTTAAAAAAAAGGTAAAAACAAGAAGTTAAACGTGTACAAAAATCTGAGCGACTTGTGTCTGTATTTCAACACCAGAGCGTTTGACCCAGAGAGAATATTATGATCGTAGAAGCAGAATCTAAAGTGTCTTTAGTCGTAGGTTTTTTAATAGTTTTACTCGACCAGTATGTGTTGTCATACTATTACTACTTATTACTATTACTACTTATTTATTACTCCTTCTTCAACTGTGATCTTTTACAGGTATTATTATTCATGTCAGAATCCATCAACATCTTAAAGACAGCGAGGAAGCAAACACTCACCGTCGACACGTTTGTGTAGAAGGTTTGTGTTGGTCTTCAGGACTTCCTTCTTCAGGACTTCCTTCTTCAGGACTTCCTTCTTCAGGACTTTCTTCTTCAGGACTTCCTTCTTCAGGACTTCCTTCTTCAGGACTTCCTTCTTCAGGACTTTCTTCTTCAGTACTTTCTTCTTCAGGACTTTCTTCTTCAGGACTTCCTTCTTCAGGACTTCCTTCTTCAGGGTCTGGAACTGTCAGAGTGAACGGACGAGACGAACTTCTGCAGTGACATCTGACATAAATACTCGAGACTTCATAATATTGACTGTGCGGGGGACGTATGGAAAGTCAACACGACGCTGAACCTTCATCCTCGTATCTGTCGATCAGCGATCGATCGTGTTGAGTTCAAACCATGATTTTCAACCTCAGGTCGGTTCACCGGTGCTTAACCTGTAGTTAGCTCGATAGCATGCTGGCGCTAATACTTCACAGGTTAAAGTTGGAGAAATATCCGCTTCCTTTGACAGCGTACACACGTGTTTATTCATATTTAGTGTTTAACCTGCTAGTTCAGTGGATGTGACACAAACCTTGCTTTATGCTTCTTGAATGTACATCAGTTTCAGTTCATTTATTTAAAAGGACAATGTGCAGTTACATTAAAAAGATGGCTGCACCAGATTTAGCACAATGCTACTTTCCATCTGTAGTCCTTAAGAAAGATGCCGTTTACATGATACATCACATACAAATAAAGCAAAAACACAATAATATCCAAAAAAAACATTTAAAACTATTAAAAAAACGTATTGAGTTTAGGTGGTTTATCTGTGTAGCAAGAAAACCGAGGGTTAGCCACAGCTAACGTTAGCCTATTGACCTTATTTTCGTGCTAATGAATACCAAAATAGAGAAAATGAAAATTGTAAAAAATATTGTATTTTTGGTGACACAACTTTCATTTTAAATCCTATGCAAGTAGCTTACCCTTTGTTTTACTCTACGAGTGAGTGTTAAAGTTTATAGCGAAGATTTTAGATGTATTTTAAGGAGCTAAGGAAGCTAAACCCGGTCATGAGTAGAAAATATCAATAAACCGATATATTGTGATATATATATATATTTTTTCCACGATACTGTATTGATTTTCAGCAGAAATGATTAGATTTGTTTGGCTTTTAATTAATATCTTATCTTTTTTATCATAGTTCTCTCTACCTATAGAAACAAAGAAATCCTGCCAGATCCCGGGCGATGACTAAGGACGAGAGGATACGGTCGACTCAGGTCTCGACACATTTTGGTTTCCAAAACAAACAAAAGCAGTTACGACTTTGTCCAGAGTCAACACCATATTCAAGTACTGGACAATACAACAAGTATATCAGTGTTCCTAAGTATTGAAATATATCGTATCGTAGTCCTTGTATCATGATACGTATCATATCGTATCGTTGTCCCTTGTATCGTGATACGTATCATATCGTATCGTTGTCCCTTGTATCGTGATACGTATCATATCGTCTCGGTGTCCCTTGTATCGTGATACATATCATATCGTATCGTTGTCCCTTGTATCGTGATACGTATGATATCGTATCGTTGTCCCTTGTATCGTGATACGTATGATATCGTATCGTTGTCCCTTGTATCGTGATACGTATCATATCGTGACGTTGTCCCTTGTATCGTGATACGCATCGTATCGTTGTCCCTTGTATCGTGATACGTATCGTATCGTTGTCCTTTGTATCGTAATACGTATCATATCGTATCGTTGTCCCTTGTATCGTGATACATATTGTATCGTATTGTTGTCCCTTGTATCGTGATACGTATCGTATCGTTGTCCCTTGTATCGTGATACGTATAATATCGTATCGTTGTCCCTTGTATCGTGATACGTATCATATCGTATCGTTGTCCCTGTATCGTGATACGTATCATATCGTATCGTTGTCCCCTGTATCGTGATACGTATCATATCGTATCGTTGTCCCTTGTATCGTGATACGTATAATATCGTATCGTTGTCCCCTGTATCGTGATACGTATCATATTGTATCGTTGTCCCTTGTATCGTGATACGTATAATATCGTATCGTTGTCCCCTGTATTGTGATACGTATAATATCGTATCGTTGTCCCTTGTATCGTGATACGTATCATATCGTATCGTTGTCCCCTGTATCGTGATACGTATCATATCGTATCGTTGTCCCTTGTATCGTGATACGTATCATATCGTCTCGGTGTCCCTTGTATCGTGATACATATCATATCGTATCGTTGTCCCTTGTATCGTGATACGTATCATATCGTATCGTTGTCCCTTGTATCGTGATACGTATGATATCGTATCGTTGTCCCTTGTATCGTGATACGTATCATATCGTGTCGTTGTCCCTTGTATCGTGATACGCATCGTATCGTTGTCCCTTGTATCGTGATACGTATAATATCGTATCGTTGTCCCTTGTATCGTGATACGTATCATATCGTATCGTTGTCCCTGTATCGTGATACGTATCATATCGTATCGTTGTCCCCTGTATCGTGATACGTATCATATCGTATCGTTGTCCCTTGTATCGTGATACGTATAATATCGTATCGTTGTCCCCTGTATCGTGATACGTATCATATTGTATCCTTGTCCCTTGTATCGTGATACGTATAATATCGTATCGTTGTCCCCTGTATTGTGATATGTATAATATCGTATCGTTGTCCCTTGTATCGTGATACGTATCATATCGTATCGTTGTCCCCTGTATCGTGATACGTATCATATCGTATCGTTGTCCCTTGTATCGTGATACGTATCATATCGTCTCGGTGTCCCTTGTATAGTGATACATATCATATCGTATCGTTGTCCCTTGTATCGTGATACGTATCATATCGTATCGTTGTCCCTTGTATCGTGATACGTATGATATCGTATCGTTGTCCCTTGTATCGTGATACGTATCATATCGTGTCGTTGTCCCTTGTATCGTGATACGCATCGTATCGTTGTCCCTTGTATCGTGATACATATTGTATCGTATTGTTGTCCCTTGTATCGTGATACGTATCGTATCGTTGTCCCTTGTATCGTGATACGTATAATATCGTATCGTTGTCCCTTGTATCGTGATACGTATCATATCGTATCGTTGTCCCCTGTATCGTGATACGTATCATATCGTATCGTTGTCCCCTGTATCGTGATACGTATCATATCGTATCGTTGTCCCTTGTATCGTGATACGTATAATATCGTATCGTTGTCCCCTGTATGGTGATACGTATCATATTGTATCGTTGTCCCTTGTATCGTGATACGTATAATATCGTATCGTTGTCCCCTGTATTGTGATACGTATAATATCGTATCGTTGTCCCTTGTATCGTGATACGTATCATATCGTATCGTTGTCCCTTGTATCGTGATACGTATCATATCGTATCGTTGTCCCCTGTATCGTGATACGTATAATATCGTATCGTTGTCCCCTGTATGATGATACGTATCATATTGTATCGTTGTCCCTTGTATCGTGATACGTATAATATCGTATCGTTGTCCCCTGTATTGTGATACGTATAATATCGTATCGTTGTCCCTTGTATCGTGATACGTATCATATCGTATCGTTGTCCCTTGTATCGTGATACGTATCATATCGTATCGTTGTCCCTTGTATCGTGATACGTATCATATCGTATCGTTGTCCCCTGTATCGTGATACGTATAATATCGTATCGTTGTCCCCTGTATTGTGATACGTATCATATCGTATCGTTGTCCCCTGTATCGTGATACGTATCATATCGTATCGTTGTCCCCTGTATCGTGATACGTATCATATCGTATCGTTGTCCCCTGTATCGTGATACGTATCATATCGTATCGTTGTCCCCTGTATCGTGATACGTATCATATTGTATCGTTGTCCCTTGTATCGTGATATGTATAATATCGTATCGTTGTCCCCTGTATTGTGATACGTATAATATCGTATCGTTGTCCCCTGTATCGTGATACGTATCATATCGTTGTCCCCTGTATCGTGATACGTATCATATCGTATCGTTGTCCCCTGTATCGTGATACGTATCATATCGTATCGTTGTCCCTTGTATCGTGATAAGTATCAAATTCACATCACTGGGACAATAGTCACAATAGTTTTCATGTCCCTCATTTAGGTGTGTTAACGTGAATGAAACAAGAGAGGAATGTTGAGGGATTGAACTAGTTAACCAGCACTAACTAACCAGAGAACTTCAGACAGCTGCTTCACTCGCCTATAGGGAGGGACAGCGCTGCGGATAAATATCAGTTTTTCTCTCCCCTCATGCCTGGAATGATGATTTCTTCAGATGGACGGAAGAGATGTTTTCGTGAGGTGATGGGAATGAAGGAGTGCTGACAGACTGCAGGAGCCGCGCGCACAGCCACACCTCCTCTCCATCCTCCTCCTCCTCCTCCTCCTCCTCCTCCTCCTCCTCCTCCTCCTCCTCCTCCTCCTCCTCTTCCTCGCCTCTCCTCCAGTGCTGCCGTCTGAGCCGACAGCCTCGCGGCCCCCGTCCTCGCTCCAGACCCGGGGACCAGTCTGCGGGGTCGGAGCCGAGGAGCTCCAGGAAACAAAAAAACCTCAAGGCTCGGCTTGGAGATGCTTTCCAGCAGAGACGCGGACGGAACCAACAGCCACAGCCTCTGCGACGCGACCGCGGCCTCCGCCAAAGTCAAGGAGGAGCGGAAGACCAAGAGCGCGATCCGGGGCTGGAAGCGGGACAAGGACCGGGAGAGGGAGGCGCTCGCCCGCGCGCGGAGGGAGAAGCCCGGCGATGGCTCGTCTCCTCCTCCTCCTCCTCCTCCTCCTCCCGCCGCCTTCCTCTCCTCCTCCGCCGCCGCGCCTGAGCAGCATCTCTGCCGCGACGCGCACTGCCGCTGCCGCGGCGCGCCGGACTCCATCATGGGCGACACAGGGCTCAGCAACGGAACCGCGGACGCGCTGGATTGTTCGCTGAAGACCGGCGGGGGTGTGGTGGTGGTGCGGCGGCAGCAGGACGACAAGAGGCAGCGCGGAGACCGGGTGAGTGGTGGGGGGATCTAGGTGGAGGATCTAGGTGGAGGATCTAGGTGGAGGATCTAGGTGGAGGATCAGGTGGAGGATCAGGTGGAGGATCAGGTGGAGGATCTAGGTGGAGGATCAGGTGGAGGATCAGGTGGAGGATCAGGTGGAGGATCAGGTGGAGGATCAGGTGGAGGATCAGGTGGAGGATCAGGTGGAGGATCAGGTGGAGGGCCACAAAGAGCTGCTCACCTGCTTTGTTGCTCATTGTTGTCATGATGACGGAGACCAGAGGAGGTTATTTTCATGGAGTTCAAACCACATATCTTACATTTATTTCACATTATTAAGGACCTTTATTCATTTTTATAGAGTTTTTATTCATTCAAGTTTATTTATTTCATTTTAAAGGGGTTGTTTATCCTTCTATACTTGTTAATTATAATGTGTTATTGTCAATACAGAACTGCCTTAAAAAATGTTTTTATATATTTGTTATTAAGCCTATACATTAAATATAATTCTTTATTTCATTCTTTATTTACATGTTCATCTGTAAAAGAAAAACGGATGTACGATGGGTTATTAGGATCTCTGACGTTCCTCAACCAGAGTGTTTTCCTCACACAAATTAGGCTATCCAAAAATAACTGTGGAATTACCTCAAACATCTTAACTTATTAACTCTAAATATCACAATATACTGTATATATAAAAAAGAATTCAGGGACAACAACTTTTATGTTTTTGTTTGTGTTTTTATTTTTATTTAAAATGCATTTAAACAACATTTTCCAGTTGTTTTTACATTTTTACAAGTTTTGTATCCCTAAAGTGCAAACATTCTCTCTTGTTATTATAGTATAAACTTAAAAATATAATTCTATAATATTGTGGTGATTATTTTAACCTTTACCTTTACTTATGAAAACACAAGTGTTCATATTGTACTATTCAAATATTTCTATATTTTAAAATATTACATTTGTTTTTAATTTATGAATAATTAAATTATATAATGTTTACATTGGTATTACTAGATTTATTTTGGGGTCATATCAACTCATATTTAATTTATTATTTTGTTCCATTTTCAGAACCTTAAGTAGATTTATTTCTTGCATCCATTCATCAGTTTCATTTTCTCAGTCTCGTCCTCTGTGACGATAAAGAAATCTCTGCATGACTGGCAGCCTGGAGGAAGTTTTTCTGCTTATGTCGCGTCAAGGTTCACTTCCTCACTTGTAGCCAATGGAAGGAAGGTTTGTTGCTGGCGACGGGGAAGACGTACATCTTTTTTTTTGGGTTGAGTGGAGGAAGATGGAGGGACAGCGGAAGTGTGACAGGGAGGGAGGAGTGATGGAAGTGACAGCAGAGGACAGTTGAAAAATCCAGGAGGGAGGATTTATATCCGAGGCTCCGCCGACAGGAGAAAACGCTGGTCTTGCTTTGTTTGCTTGTTGATCTTGAGGATTCCCAGCGGGTACCGGAAACACTCTCGCCCTGATGCTGTCAGCTGCTGCCACACGTTCGCCGCCTGCGGAAAAGTGTTTATTCCGTCTGTCACGGTGGAAGGAATTCTGGGCGGTGATGTGCGATGTCACAGGTTGACTCAATCGCCTCGTAGGATGATGATCGGCCAATCTGTTGTCATGGTTACAGGAAACTGCTCATCAAATGTTATCCTGGTTTTTAAGTTCCGGAAAACTTGACACTATAGAAGTCTTCTTGGTTTATTTTTACACATGTAGCTTTGTTAACCATTTGGTTAAAAAAAGAGACGTACACCAGTTTTAAGCAAAGTATGCCCTGGGGCCCACATGTGGCCCTTTGACCTCACGAGGTCACAGATCACGTATAAATGTTTCTTTTTCCTCTTTTCTTTTCTTTGTCAGTTTTATAAGGTGGCAGTTTTGGAAAGTAAAGCTTTGCTAAATCATATTTCTAAATTAAATATTACACATTCTTTTTACAAACTATGTGAAATAAATAAAAGCTTTTAGTATTTCTTAACAATCTATAAGTAAAATAAATGACAAATGATCCTTTTGTTGATACATTTTCCTATTTTAGTTTCCTCATTCATTTAGCTTTATATTAAAATGTTGTGACATAACACATACACTTCATTATTTTATTGTATTTAAACAATACATGGGAAATATTAAAAGTTTTTCTTTAGAATTAACCTTTTTCACATTATTTAGGCTCCTTTAATACGTCCCTGCTCTCTTTTGGCTTGATGGTTCAAACAGTCACCGTATAAATAATGTATAACCCCTGTTCGTAGAGAACGAGGGCGACCAAAGTGGCAGAAAAATAGAAGTAGTGACTGACTTTGGACGGGTTTCCCAGAAGAAGCTCTTAAGAGCTATGATCATCTTTGGTGCGCTTTTAAGAACGCTGTAAAAGAAATATGGGATACCAAGAGTCGCTCTTAGCTTAAGCAAGTTTTTTATATTTAAAGAGGGCTTTTCCAGACCAGGGTCACAAAGCGCTTAAACAATCAAAACAATAACAAATACAATATATACTTAAAAGGTCAAGATAACACAGAGAAAACAACGGAATAGCCTGCACAAATAAAAATGTCTTAAGATTTTTCTTAAGAAGATCTTTCACTAAGAAGGAAATGTAAGATGGAGCTGCACCACTCTTAACAGCCTTCTTAGTGACCAAATGTACAGTGGTGAACGTCAACACTTAAATCGGCAGATATGAGTTGCTAGTACTCCTATGACTAAACCTTCAAACATGAAGTAACATTTGTGATTATAATTAATCTGTAAAACAGCATTAAACTCACTGTTTTTGCATTTACACTTAGCAATAAATTATATGAGGAAGAAACACTGTCAACTTTTGCTGCTCCGACCGTGCCAATGATGCATTCAAGGACGTAGGAGTTTTATAACGAAATGAAATCATAACATAACGGTTTTAACACCAAAAAAAAAAAAATCAAGCAGTTCGACTTTCTAACAACAACACATACAAACATCAACAACTTTGTGGCTCAGATATCAAGGACACTTCTAAAGGGTTTGACAAAGTCCACTAAGAACTTCTTAAGAAGCTTCTTTGGCTTGAACTCATGGTTTTCCTCAGGAAGGCAGTTATGAACGCGTCTGGGGAAACACCCGTATCTCAGCGCTCCTTCTTAGCCCAACCCTTCTTTAAGAGCCTTCTTACATCTTTAAGAACAATCCAAGCTAGAAAACCCGGTCTTTGTCGTTCACTTTGAGGGTTCTTTTCTTCAAACGTTGGATCTCCTCGGGGCCATTTTCTTAAAGACAATCTGATCGGATCATAAACCAATCCTGGATTCATCTGGATCGACCCTTAAGTTGTTGTGTCAAACCTTTCTGGAGAATCTTGAGAACCAATAAGGACATTTAGCAAAAATTCACATTTTGTCAAGTAAATAACGTTAATCTTTTTTTCCGGGAATACATTTACTCATATTTTCTACTGGATTTCCAAGTAAAAACAGCAAACCAGCGAAGCCTTTTTGTAAAGTAAATTTAAAATGATCCTGTCCATATTAAATAACTACCATGTTTGTCCTTAATCACTGTATATGAATAAAAAAAAAAAAAAATCAAATAAACCTCAGTCAAAATGTCTAACCCTGAACATTTACCTTCTTTAATTATTTTTTTAGGCTTCTTATAAAATACCCGCAATGTATGTATTGGGTTAGCGTTCGGTCACTACCAGTTTTTTTTCCCAATGCTTTACCATTTTTTGAACACCTCGTTCCCCTTGTTTTCCCGGCTTTTCTTGAGGGAACTCCTACTAAAAATAACCATAACTAAAGGAGAACTAAAGCATTCAAGATGGCCGCCAGTCGGCGCATGCTCGGTGCCTCGCGTTGCGAAGACAAATCGATCAATCCTCACGATGTAAAGGTCGTGTCAACCTTCCGTGCGGTGGTTGAACGTGACTTTTTTTTCCCGCCGCCGCGTCTCGACCTCTCGCCCGAACCCGGCGTCCGTGTTGTTCCGACTGAAATGTGAATTTCCCCGTCTGACGGTTCGAGCTCCTCGCTCGCGATGCTGCAGACGGAGCTCATTTGCATAAAGGAAAAAACTCATTATGCAAATGCGCGGAAAGTGAACTGTCCTTCAACTCCGCTACGTACCCATCATGCATCTGGATCATGGCTCTTATGGGAAAGGAAGTGGATGACGAAGGAAATCGATCTCGGTTTTTCTTTTTGTTTGAGACGAGCCGAGATGGAAACACGTCGATCCGAATAATTCATTTTTTTATTAGACTTTCAAGTTATTTTTTGCTTTTAATCCCACGACAGCCCACGATAGGACGGTCAGGCCACGAGCAGAGGTGGATGATGGTACAAATATTGGAAGTGATCCAAGAACACAAGGCCAGTTATACAATGACAAGTACTTTTTCACACAAGCTTAATGGCAATTAAAGATACATATAACATTTAAAAGGGTGATTATATTCACTAAAACTACAGCTTTGAGAGTTGTTACATAAATATTAATATTAGAGAGCTGTAAGATATGTTTTTTATAATAGCTTAGTTACTTTTATTTACCACCAATTACCCTGAACAGAGAACTGTGTATCCATCACCATGTTAACTGTAGTGATGGTCTTATGAAGCTTCATGAAACAGTGTCATTATTTTCAGAGTTCACTAGGAGGCACTATTTTCCTTTGTTTTGAACAACTGTTCTAATGAAACATCATTTTTAAACTGATAGCGCCACCTACTGACCTCTAAACAACATGACATTGTTTCATGAAGCTTCATCAGACCATATAAATAAAATTATTATTATTATCACTAGTTTAATTGAGTAAAATGGATCAAAGAAAGATATTGACAAGATTTGTTTTCTTTTCTATTATAAGTATATTATTTTTTCTAAAACATAAAAATAAATATTTCTCTTTAAATCAGGCGACCCAAACTTTTCTTGCAATGCAGGCCGGTTTAATCTGGGCATAATATTCACGGACCGACCTTCATATAAAAACATTTTTTCCATTATTTTACAGGTTTGTAATAAACCATCTTTTTTCACCATGACTTATTCAAGATTATAGTCTGTTCCGCTTATTTTTTTAAAACATACTTTAGATGAACTGGGACACGTTCCTGTCCGTCCACCAGCTCTCATAGACGCCCTGACAGATTAAAGGAAACCATATTAGGTTAAAAAAAAGAAATCTGGTTACATATTTTTGTTGGGCTATAAATAATAAAATTACTCAGAAAAAAGTCACTAGAAAAAAGTGAAGATGGGACGAAGGACGACTAAACTAAAGGGTTATTACTCTTGACTTCGAGACATCTTCAAAAACACAAAAACATTTCATTTGATTCCCACAATTTGACTTTAATGTAAACTTAGGTTCATTGGGGTCAAAAGTGAAAAACCAACACTAAATTTTAGAAATTCAAAGGAGGGGTAGATGTTCTTCAAAACCTGCTTTTTAATGTAATTTTTTAAGAGGTGAGGTTGAGCCACACGGCATTTAACTTTGATTGACACATCAATATCCAATCCTTGATGAATGATTGGACAATACTATATGACACAGAAGAATACAATCTTTCATTTTCTGGTAACAACATGGTAATAAGTGGCTGCGATTGACGCGTGAAGGAGATCGTATGCAATTAAGTGAAATGTTTACAGCAAAAAAAAACATATACTGTATGTGTTCGAGATTTGTAACTATAAAACCGATCATTTGGATTTTTAATCCTAAAAATAAGTTGCAAAACCTCTTTGTTTTTTATTTGTTTTTAAAAAAATAAATAGAAAAGAAGGAGAAAAAACATTATAATAGAAAAGGATTTTGTCCTCGTGTTTCGTGTTATTTTTCCCTTATTTCTTCTCGGCCGCGAACTATAAAATGTGGCCCCTCGGGAGATTTTAATTGCCGAGCCGACTATAAAAGCATCTTTTTTTTAACCTTCTTTTTCTTCGGTAGGAAAAAGGCAGGAAGCTGCATTATCTTTAAATAAAGTGCAGAAATCTGTCTCCGCAGCGAACACATGACGATCATTAAGAACCCAAACACTCGCCGCCGGCCCTGAAGCGCATTATCTTAAAGCGCGTCGACAGAAATGTGTTATTGTATTTCAATTTCCTCGTCCACGACGGCGCTGAAGCTCCTGTAATCCCTCGTTTCCTGATGCAGGAGAGCGAATCTGCCGGATAAGATCTGGCTCTCGCTCCGGGCTGTGATTGACGGAAGGTTATTGGTCGGAGAAATCAAACAGGCGGAAGGCGAACGCAGCCCGGTGGATTTGTGGAGAGGAAGAAAAAAAAAAACGGCGAGGCGCAGAGAGAAGGCGAAGGAGGTTTTTTTTTAAATGAGCGTCTCGCGTTGAGAAGCTTCGGAAATAATAATTCTGGAGGAGAACTTGATAGACAAGTAGGCATATTTTCGCTCCACTAGAATCAAGATGGAGGCTGAGTTTGTTTAGTTAAAGCTTCCAGACTAAACTATTACTATCCAGTCATATTCTTTTCTAATCTGTGAAAACATATTTGTCTTCCTTTGTCATTAAACTGTGATTTGCTCCAGTAATTTATAAAGTAAAGAAGATAAAAACTCACATTGACATCAAACCAATGGATGTGCCACCTACAGGGGAATGGCGGTCACTGCAGGAAAAGGTCAGAATAAGTAATGGTTAATAATATCTTTTGAGTCCAGGTCAGGTTGTTCTAACGTAGCAAAGGATTATGGGACTTTCCGATATCACATTTTTACAGTAACATTTTGTCGCAGGTTCGTAACGTAATGTGACGATCGAAGCCTTAATGTCAACTTTCTATTTATACGTCACAGGCCACAATTGGCCCACGGGCCTAGTTTGGGTTAAGATTCTTGTGTTTATTTAAGTAAAAGCTGCACTTTCTGTTTTAAAGTTTGATCAAATTGACAAGTGAACCGGGATAATTTTATGTTTATGTATGTTTATAAAATTAAAATGACAAAATTCACCTGTAAAATGACAAAAAAAATGAACACCAAAATCAATATGTTCATTGGGATATAAGAGGATGATTTTAATCAACTACTGGAATACTGTGAGGACTTTTTGAAGTCACCAGGAATACAAACTGTGGATGCTATCGTTTTGTTGACAGTTGCGGTGAAACGGTTTGAATAGTGGACGGAGCCATTTATATATATATGTGTATTTAAGAAATCCTCTTTTACAATAGGGGGGTGTTTTGTCAAGAAATCGGCGATATTATACATATCATGATACAGGGGCAACGATACAAAGTAAAATATGTTGAAAACTGAAGTTGATTGTATCCTCTAGTCCTCAGTCAGTCCTGGAATTGAATTGTTCTTTTAGTAGCGGAGGAAGTAATGACTGCTCTCGTCTGGAAGTTTAACTGCAACACAAATATGAACAAATGTTACGAATATTTTCACGTTAATTTTAAATGTTAAAAATGTATTATTTTATTTTACATACATTTACACCTTAAACAACCATGATACAAATAAAATATGACCTGAAAGCCAAACAAACAAAACAGTACTGTTAAATATCAGGTATCGGTTTATCGATATTTTCTCACACCTGTACTCGTGAACAGGTTTAACTTCCTTTCATTTATTTTGAAAACAAAAAATGTCCAAATGTCAACTTTAAAAGCTGCTGGAGTCAACAAGGGACCTGGCGATATTATACATATCACGATACAGGGGCAACGATACAAAGTAAAATATGTCAAAAACTGGATTTCATTGTATCCTCTCGTCCTCAGTCTTCTCCTGGGATTTAATACTTCCTTTAGCTGAGGAGGACGTAATGACTGCTGCCATCTAGTGTCCGGGCGTTTAATCGCGACACAAAAATGACACAACAGAATATTTAATTTGATTTGTAAATTTTAAAAAAAGGTTGTTTTTTTTATTCAACATTGAATGAAATATGAGCCTTTGAAGAACAATTGTATGAGATAAAGTATGATTTGAAAGCAAAGACAAAAAAATACAGTGAGATCAAATCACGTTACGAAAGTGCAAAAAAATATAGTGCGATAATACTCCATTTTTTTCTTAAACCCCTATATTGAACCCTGTTTTTACTCAGTCTTTTTCTCTAGAAAACGACAACGCACACCTTTAGGTCAAACCTCAATAAAAGCCGTATTCGCCGGCGAAACATGACGACAATTCCCGGCGATTTATCAGTCAATTATCATGACAGCTTGTTCGGATCCTTCAGAGCTTCGCTCTCGCTCTCCCTCTGAGAAGGTTTTGACAGAAGTAAACGATCCATTAACATCCTCCCATCAGGGATGTCGGCGGCTCGCCATGAACCGAGTCGACAGCTCAAAGCGTTTCTGCCCGAGAGTCCAGAAGGCCTCGGCGTCTCCGAGAGAGACTCGAGCCGACGGTGCGGACGTTCCAGCAGCAGGAGGTTTTTCTCTCGTCCCGCTTTCAGTCGGGAAATCAAAGTGACGATTGTGTTTCTTTACGAGCTTGACGGATGTGTTTATGACAGCAGCGCCGGAGCAGGAAGATGGTGACGGAGCGAAGCTTTAAAGAAAAATCAAAAGGTCAGACATGTGTCCATCACGTTAGGAAAGAGCTGCCAAGTTTTACAAAATAACAAGGAGAGATTTTTGTGTCCCTTAAAGGTTTAAGACTTCTGGGATATATTGTTGATGTCGATTTAACCTTAAAGAGCAACTAATGTGTTGATTTAAGTGAGATCTTAAATTGATCTATTGTATCATCAGTAAACTGTCTTTTCATTGAAATATTTACATTAGAAAATGATCTGGCCCCCGCCCACTGAAAACACACAAAATGTTTTTCTGAAGATGAAATCTCGTTTACAATAACCACGCCCACTCTGCTGTGATTGGTCTAGAGTCAAGGTTTGTCACGCACCAATCCTTGTAGTATCCACCTCTAAGGGACTTGTTGTATAAACAAAGTGGGTGTGATTACAGCCGGCTGGAGGAGGAGTGAAGCCATAATTACGTCATAATGGACTCCGCTCCCGTAACCTCTCGTTTGTCCATAATTCATTATTAAGTAATCACTTAAAAACATGGTCAAGATGAGAGACTTACTGCATCTTGGAGAGAAAGACTTCAATATTTGAAACATGTGAGTGAGGAGAGTTGGAGTTTTCACATCAGTTGACCTTTACGACTGATGTCCTCACCTTTATAACAGATGCAGAATCATAAAGTTATATCTAATTTAATCCAGTAAACCTTCCATCTTTGATCATGTTATAATACTTAGATAGTCAAAAAAATATATGAAAATCCTACATTGAAATGTTATGAAAGTTGTTGTTCTACTATATTCTGAGATACACGATGTTGTCTCTTTTTTGTTGTGTTGTGGTTCTGTTATAGAAGATGGTAAGAGAGACCAAACCCACCTAGAGTTGCTTCTGATTGGTTCATATTGCGTGGTGCCTTCTAGATTAAGGCAATGACGACGATGTAACTATGAATTTCTCTAATTTTTTTGTTTCCCAATAGTTATGATATTTTTGGGTTAAAAGTCTACGTTTTCTAATATAGATCTATGGCAGTCAGTGATAGTAACCTTGGATAATAATTGATTTGTAGCATCATCTTTGACTATGACACGTGTATGAGCTCAAATATTATGTTTTAATTATTGATTTCTCCAAAATTCTATATTCAAATGATGTGAAATTGTATTATTTGATCATTATTCTATTATTTAAATATTAAAACCTGCCATTTTCAAATATTTAAATTATTTGAAAACCCGAACAAATTGTATATTGACATTAGTATGATGTTGTTGTTAAGTAACGATGACTCTGGTGCTGTTTCTATCTGTGTGAGTAGAGATGCTGAACTGAAAATAGATCCGCCTTATCCTGCTTCTGATTGGTTAATATTGTGTGGCTTCAGCATATTGTTCAATGGGTAAATTTAAGTGTGAGAAATGTTAAGTGTGGTGTGAGAATGGGTCAAATTGCGTGACTGTCAAACTCAAAGCGCGACACTTGGCAGCTCTGCATTATGCTATTGTTAGTATTTTTGACGGGGAAATGTGAGTTCTTCTACTAGAGCGGGTCAGAATTATCGCTTCAGTGTTTTGTATTAACTGCAGGCGAGACAGATCCTTCTTGTTTAACCACTTACATAAACTGTTGCAATAGTTTAAACGAGAAGACAAAAATGCATGGATTATAAACACCAGATAGTGTTATGACACCATTTTCCCAAGTTTAGAGATTTTTCTCATTTGAAGCAAACAGTTTTTGATCAGTTTTCTGCAGTGTTGAACTAGATACATGTCTTTGTCCAATACAACTCCCAGGTTACAAGATACTTGCTTCATCTATGAGAAATTATCCTAAAATCTCAAGGATGGATTAAGACTGTGACTGGTCACAGAAACCATGTGCTAAACATCTCATCTCGCTAGTTAGCATGCTAATTAGCATTAGCACGCACAAATCCCTTTGAAGGTAAAGATTGCAGAAATAAAACATTGAATCATGATCTTCTGGTGACTCACTTCTGTGACATTTGTTTTGATTTATGTTTTGCTAAAAGTGGCATCTAAAAAACGTCATAAAATAAATAATTTCTAAGCTAGTTGTTGTGCGATTATTCTTACACTCTGTCCTGGGAACCTGTCGTGCTTCTACAACATAAATAGAAAAACCTTCATCGACAGTAAAGAGCCTCGACTGCGATTTTTTTCCCCAACGGCACAAAAAAAAGACTTCCTTTTTCAAATGAATTTTAATTAGACGTAAAGTCGTGATTGCGCGAGATAGATTCGCAGACTGACAGAAACCTTAAATTGTGTCGGATTCACAGCACTTGTTATTTTGTCGACGACGACCTGCGGCAGAGGGAGTTATGGCGGAAAATAATATCGGCTGTCAACTTAAATGCCACGAGAGCCTGTCACTCACTGAACGTGTGTGTGTGCAAGTGTGTGTGTGTGTGTGTGTGTGTGTGCGGGTGTGTGCAAGTGTGCGGAGTGTGTGCGAGACGGAAAAGACTGGAGGGAGAAAATAGGAATAGACAAAGGATGAAAGATGGCGACCGCTCACTCACACGTTCACCGTGCACACACACACACACACACACACACACACTGACAATAAAGGAAGCGATGATTTCTGTGCGGTAAAAAAAGCTGTCAGTGTTTCTGCTCACGGAGGAATTTAATAGGAGGGAAGGAGGAGAGGAGGCGAGGAGGGGAGGAGGCGAGGATGGCGAGGATGGAAGGAAGGGAGGAGGGGAGGAGGGGAGGAGGGGAGGATGGCGAGGATGGAAGGAAGGGTGGAGGGGAGGATGGGAGGAGGGGATGCGAGGACACAGAGTGCGGAAAACACGGCAGGAAAAGGGAGAGAGAGCCAAAAACAGAAAAGACGTTTTGTTGGTTTGAGGCAGAAAAGAAGGATGAAGGAAAGTCGGAGCAAAAACAACAATGATGATGAAGATGATGAAGATGATGAAGAGACAAGAAAGGATAGAAGATGGTGTTATTCGTTTTTAAAAATGAACGTGAATATTTATCTGGTTTCACCCTGTTGTTGTTATTGTGTTCTTTTGACTTATTAGCCTCTTAATGTGTGTTGTCCAATCATTGTCGTCACAAACGTGCCCGTTGTGTGTCCATGACGCTGTTTTTACTATTTTGTCGCACGTGTTTTAATAGTGCTTTTGTTTTGTGTTCACATTTCATTGTTGTATTTGAGTGCATTGAAATTTTTCTCTGTTTTGTTTCATTTCATTCATTCATTAATTTTCTACCGCTAATGGGGGTCGCGGGGAGACTGGAGTCTATCCCAGATTCATTGGGTGAGAGGCAGGGGACACCCTGGACAGGACGCCAGTCTGTCACAGGGCACACAAAGACAGACAACCATTCACACACACACTCATACCTATTGACAATTTCCCCAAGTTGTCAATCAACCTCTGTATGTGTTTAGACTATTTATTCAGTTCAATTCAGTTCAGTTCAGTTCAGTTCAGTTCAAATTAGTTCTGTTCAGTTCAAATGAGTTCCGTTCCGTTCAGTTTAAATTAATTTGGTTCAGTTCAAATTAGTTTAGTTCAGTTCAGTTCAGTTCAGTTTAGTTCAGTTCAGTTCATATCTGTTCAAATCGGTTCAGTTCAGTAAAAATCAATTTGGTTAATTTAAGTTCATATCTGTTAAAATCATTTCATTTCAAATTAGTTTATTTCAGTTCAGTTCATATCTGTTAAAATCAGTTCTGTTTAAATTAGTTTAGTTCAGTTCAGTTCATATCTGTTCAAATCACTTCAGTTCAAATCAATTCGGTTCAGTTCAAACAAGTTTAGATCATTTAATTTCATATCTGTTCAAATCAGTTCAGTTCAAATCAATCTGGTTCAGTACAGTTCAAACAAGTTAGGTTCAGTTCGGTTCATATGTGCTCTGTTCAGTTGAAATAAGTCAAATTGATTATTTAGTTTTAAGTGTCAAATCCTAACAAAGTTATCTCAAAACACTTTAGAGTTCAAGTAAAACTTTATGGGAGAAAATAAATGAACCATTTGTATCTGATGATTCATCTTCTATGTCCATTTTCACACAATTATCTTCCTGTTTCCAAAGATAGAACATGTTTCACCAAAGGTGTGATGTTTCCTTGTACTTTTACTGTACACTTGTGTTGTCTTATCTAGAGTTTTTGTACTTTTTTTTGTGTTGTAAAAGAAAATGTGTGTGTTCATATTTTGTGTTTCATCATATTTTAATTTTCTCATGTGTTCTTTCAAAATTCGATGTGTGTTTTGATACATGTGTTGTGTAACTGTTTGTGTCGCATCCCTAGTATGTATTTTTCCATGTGTGTGTTTTACCATCAGACTTGTGTCCAAAGGCCTGTATTTAGTACAGTTGTGTTGTTGCTGTTGTGTTTATAAAGCGTGTGTGATAAACTGCAGATCGGAGCTATTGTTATCAAAACACAAGTTGTGCGTTGCGAGAATATGTCGCCATGTTGTGTTGTTTAACCCTCCAACCAGAAAAATGAGTCCCCGGGTGAGTCCTTGTGACTCGAGTCTGTGACTCAAGAACAATCCGGAGACAAAGTTGGCAGGAAATAATCGATGATATCGTTTAAAGTCACCTTCAGGCGACTGCGACAGATCTTTAATGAGTAGCATCAGAGGGAGGGAGGAATTCCGGGGATAGAAAAGTGAGAGAAGAGCAAAAAAAAAAAAGAGAGCAGATGGAGAAATAAGCATGAAAAAAGAAGTCGCTGAAAGAGCGAAGGAAGATGTGGAAGAACTGAAGATGCTGTGAAAAAAAGGCTTCTGAATAACATTAACATTTCATTTAAAAGTGTTTGACTAGATTTTCTCCTTGAGAGTTTGTCCTTCATGTTCATGTCGGGACCTTCAACACTTGATCAAGCGAATTTTGTCGCACTTTACAAACTTGAGTCGTTTCCAAAACGACTTCCCGCCGCCAGCGTGATTTTAAGACATAAATAGTTTTGTTAAGTTAGTTATTCAGGTCAAAGCCCCACCTTGACATCCCTGTTCTTAACCATTTGGCAAAACTTGTCGCTCAGGGGTCTAAATCAAGTGGATAGTCAAAATGGTGGATAAGACCGTCATGATTGTATCTAATGTGGAATTATGAAAAAAATGATCCATCGGAGGATCTGTCAGCTTCTCAGAAGAGAAGGAGTTCCATCGTTGATGAATCTTGTCGACTTAAAATCTGGTCTCTGATTGGTTAACAAGGCGAAATTCACTAATATATCACTTTTCATTGCTTATTCAGCAGCCAAACCAATTTACACTAAGATACGCATTCACACACAATCACCGATGATAGCAGTTGCGCCAGCTCAACCATCAGGAGCAATCAGGGTGAAGTGTCTTGCTCGGGGACACAACGCCACAATCTCATCTGAAGCTGGGATTGAACCCACAACTACTCAGGCCACAAGCCAACCGCTCTACCATCTGAGCTATGACGGCCAAGTGGAAGGATGTTCACTTTGTTGATCATGGGATATAAGGAAGTAATGTGTAGAACTGAAAATTTAAAAAAAGAAACAAGAGTCCAATACACGTTTGTGTCTTCTTGTTTATATTATTGTAACAGTTTATTTTCATGTCTTAACAAGAAGGAGGTGTATCGCCTGCAGTTGATACAAAACTCACAGCGAGAATTCTGAGCTGCTCAAGTAGAAGAACTCACATTTCTCCGATCCTTAAAACTCTTCACTGGCTGCCAGTTTCTTTCAGGATCAACTTTAAAATTCTGGTTCTTACTTTCAGATCTATTCATGGTCAGGCTCCTCCTTACATCACTGATCTGATCCAGACTTAGACCCCAGCTCGGGCTCTGAGGTCTGTGGATCAGAATCTACTGATGGTTCATCGCACAAGGTTCTGGACCAGAGGAGAGAAATCCTTCCAGGCTGTTCCTCCTAAGCTTTGGAACGATCTTCCTCTCTCTCTGTGTTTGATGATCTACTGACTCCTTCAAGAAACATCTTAAGACATTTTTATTCGTGCAGGCTTTTCTGGGACTCCTGTGTTTCTATTATGTATCGGCCTGTGTATTGTTTTGATTGTTAAAGCGCTTTGTGACCCCTAGAGAGGCTCTCTACAAATAACTATTACTTACTTACTTACTTACTTACATTCGGCAAGAAAGATTTTTAAACAGGTGATAAAACAAGACAGAGAGATGTACAAACAAATCCCAGGGAAAGTTTGATCATGATGCGGTGTAAACTAGCTGTGGCTTCCAGAAAAAAACAGAAATTGTCTTCTGGACCTAAGGAAGTCTGGACTCTTTATGTCAGCTTCCTTTTTTTATTTGAGGCTATTCTATGATCAGCTTCCCCTGCAGGCACAACCCTCCTCTACTTCAGGAGTCAGCGACCGTCGGCTCCTCTATTGTGTTGCGCTTATATAAAGAATCCAGGCGAGCTCGGTGCATCGAGGGACAGCTTCGCCTCTGAAGTCCCCGTGTGGATCTCCACGTCGAGGTTCAGTTTCCGAGGCAGGGAAAAAAAAACGCGTATCCCCAGCAGGGATCAGAGCTCTTCTTTTATCGTTAATTTGCTCTGTGATTTGTTGTGGAGCGTCCTGGGTGACATCTGAGTGGGAGTGAGCCGCCGCACGGGATCTGAGAGCTTTTGTTTTATTGCTGCTTTGCATTGTAAATGTGGTTTTGTTTGTCTGGAATTAAGAGTAGATGCCGCGCAAGCAAAAAATGCTGGGAGCGCATGAGCGTTTAGACGCGCGGGAGAGTCCTGGAATAGAAACCTGGAAGGTGCAGCGAAGGATAATCCATTGATGGAATATTAAAGCAAACATGAGATTCTGTCGGCGTCACTTTGCTGAGCTCTAATCCGGACACACAACATTCCCTTGAGTCAAGTTAATTTCTCCATTTATGTTCAGTGCGTTATTAGCGGCTAAAGATGATTTGAGTCTGTAAAAAAGAAACAACAGGAATCAGAGGAGATAGGGAAGAACAGATGGAAAGCGAGTCAGATAGGGAGGGATAGATAGAGATTTTCCCTGTATGATGTTCCTATGTGGCTAAAATCCTCTTTAACAAATGTGTTTGGGGTATCCCTTGTGTTGTCTCTGGGTTAAGATGAACAACCTCTACCACTTCATATGTATTTCTGGAAGTGAAGGAGGTTGTTAACCTTGACCCTGAGACAACACAAGGGATACCACAAACACATTTGTTTTTGGTCACCTTGACCAAGAGGCTGCACAATTTTTAAGCAGCCTTTCAGCACAATTGGAAGGCATTATTTTTCTGTCCACGCCTGTCCTCTCTTTAAAGCTTTCTCAAGCCACATAAAATGACTTGGCCCACGGGCCAGAGTTCGACCACATGTTGGCTAAACAAATGGTTTTCAAAGTTGAGGAGGGTTTGGGGTGAAAGGTGAGGCAAATGGAAATTGCCCTGAACAAACAACACCAAAACTGCCTTGATTTGCCTTAACAAAAAATAGAGTTTAAAAATGGAATCATGTTAAGGAAATACACCTTAAAAGTTGGTATTTTTTATATATTTAAAAACAAATTGCAATATTTTGCCAAAGAGATCTCTGGACATAGGCAAATGGTTTTTGGGGGGCCTTGGCTTGGTGAAGTTTGGGAACCTCTGAGCTATTCCCAGATAGAGTTATCACTACAACTGACACTGAATTTTGACACCGACGTTTCTTTTAATCGTACATTTTGTTTGATTTCCAGGTGGATCCCATGTTCACCATACCAGCGCCGCCAGCTCCAGCCCAACCCGGAATCCCGTCCCCTTCGGTCCCATCTTTCTCGCCACCAACACATCCTACCTCCAACTCCAAGCAGCTCGCAGTGAGGACGCGGTCCATCGGCACAAACACCCAGGATGGCGGCGTCGTGGGAGGCGTGGAGAGCAACTCTCCCTGCTTAGGACCCTGTCAACCTGGGACGAGCGTCAACCTGGAGGGAATTGTTTGGCATGAGACTGAGGAAGGTGTGTACCTTGACCACCTATATAGCAACACACAACTGGATTTCGACTTAGGGAACATGACACCATGGACGCCAATAAGTATTTTGAGTTGTGCCATTGTTACTATTCTGTGTCAAAAGACAGGGCTGAGCAAGGTGAGGCTCGAACATGTGTTGTTTTTTCACAACAATATTAAGTTGAGTCTTCAGTTCAGCTGAGTGCATCAGGGAAAAGACAATGGTAGCGAGGCATAAGGGCCAATGACGGTTCTCCAAAGACAAGGAGAATATACAGCTTGTCATCCATTCTCAGGGATGGAAGACGAGCATTAAAGAAGCAGCAAGTTCAGGAAAATAACCCTTTCCTTCCTTGTTGTTGGTCAGCAGGATCCTGGAGAGAATGGAATTAGGTGAGACTAAAGACGCTGTTTTATTTCCTGGAGAAAAAAAAGTTTATTAATGGGAAAGATGATCATAATGTGGAGGTTTACTGAGGTAAGCAGACAGAGACATTTCAAAATCAGATTTGACGTTTAAACTGGAAGCCAGAACAGGGCTAGACGACGAATGGTTGAGTTGTCTTTTGTGGCAGGAGCTAGCTTGCTAGTGGGTTGTGGGGTTACAGTCTTGACATTAAAGGAAGGGTAGGTGGTTTATCCTGGAAAACATTAATGTTATATTCCTTAAAATATTCTTAAAACCTAGAATGTGGCCAATTAATTAAATGCTTAAAATGCATGAGTTTGTGTCATCTTGTTTAAAATATTGTAACAGTTTATTTTAGTCTTGTTTTGGTAAACAAGAAGGAGCTGTCTCGCCTGCAGTTAATACAAAACTCTGCTGCGAGAATTCTGACCCGCTCTAGTAGAAGAACTCACATTCCCCGATCCTTAAAACTCTGCAGTGCAGGCTCCACTTTACATCAGTGATCTGATCCAGCCTTAAACCCCAGCTCGGGCTCTGAGGTCTGTGGATCAGAATCTACTGATGGTTCCGCGCATACGCTTCCCGAACAGTTTTATGGAGTCTACTGACTCCTTCAAGAAACATCTTAAGACGTTCTTATTTGTGCTTTTTCTTAATAATACTGGGACTCCTGTGTTAGTCTTATGTTTTCTTGGCCTTTTAGACTTTTTTAATTAGTAGGTCTTTTTTAATGTGGATTGCTTTTGATTGTTCAAGCGCTTTGTAAGTAAGTAAGTAAGTAATTTGTATTTATATAGCGCTTTTCGAGACCAGGGTCACAAAGCGCTTAAACAATCAAAACAATATTCAATAAAATATATACTTTAAAGGTCAAGATAATACTGAGAACAACACACTGATACCCCTGGTCTAGAAATGCACTTTACAAATAACTCTAACTTACTTACTTAAGAAATTAAACATGACTTGAGGAACATTCACTACTGTAAAAAAAAACCTTGTCTCGTCACCATAAGTGTTCAAAAGACTGTGTGGTAATATTGTTCCCAGCCTCCCCTGTAGCCTCTCTGAAAGAGCTATAAGAGTTAGCATCAATGCTATGTAGCATTGTAGGTTCTTAGGGAATGGGAACAGGTTAATAGTTTGGCTTTTGAATCCAAAATGCAGTTTCCTTACATGGTTATGAGTGTTATCTACCCCATCTTTAAGATTCCCAACGAAAATTCAACCCAGGAAACAGCATCCCATCTCGATCAGAATTGATCAGACACCGAACCCTAGCTGGGAGGTTCTTGCTGTTTAGAGAAAGACAGACAAATGTATAATAGTTATAATTGAGATGATACCATTTTATTCTGTAGGCATTAGCTAATAATGTTTCCTCACCACAAACCTCCGATGTCTGCATAAGAGAAAAAAAAACAAATTGAATTATTAAACTGGAGCATCCGAGCTCTCAGAAACCAAAAGACTTCATTTCAGAAGGAGAGCGAGGACAAGTGGTGTTTAATGACAGGGGGAGAGATTTATTCACCGTGTCCAGATGGATGGATGGACGGAGGAGAGAGGAAGGACATGATGTCTTTATTTTTAAACCTCCAAGCGAGCGAGGCAGCGGGGAGCGAGAAAGAAAACGGCGTGATCTTTGATCGTCAGAAGTTGGCGGCGGGAAGGAAAAAAAAAAAAAAAGCATCAATGTCAAAGTCATCGAGACATGGAAGGATGGAGAAAAAAAAAAAAGAACCGAGAGACAAAGAGTGATAAAGAAGTGACGTGGAAGGAGCTCTCCTGCCGCTCGGGGACTATCGTTGTGTAGGTGGAGTGATAACCGGAGCCCACTCTTCTGTGGATGCGAGGCTTGGATGCCGGTTGCATGTTAATTAAGATGAATTTTAATTGAGCGGAGAGGAAAGAGATGAGGACGAGCTCGTCTTCCTCCCCGCAGGCCTCCCGGCATCAGACGAGGTCCAATCAGACGGTGATTGGCTCGAGTCTCGCGGGCTGGCAGGAGAGAGAGAGACGGTCTGGGAATCCGTTTTTGTGCATTTACATTTTACGTCCTTCAAAAACACGACGTTTAAGGAGCCAATAAAGCGCCGTCTTACTGCCGCCTTTTCATCCTGCGGACCAAGAGTCACTCGGAATTGTATAAATAATTCAACATGGTGCTGGGATGAATTCTTATTTCACACTGCAACATCTTTTCTTCTGATGCCGCCTATTTTTGGTCACATCTACGTTCCTGTTTTTTATTTGGAAATGTGTATTATTTTATTAAAGTCATTTCTTTAAAATGTGGTTATCTATAATACACAAACTGTTTACAACTATATAGCTATATAGTATATATATATATATATATAGTTGTAAATCCACAAAAACAATCAGATTTATATGCCAAGGCGCTTGTGGAATTATATTTAAAAAGGAAAACAATTAAATCAATGAATAAATAAATGTTCCAATAAAAATATTGATAAATGGGGTGCCCTCCAATAAATAGTTCTAACCCAGATCTGCCACATGAGGCCCTTTGACTGTATTTATGCGGCCCTGGTAATGTCAAAGTATGATCATGTTTAAATGGTTCTAATGGATTAACAAATGTATTTTGTATTAATTATCATAAAAGAATAAAATTGCAGCTTTTTTAAGCTTAATAAATATCATGGCCTAATGACGAATGTTCTTTTTTTTTTAGGGATTTGTTTTCGTCTTTCTTTTTGCTTGACGGCCCCTAACAACATTCACAGAATTGAATGTGGCCCTTGAAGAATTTAAATTGCCCACCCCTGTTCTAACTGCTGTTAGCTTAGCTTACTTAGCATCCCTAGAACATTCTGTTATTCATTCATTTTCTGTACCTTTATCGCTTATGGGGTATGCGGGGGGGTTGAGAGGCAGGGGACACCCTGGACAGGACGCCAGTCTGTCACAGGGCACACAAAGACACACAACCGTTCACACACACACTCATACTTACGGACAATTTTCCCCAAGTTCCCAATAAACCTCTGTATGTTTTTGGTCTGTGGGAGGAAACCGGAGTGCCCGGAGTAAACCCACGCAACACGGGAAGGACACACAAACTCCAGCACAGAAAGGTTACAAGTTGGCTCCCCCCGACCTTTAAGTCAACCGACAACCTTCTTGCTTCGAGGCGATCGAGTTAACCACTGCACCACTGTGCGCCACATCCAAATGTTGAATACAATATTTTGTCACTTTAGTCACGTGAAGGTTGATAGTTCAGTTGTAATATGGGTTTTATTAGATCACGTTTTAAAGGGGTTTTTTTTTATGCTAGTTCTGGGCAGAGCCACGAACAGCAGCGGTGAGAGGCCATACAGGAGACGATGAATCATTATTAGATAGAACTTCATAACATCAAGTTCTTCTTGAAATCTGCTCAGAATTTTTCAAGTTAACATCTAATATTATATGTGACCTGATGTCAAAAGGTCTGAGACGTGTTTTCATGTTGAACCGCTCCAGGTAAAAGTGAACAGATCTGCAGGAGGAAAAAGGAAATGAGTCATCGCTGAACGAGCCGCCGAGGCTTTTCCAACAGGATGTAAAAAAAAAAAAAAAATCTGAAGCGGTTCAACGGCACTTTTCTTTTCATCTGAAAAATCAACCTCACAGTCTGAAAAGACGTCAGAGTCAAGGCTCTGCTTTTCATTTGGAGGAGTTTAAGAGTGCACAGGAGTGAATCACTCGTTGACACTGAGTCAGCGTGAGGACGAGGGACGCCGTCAGAGATTCTGTTTTGATTGCCTGCATCCGATTTCACTGATGTATTGTGAAGGATTAGTGTGTGTGACGAACACTTTCCCTCTTTCATTCAGGGGTGCTGGTGGTGAACGTGACCTGGAGGAAGAGGACCTACGTGGGAACTTTGCTGGACTGCACCAAACACGACTGGGCTCCCCCCAGGTACCCCCCTGACTCAAATTATGAGTACAATGCAACACATCTGCTAAATGTTCTTCAGTAAACTCTCTGAGCCAACACTTGTGCTTTCATCAACCAGTCATAGAAGAACGTCACCCAGTGCTCGTATATATCTATAGTTGTGTCTCTTATGACACGTCATGGACTAAACTACTCTCAAGTTTCATCTAGAAAAGTAGATACATCTGCCTATTACTTTACAAAGTTCTCCCCCCGTCTGAAATCTGGGCGAACGAGAGGTTACGAGAGCAGAGTTCATTATGACGTTCAAATGGCTTAACTCCTCCTCCAGCCGGCTGTAATCATGCCCCGCTTTGTTTATAAAACAAGTCCCTGGAGGCGGAGACTCATGGGATTGTTGCTGTCGTTGACAAACCTTGATGTTTGACCAATCACAGCAGAGTGGGTGTGGTTATGGTAAACAAGATTTCATCTCCAGAAAACTGTTTCTGTGGTTGGGGCTTTCCCATCAACCTCGAATATTTTAAGGGAAATTTCTAGCTTTTTTCTTTAAGAATCTGTTCATTAATTGTGTTTTTTCTTCGGCCTCTGTTTAGCATTTTGGTTCCGTGTTTGGTTGAGTTGGTTCTGGTCAGAAGGTGTCGTCGCCTTCAGAACTTTCTTCTGCTTCTCCAGAAGCGATTTGCGAAACACGCCGTCGATCTCACTCTCTGATTGTTCGTCGGATCAGCCGGAGAGAGAGAAGTGTTTGTTTCTCCATCAGTCTTTTTTCTCGGGCGAGCTCCTCAGCCTGCCGCGCTCTGATTGGTGGACGAGCTGCTCTCAGCTTCCTGAGAGCGTGTTCGCGGGAGTGGAAAAACGTCTGGGTTATTACTCCTCCTCGGAAATGACTGTTGTCATGGAAATTAACGCTTCAGACGGCGGCGACTTAATGACTTTGTTTCAGTCGACATTACGCTGATTGGATGAGATACACCTTCATCCGCCGCTATTAAATAAACCAAAGTCCTTATGGACGAGGAGACCAAGATAAAATATGAAATGTTTAATTGATGTTTTTCTCGTCCGTCCTTTTACAAACGTCTGCTAGTGTCGTGGGGGCAGCAGCCCGAGTAAAGAGGTCCTCAAGTTATCTTGGTGCCGGTGCGGAGTGCAAAAAGTGGCAGTTCCTGGAGACCAAATAAACGACCGTTATAGAATAAAAAAAACACTCAAAAGATTACAGCCTGGTTCAGAAATCATCTTGCATCTTAAACCATTGACAGGATTTTTTTGGAAAAACAAGGGATTTACGTCAAAACTTGATTCAGTGAAAAATCCTACGTCAAAGATACTACATTATTGTATACTGTCTATAGTGTTTCATAGTGCTGTCACACAAATGTGTACAAAACGTGTTTTTATACATTAATCTGATACTTTGTAACAGGGGTGTGTATTGGCAAGAATCTGGTAATACGATACGGATCATGATACAGGGGGAACTATATTATATATTGTGACATGTAACAATCCGTAGCAATACTGTAGTAACAAGGATATATTTTTAGTATTGTCGAGTACTTGACTCTGGTGTTGCAGAATTTACAGACCACATGACTCTTGACGAAGTCGTAACTGCTTATTTTATTTGTTTTGAAACCAAAATATGTCCAAACATTAGCTTTAAAAGCTGCTGGAGTCGACTGTATCCTCTCATCCTCAGTCAGTGCCAGGATCTCCTATGGTTTCCTTGTTCTTTTAGCTGGTCGAAAGCAGTGAATATTTGCACGTTAATTTTACATTTTAAAAAAGTTATTTATATTGAAGACACTTTACTGAAAGTGACTCGACTAGGGAAGTGGCAAGAATTTTGGCGAAGCAATACATATTACGATACACTGCAATACTGTAGTAACAAGGATATATTTGTAGTATTGTCGAGTTTGACTCTGGTGTTGCAGAATTGACAAACCACATGACTCTTGACAAAGTCGTAACTTCTTATTTCATTTGTTTTATCAGCTTTAAAAGCTGCTGGAGTCGACTGTATCCTCTAGTCCTCAGTCATCGCCAGAATTTCATTTTTCCTTAAGCTGCGGAGGACTTAATGACTGCTGCCATCTAGGGGCCAGAAATTTGTCAAATGTCAATGTGAAAAGAAAAACTCATTTTATTTTACACACCCTTAATTAATATGTTAACCAGTAAATAACTATGGTAAACAATAAAATATATGAATTGAAGCCAAAAAAGAAATAATTAAAAGTATATTAAATTAAATGAATTAAAATATATAGATAAAGTGCTGTCGAGTTTTCAATAGAGTATCATGAAAAAAACCCATTGCCTAATAATATTTTCTAAAACGCCTATTTTGTAAAGATTATAACTTTTCTTTATCCCTTCTTTCTTTGTCTTGACGGATCAGTCATAGTATATAACGTGGCATCTTTTATAAACAACCCCGATTCTAAACTTTTCTATGGTCAAAAGAAAAAGGACGGAGGTTACTAGACCATTAAGGAAAAACTAAAAGGTTCAGCGAGTGAAAATACGCAGGGTTTAAGGTGCAGCTTCTACAAATCCTGCAGCAGAAAAATGTAAGTCATGTTGTGTCAGAGCAGATACTTTGAGTGAATAGTAATTTTTGGCGAGTGGAAAAAGGCACTAAACGCCTTCAAGACTTCAGGACACGACGAGAATTTAGAAACGGCTCGGTGTCAAATGGAGAGACGTCCGTGGATTGTTCATGTGATTGAAAAGCAAAGCAGCCTTTGTAGAGTTTTTTTTTTTTTTTTTTTTTTAAATCAATTTTTATCCTTGACGTCTGAGCGCAGCGGAGACCAGAGCGGAATGATAATCATCTGTCTTCCTGACTGATGGAACATAAGTTCAAGTTGGGTGACGATGGGAACAAGATGTTCTCAGGTAACAGCCTCTCACGAGGAAAGAATGACCGCGTCTCAGTCTATAACGTCTGTGACGTAACTCGCTTCGACCGGATGACGTTGGACATCGATTATGAAGAAGAAACCGTTGAGAGATTCATGAGAATCCGACCCTATTGCTGAAGCGTTATCAACCATCTGTGTCTGGTCTTTGATGTTTGAGGCTCAGTAGAGGTTTTTGACGCGATTGTGAAGATACGAAAGTGATGGTTATCCCCAGAAGATTCAAATTTCACTCATTTTATACTCACCCTTATTTCGACTAAGGTTTGAGATTATGATTATCTGTTCCTTTTTTAGAGTTAAAGACAAAAATTACAACTCGAGCTCAGTTGTCTTCGTCCAAAACGACACTTAAAAACATCCAAATACCTCCAAACTGCTCGTCTGTAACGTCCATCTTGTATTGAAGCCTCGACATGAGGAATTGTTCCGAAAAACCTAAGATAATGTAAATAAGTCTGTATATTTTAAGCTTGGTTTTGGGGGACGCTGCTAGGCTATCAGCATAAATCTTGGGCACTGACACTTACAAGGTGTTCCGATGAGGAAAGAATTCAGGCAGCACCTGAGAGACTTGCAAACCTCAAACAAACCTAAAAAATACAGACTTTCTTTAGGTTTTTCTGGAACAATTCCTCATATTAAGGCTTCATATTATTGTACCTTTTGATTCAAACTGTATATTAAATTTCTCTTCCCTTTCCGTGTCCAGGTTTTGTGAATCTCCATCCAGTGACTCGGAGATGCCAGGTGGAAGGGGTCGTGGGAAACGGATGCGTCTGAACATGGCGGAGCGTTCCTACATCGACCCGAGTCCAGCCACCAAAATCAGGGGCCTGTCGCAGCACAGAAGTCGTGGTGGGGGGATTGCGGGAACGGCGGCTTCCATACACAGCAAAGGTCGGAGAGGTAGCCTCAAGCTAATCAATAGCACCTGCCGAAATCCTCCGTTCTTCACTGTGGATGACGTGAAACCCGCTAATGGTGCTTCTTCCCTCTCTGGAAAAAGAAAGAACAAACTGCCCGGTGACCTGGACCTCACCCTGGTCTCCTCTAGCAGCATTAAAAACGGAAATGGAAAAAGGATCAGAGCCAAATCCAGAAGTGCCCCATCTACACCACAGGGGAAATCTGACCCGTCCTTTATGGACCCAAGTGGACGTTGTGCTTCCTCACCAACTCCCCCACCCATCCTCATTGACTGCCCCCACCCTAATTGCACTAAACGCTATAAGCACATCAATGGACTGCGATACCACCAAACGCACGCACACTTGGATGTTGAGGGGCCGAGGAAACCGGACCTGGAACCGATGAAGGATTGCGAGAGCGAAGAGCGACTATCAGACTGTGACGACACCATCAGCAACATGTCATTTGACCTTTCCGACACAAACAGCACGAGCAGCAACAAAAAGCCAGCTCCTTTGTATAAGGTGACTACGGTGGGGTCGCCGAAAAACCGACGACTGCTCCTCAGCACTGACCACAGTCCAACGTCAAACTCAAAAACCAGAAGAACCTCACTTATCAAAGATGGGTTGATTGATGACTTGAGCAACCTGCCAATCATCTCAAATATGACTGTGGTGTTGGAAAATTGCATGGTACCTGACAGGAACACCATGGTGGAGATGCCCAAACTGGAGGCAGAAGGATTGATAGACAAGAAGGGGGGGTTGTGTGACAAGGGCAAAAAGGCAAACAGCAAAGTAGAGAAGTTGTCAAAGTTAAGAACAAATCGTCCGATCGCACCAGCACCGGCGCCTCCGAAGCTGATCGCTATACCCAACGCAGCGTATCCTGTTGCAACGGCAGATGCAACAATGTCGCAGCAGCCCTCCTCCATGGCACAGGTAGGTCTCGTAAGTAAAAATCTTCCTCTAAAACCCATCAAACCAAAGCTGAACATTATCGTGGAGCCGAGCGTTGTTAAGGCTACATTAGTTAATTGTGTCAGTGAAACCAAAAAAAAAGAGAAGAGAAGGCTAAAGGAAAAACAAATGAAGGATCCTTCACAAAGGACATCCAATGGTGACAGTGGAGTAAAACTGGAAGAATGTAGCAATGGTGCCAAAATAGGAATAAAGGAGATTCCTGGAAGCTTACTCAAGGAGCACCTCAGCAAGCAGGATGTTTTAAACGGACTCGGGGAAAGCCAAGAGAGCAGGATGGCCAGTATCAGGGCAGAGGCTGATAAAGTCTATACCTTTACAGACAATGCACCGAGCCCGTCTATCGGCACATCGTCTCGGCTTGATGTCAGTGGTGGTTGTGCATCGAACCCAGACAGCAAGAACAACAGCCCCGCGTACTCGGATATTTCTGATGCAGGTGAGGATGGTTTGTCCTCCGAATGTCGCTTAGATGGGATAAGATCCAAATCTGGCTCCTGTGTTTCTTCAGAAGTAAACTCTAACCATGGGAGTTCAGGTAAAACCCCGCCCACCATTGTCCCATCATCAAAAGACTCTCAATCCCCATACTACCATGGCTTTGAGCCATACTACATGCAGGGGTACGCACAGTCGGAGAGGCAGGCGTTCCATAAAAGCCCTTCCCACGACAGCAAAGGAAAAGACAGAAAGGAAGATCTGAAAGAGAATGACAGATCGTCTTCTCATGACTTTACAGACTCAAAGAAAGTTGACAGTCCGCCTCAGTCTCAACTCCAGCTGGCCATGAGTCAGACCCAGACTGCTTTGGCTCAGTCACTGTACTATGGTCAATACTCTCGAGGACTGTATGTGGACCAAAAACTGTTGATGTCTCCAAAATGCTGTGAACAGATTCCAAGTGGAAAGCAGAGGGGTGACCGGGGGATGGGTGGGAGAGACCTTGATGAGGGTAAACATGGGGTGCCCCTTCAAGGAAAAGCCTCAGAGGGCACACGAGGGTGTTGTTCCAAACCTGTCCTATCCTACGTTGAACTGAATGAAAGCCGAGATAGGGGGCAGAGTCTAGGGGTCAAGATGGTGCACAGCGGCATCATGGACCAGCAACAGCTCTCTGTGAAGGACTGCGACGATATCAAGTCACCGTCCTCCTCGTCATCTTCGTCCCTCCACAACTCAAACAAACAGACAGATCTGGACTCTAATGTTTCCTTTTCAAGTGTAAGTTTCTCACTCTGTCTCTAACCTGCCGCCGCCGTCGCTGCTGTTGATTTGTGATTTAATAACTTTGTTGTGTGGTTTGAAAACTTTTTACGTACACCGCGTACCTCTAACTGATGGTGCTAATAACAACAGTCATGCAGTTCCCGTGGTGCTGTTGCTCTGCTCACTAATTGTGTCTCTCCATTGTTCGAAAATCTTTCATGAGTTAAAAAAGCTCAGCAGCTGATGTACTGTATATGTGAGGCTTTTTACAAATGCATCCCCAGAGTTTCTTTCTTCACAAACAGTTGCTCGCGCCAGATCAGCTTGTTTTTGTGAAATGTTTGCATGACCAGAGGTGAGATTGTTTTTTTCTCTGAAAAAAAATCAGTTTTGCAGTGGATCATGCTCATGCGACACGTGATGCATACCATCAGGGCGGACGCAACATGCTATCCTCATCCCTCGTCTAATGGCTGCCTGCTTCTGAAACGCCGTCATTCTTCATCAGCATCACACGCAGAGTCAAAGACAGCGGTCCTGTCTTTGG
This sequence comes from Callionymus lyra, assembly GCF_982586985.1. Classification (NCBI taxonomy): domain Eukaryota; kingdom Metazoa; phylum Chordata; class Actinopteri; order Syngnathiformes; family Callionymidae; genus Callionymus; species Callionymus lyra. The sequence continues at coordinate 6,337,636 of NC_141818.1, read as the reverse complement.
CTCTGCTCATCCAAGCAGTGTTTCCTCTATAGTTGTTGAGCAGCAGTGGAAAAAAAGGCTCATGTCTATCAGGTGTCACAAAAAAACAGACTTAAGTGAAAATCGTGGAAAAGAAAAGATTGACTGCTGATCACCTGACCTGAAAATGACTCCCACCCACCACTGTTACCAAAGACGTATAGGGGAAACACTTCAACTTTAGCACCAACTCTTGTCCTCATCAATCTAGTCCTCAGACAGCCCAGCATGGACTCACCGTCTTGCTCACAGCAAGTACTCTGAGCAGCACGAAGAAGACCCCTACGAGGATGACGCAGAAAGAGTAAAGGAATGGGGAGCCGCTATGGATCCAGCCAAGGTCGCCATGTCAGAGCGAGCAGGAGGTGTCGGCTGTGATGGCAAAAAAAACAGACTTCACGGCGCACATGATGTTCCAGTCATCGACGCGGAGGAGGAGGAGGATTCTGACAGACTGGAGGGTCTGGACGAGCAGAGCCAGGAGTCAATAGAAGGCCTATCGGAGGAGTCGCAAAGTGCCCGGGTGGCAGTCTCTCCACCAATGACGTCGCAACCCTACATCCAGTACCAGCATTCCTCCTATCAACCCTATCTGGCCATGTGTGAGAGCAGTGGGGGCTCCTACAGACGGTTGTCTCCAACACTGATCCACAATTACCCAGGTAAACTACAACAGAACCAAAGAACCATAGTATCAAACTAGTTTTCTTCAGTCACAGAATTTAGTTTACGTTTGGCTACGTCTAAAAATATGTTCACAACAAACTGGATCTGTTCGTGTCACTCCACAATATTGAAATCGCGGATGCAAACAATTTCAGGTTCATCCGTGGTATGCAAAAGTTGTCAAATCTGGATTTGTCAATGAAAAATACCACGTTAACTAATCAAACTTGAGGAGGAGGAAAGATCGTTTTGGTACGCCAGAAACCACTAGGGTGTGAGTAGCCCAACAATTTCCAATTGAGTTTGTTGTCAACACACTTGAAACCAACTAGATAGTACAAAAACAGCTGCATCTAGAAAATCCGCTTCCTGTAGACTGGGCATAAGGACACGGAGAGCTACAGAAGAAACAGACATTTTTACAGGTACAGGCTCAATGATTCATCTGTCCTCCAGGTTTCCATTACCCTCTGTATGGTAAGACGGCGGGCAGGGAGGAGTCGGAGGTGACCCCTGCTAGCCGTGCAGGAGCAGTGAGCAGCAAACAGAGCAGCGACTCGCCCTCGTCCACTGCAATGGAACTGCTGCAGCAGAACCACCAGTACCATGGCAAATCACCAGCTGTGAGCACCACACACCTAGCTATGTTTTCTGAGTGTGTGTGACAGAGCTACTTTCCTACTTAACCTTTAAGTTACGATTATTGCTGTCGCAATAACGGAGCATTCGTGGAGAATCGCTAACATACAGTATGGGGTGGAGTTAAAGTGCCATATACCCTCACTGAGTCTATTACAAAGCTATTAGTTGTGAAGTTCTTATAGTCATTGTTGTGTCTTGGTGCAGCCCGGCGAGAAGGGTTCCCCCGAGGGAGAGCAGGAGATGGAACATGAGCGTAACCACCTGTCGTTCGCCCGACACCTTCACACGCACCATCACACACACATGGGCATGAGCTACAGCCTGATGCCAGGACAGTACGACATCTACAAAGGTGTGAACAGACCAACAAGTCTTCATTTATATCCTGCATACAGTGATATCGTTGTTGTTGAAGTTATACATTTATGTTTGTGTGTCTTGAAGGTTTAAGTTCCAGGTCACTGGTCTCCAGTCAGCAAGTGTCAGGTCACTCATCCACAGGTAGGCTCAACACTCTAACCCTGTTGCAACGTTGTTCTCATGTCAAGCTTGTAAACATAGTCAGTGAGGGAACAATTTCACATTTTCAGCTGGAATGACTGGACTGTTCTTGTCTCTGCAGACAGCGAGGGAAAGAAGTAGGATCATGTGACGACGGCTCACGTGAGGAACGTCAGAATTATCAGACATCAATTCCATGGTGTTGAATAAGCTTTGCCTCGCTGAGAGGCCGGAAAACAAACTTTCATTTGTTATGAATGGCAACTACTTTTTTTTAAAAACGAACCACTGGATCTTGACGAGGAACCTCAGTGAAGGAGAGACGATCCAGACATTGTGGTGTTTATAAAAACGCACATTTATCGTAGTGTATTATGATGATATGACTGAATGTACTGAAGATTACTAACATTATCCAATAGTGTTGATTGTTTTTCTAAGAACCTCTATTTGAGCAGAGAAGTTAAGGAGCGAAAAAGTATATTATTATTCTTCTTATGATGATTATCCGAGTGGTCCTCCTCCCTCCATTGTGCTGGAGCTTCATTTGTAGACCTATCTGTACTTGAGCGTAAACTCTGTTGATTGTATCGTCTTTCTGTGCCAGTAAACCTTCACGCCACGTCCGAGCCCGCTGATGTAGATATTCTGTACAGAACCGTGGCCGAGCACCTTCACGCTTTCCACGTCTTTGTTTTTGCTCCATCGTTGTTGGAGCAGCAGTTAGAGCGGCCATCTCTCAAACTTGTGCACTGAGTTATCACCGACAACACAGCCGTCAATGTCCAACATTGCTTTTTATAAGTTTTCTTTATTTGTGTCATCTTCCATCCGGATGTGTTTATTTGTAGCAGTGCGGGACTTGGGAATAAAGATGGGTATTGTTGGGGTTTTATCCATTTCCAGTGCCAAACTGGTACTTTTGAAACTGTGCTGGTGCTTAATTGGTGCCAGAAACTATGTCCAAAACCCCTAAAAGGCTCTGTTACCTTCTGTCAGTATTAGTTTTGGGCAGAATTGTGTGGAATACCTCTTCTGATTCTTTTTCAGACAAATTTACTATGGTTTTTAGTATCAAGTATCAATACCTTCCCTCCTCAAAGGAAGACTTCACCCAAAAATCAAACTTTTAATATGTTTTAATTTTGGTTGAACTATACCTTAAAGATTTGTTCTTAAAGTAGGATTACCAAGGTCTACTCCTGGACAAGCATCAGACTCATCTCAGCCGTTTGGAGATTGTTATTGAACTTGTAACTCACTGGACTGCAAATCCAAACTCTAAAGTTAATCCAATGTATCCTTATTTTCCACCTTGATGCCAAATTTGTCTTGCAAACTTGGACATGGACCTCCCGGTCAGGGAACTAATAAAATAGTCTTGGCGGCGCAACCACCATTAGGTACCTCTGAAGTTTGGCATCTGTACGAAGGAAACTCCGATCTATTAAAATTAACCTGTTTTACTTTCTGAGAAGGCAAATTTCTCTATTCTCTGGGTTACTTTTTAGTAAGTTGTGCGCCACAACCCACTTTCTTTCCTTTAGGTCGCCAAACCTACTGAATGTTTTTGTTCTAAACACTGACATCAGGAAAGCCCTTAAATCTTCTTCCCAAACAAGCCTTTGGTTGCATAAAGCATAGAGAAGATCTACACAATTGGAACGTTACAAATTGTAATACAATTGTCCATTTTTTGTGGAGTTATGGAGTCTCTGTGGGAATATAGGATGTGCACATGACGAAACCTCCTCTCAGAATCTTGAGTCAATGATTCAACAATTGTTTCAACCTTTGTTTGTAGAATGAAGAAATGTATGACCGTATTTGATCCTTATGTGGTATTTGGTACCACAGCCCATGAGCAACATTTCTGGTCACATTTTTCCTGAAACTCATCTTTCAAACTGATCTCATTCCGCTCTGAGTGGACAACTTCCCAACATTAGCAGGGGAGACCCCACAAAATCAATTCATGCGCTCGCCAACCTCTCATTTTTGATCTTGTGATTTGGGAACCGGGAAGAAGCATTACTTATCTTGACTGGAATACTTTGGCAAGAGCCTTAAAAGTTACCCCTGGGGTTGAGTGAGAGATGCTGTCGGGCAACAACCTGAGAAGTACATGGAGAAGTGGTTCACTGGTCAGACAGTCAGACGTTGTTACAGCCTCCATCAAAACATTGTGCTTGACCGTAATCCTTAAACTGCCTCTCCTATGAGCACTCCTAAAAGGGGTTTGTTCCAAATCCAGCGGCTCGGCCTTCTTCTCTCCCCCGAACCTCACCTGCATCGTCTCTACTTGAAAATAATGTTGAATATGAACTTTGTTTACACAGTTTACTCATTGTTACTTTATGAAAGCTGCTTGTTTGTTCCTGCTGTATCCAGTTAAAGACACATATAACAACCGGCTGTTGCTTTTTTATACTGTAAATGCCTTAAATCATATGTTTGGCAACAATCATGATTAAAGAATCTTTATATATGATCGTGTCATGTTGTTATTTGTGGTTTTCCCTACAATGAGCTTCATTTTTAGTATTAACTACATTTTGTTTTCAATAAAAGTGATTTTATCTTCTAAAGATATTTTAATAATTTAGCTGTGTGTTCTGGGGAGGGTGATATGAAAGAATGTCACAAAGAGAAGCTGCCAAAGAAAAAGGACATTAGGTGTCACTTTGTTTAATATAGAAAAAAAAAGTACTTTTTAAAGGGGATGTCAAAAAAACTAATTCACGTTAGTATTATTTTTAAATGATTTAACTCACTCTCAAAATCCAATTTATCCAAATGTATAATTACAAACGTGTTACATGGTAAATACCCACTTTTACTGCATTTCTACCTCCTGCCAGCAGAGGCCGCTGTTAACTACTGCAGACCATTTGTGTCGCCACTTCCGCCAGGAAAATGGGAAATGGGTGGCGCCAAAGTTTGACAACAAAGCGGGTTTTGCTTTTTCTTTGACCGGCGTTAATGGGAGAATATTAGTTTTTTTGCATTATGACATTTTATTAACTTTTACATTTCCATTAGCCAGCATGGCATCAAGGACGGATAAACTTATAATCGTTGTATCGATCGTTGAAGGTAAGACGCCCTGAAACTAGCTGTCATGTCACTTTATACATCGATTTATTGAGTTTAAATGGGTCAAAAATGATTAAATATTCCCGTTATTGATATTCTCTCGATGTTTACTCACGTGACAAAAGTGACAGGTCAAGGTTGAAAAGATGTTTTCTTCCTGTTAGGTCGCAGCTTCCCCAGAAACCAACAACAAAGTCTGGTGATCAGAGCGACGTTCGGCGGAAGTCAACTGTCCACTGAGCCCGTGGATCACGACGACCAGCCACAGATCAACCAGGACCTGGCCTGGGAGATCAACCGCAGGGACCTGCAACAATACAGGTTTATAACATGTTTATTACAGTCGAAGCTTCTTGACTGTAACGGTATATAGTATAAGACTGTCAAAATATGTGCTTTAATGTCTCAAACGAGTCTGTATTTGGTAGAAAGAACTATATTTTAATTGTCCTATGAGTAGATATAGTAGTATACTTATTTTATACTTATATTGAGGTAATAAACTTGAATACCTTTGACACGCTTTAGCAAAGAGAAACATAATAAAGTGTTATGAGTATACTTATTTAATAGTAAAATTGAAAACACTTGGTTTACTTTTGATTTCCCTTAGCAACAAGTATATTCAAGTGCACCATGAGTATACTTAGTTCATTGAAGTATTATACTTGAAGTTCACTTTTCAAAAATAATGGAAAATTCAATTAAAATTATACTTATAGTATACATGACATTTTTGCAGGAGTTTTTTGAAAGTATTTGCAGGCAATATCTTATGTAATTAAAGTAACTAAATGAACCTTCTCCCTTTATTTCAATGTATGCTTAATTTGCTTTAATCTTTCAAATGCCTTAATAAACGTATCTTAACAATCACAAATGAATACATTTTACTGTGCAGTGAATTATTTATTGTATTAGAGAAAGAAAGACGACATTGAAACATATTGACATATTTAATCGCAATTGCAATTATATTTTTTCAATAATCTCTTAGCCCTTGTAAATAGTGTACTATTATTACACTTCTATATACTATAGACTCCTACCTACTACCTAATACACTGGGTAGTATATGATATTACTTGAAAGGATAACAAGTAAATTTATAGTCTGAGTATCAAATGAATATACTTTTAATAATTATAACAATAATGTCTATTTGTATAGCGCCTTTCTAGACCAGGGTCACAAGGTGCTTTGACAGTCATCCATTCACACACACAGTCACATAGTGGTGGGAGTAGGCTGCAACATGCTATGTGCCAGGTTAAAGTGTCTTGCCACACACTTGTCTAGAGCTGGGATTGAACCTGCAAGCTCTCAGACCACTGGCAAGCAGCCACTCTACCATCCCAGCCGTGAAAGTTTTAGTGTTTGACCTTCATCCGTGAACTTCATAAAACTGAATCTCTCTCTTCAGGCTACAAAGAACTCCCATCAAGCTCCATTGCTACGCTGTCAACACGGTGAACAAGAGCAGAGAGCTCATCGGCTACATCATCCTGGACCTTCGATCCGCTCCAGAGGAGAAACGGGTAAATCAAACCAGTCAATCGCTAAATTTAATTTTCCTGACTTGTTGTTGTTGTTGTGCGGCAGGAACCTCGCTGGTTCCCTTTGTTGAACTGTAAATATCAAAGGCAGAAGTCTGCCTTGCTCATCAACTTGATGCTGGAGAGCAGCAAACCAGCGGAACCCTCCCCTGACAGGTTCAAGGCCAAGAAGGCTCCTCCCAGGCAGGGTCAGCCCAGCTCACATATCTCCATAATGGTACTGTTATTATTACAAATGTGATTTACCTGATTATTATCGTCAACAGCAGCTGCTACATTTGCGGATCTGTTGCCAGAGAGGCTGGAGGCTGTTCTGGTTCCTGAACACGGGTACCACCAAGTCGGACCTGCCGATCACTGCACCGACATGTTCGTCCTCTCCGTCACCGTCGCCTTTGCAGCCAAACTAGAACAAGTGAGAAACGCAACTATTTATTGAGACAATTCATGACTTGAATATATCTAAGTCATGTTGGTTTAATGATATTTATTTTTGGCTTTACAAATACATTGTCTTTTTCTGATATTTAAACGTTTTTATAATCTTCAGAAAAAAAGTTTGATTTGTTTAACATGATAATAACTGTAAACATATATAAATAATAGAAAGAAACACATTAAACTATTGGACATATTGACAATAACAAACCTTCAGTCCTTGATTTTTTTATTCACTTTTTCTGTTGACGAGTCAGCATTTTTACCTTTTGCTAGAAACATCCCTAAAGGGAAAATGAAGTAATATTTCTTATCATGGTTTTGAGTTAAAACAAAACTAAACAATTGGCATTTTAACCAAAGTGAAACCACTTTAAAAATCACTTTCTAACCTCTATAACTAATAATAAAATTTTGTTTTCCAACACTACTTTCTATTCATCTCACTCCCTCTCAGTGAGCTCAGCACTGCAGTTGTGTGCGTAAGATTTTAATTGTATAAATTGTCATTATACATGCATAGTCGCATATGCTCTTGTTTTGAATCTGGCCTATGTTTGGACAGTCCTTCTGCAGAAGTTCAAAGTGTATCGTAACGACAGTTATATGAGCTCAAAGCCTCCGTTCTTTGCCGTCAGATGGTGTTTTAACTTTCAAGGAATCTAAAAAGTTGGAAGGGTCACATCCTTGTGCAAATCTTTTTAGCGATGACAGGCTCCTAATTAAAGTGTTGATGACATAAATACGCCGGGATGAAACTGAAGGCTTTCTGGGGAGTGACCTTCAGCTCAGGGAGATGTGACCACCAGAGTGTCCTTGTCATCCACGACTACCGCAGCTTCTCCATCATTAAATCAAGCGAACACGACATGTTTCTGAGACAAATATTGAACACTCAAACACATGCGTTTACTTGCCACAGTGGTGCTCAACTTATCAAAAATAATGAATAGGGTTGTGAGCATAAAGAGACTGTATTGATATTCAACAGAGCTGTATCGCACCATTTTGGCTCTCAAATCATATTTAATTTTATCGTCGTTCTATTGGTTAATTGGTCAATAAAGTGTGTTTGAAAGAAAGAAATAAAATTTTAATTCTCAGATAACATGCAAATATTCCTGTTAATTTTTGTGTTGCAAATAAACTCCTGCCAACAAGATGGCAGCAGTCATTATGTCCTCTGTAGCTAAAAAACAAGGAAATCACTCCCGGCAATGACTGAGGACGAGAGGATACAGTCAACTCCAGCAGCTTTTAAAGCTGATGTTTGGACATATTTTGGTTTCAAAACAAATTAAAGCAGTAAGGGCTTTGTCAAGAGTCATGTGGTCTGTAAATTCTGCAACACCAGAGTCAAGTACTCGACAACACTACAAATATATCCTCGTTACTACAGTATCACAATATATTGTTACCTCTGCACGTGATGCGTATCTTTGTCGCCAGATTCTTGACGATAAACACCCTTAATAATTTTGACTCGTTCTCGTCCACACAGCTGATCTCTGGCAAGTTGAAGCTCTCCTCCGAGGGCTCAGAGTTCTACTTCTACTACTCTTTGTTAGGAAACGACGTCACCAGTGAACACTTTCACAACTTGCTGACCTCCGACTTCGAGCCAGAGCGAGCCTCGGTGAGAATCCGCAGCAGCGAGAAGATCCTGCGCGAATTCCTGGCTCATGCGCCATCTTTACAGGTGTTATTCACTTGAGCCCCCTTCTGGTAGCTTTAGATCTAACCCTTAAACCCTCCTCTTTGTGTTGCAGATCCACCTCTGTTGTGGGAATCATGCACTAGGTGGCGCTGACGTCCCCCTATCCGCTTTGGCCGAGCTGTCTTTTCACAGCCAGATGGCGACAGTGAGCCGAGCGTTCGCGCTTCAACCCACAAACCCGTCTGCACCACCTCTGCCTGCGGACCTGCAGCCCACTGTGGGCGTGGAGCTGGCCCTGAGGAGGGAGGAAGTGACATCACAGGTATGGCTCTCACTTATTTTTTAGAAGACGTCTGCAGTTCCGATTTGTGTTTGATGGATCTTAAATTAAACTTTTTTTTTAGACAACGGAAGCTAAAAATGCCGGCGAGGCCGAGACCACCTCACCTATGCGGACCCCCATCATCGTTCATCCGGCTGAAGAGAAGCGTCGCACCTCCTCTCCGGTCTTTAGACCTCCTGAAGTAGCTCCTCCCATTTCTCCCCCTTCCTTTCACACCGAGAGTGAAGCAGAGAGTTTGTCGGAGGAGCATCAAGACTACAGAGGACATGCAGGTGAAGACCGCCTCAATATTATCATCTATAAAGTGTAGTTTTGTTGAACACACAGCAGGGGGCGTCATAGCTAAACAAACGACAGAATCTGTCACTTGCTTGAGATAAATGGACTTAAAGGAAAGTTGGAAGAACGTTTTACTGACATTATTTTTCTCCCGTGTTGCTTGTTCATCAGATATGGACGTTCGATTCCCGGCCCCGGAGGCCGGAGCGTCTTCTGTCAGCGTCTCTGCTCCGAAGGTGTCGATCCCGTCGTCGCCTCATCACTACTGCTTCTCGCTGCACCTGCAGAGCCTGAGCCGCTTCAGTCTGACACATCCCATCGCCGTCACGCTGAGGTGAGAGCCCGACATAAACACTATCTCTAAACTTAGGAAAATGTTGTCGGAACATGATCTGGAGCTTGTAATCCATGCGTTTGTTTCTTCTCGTCTAGACTATTGTAACAGTTTGTTTTCTTGTCTTAACAAGAAGGATCTGTCTCGCCTGCAGTTGATTCAGAACTCTGCAGCGAGAATTCTGACCTGTTCTAGTAGAAGAACTCACATTTCCCCGATCCTTAAAACTCTTCACTGGCTTCCAGTTTCTTTCAGGATCAACTTTAAAATTCTGGTTCTTACTTTCAGAGCTAATCATGTTCAGGCTCCTCCTTACATCAGTGATCTGATCCAGCCTTACACCCCAGCTCGGGCTCTGAGGTCTGTGGATCAGAATCTACTGATGGTTCCTCGCACACGGCTCAGGACCAGAGGAGAGAAATCTTTTCAGGCTGTTGCTCCTAAGCTTTGGAACAATCTTCCTCTTTCTCTGTGTTTGATGATCTACTGACTCCTTTAAGAAACATCTTAAGACGTTTCTATTTGTTCAGGCTTTTCCTTGATTTTCTGGAACTCCTGTGTTGTTCTCAGTATTATCTTGATCTTTAAAGTATGTACTTTTTTGAGTATTGTTTTGATTGTTTAAGCGCTTTGTGACCCTGGTCTCGAAAAGCGCTTGAACAATAAATAAATATTACTTACTTACTTCATGTCTTCCCAATAGCAAATATGGAAGAATATAATACTTAATAGATTTAAATATATAGATTAAAAATAATTCTGTCAGGATAAGAATCCGAAGCTTTGAATTGAACAAAGAATAGGAATTAGATCTGGTTTAAAGTCACTCGTTTTACTTGCAAGTGACAAATTACAACAGAATTTACATGTGGTTCGAAGCACAGAGCTGTTAGGTCGCTGTTGTATCTTCTTTGCAGTTTCACAAGCCATTCATTATCATACTCCAAAGGTTTCCCCAAACACAAACTTCACGGGAGTTCACTCTAATGTTGGCACCAAAAGTAGGGTTGGTGCGGTAACTAGTGCCGATGATCCGTGGTTGCATTTACCTGGTAGTTTAAATAAATCATCTGTTTGTATCATTGGAACAAAGAAACAGAGCTTTACCGCTCTAATATAATATATTTAAATATGCAGTACTTATTGCTAAAAAAAAAAAGTTTCCAGGAAACAAAGCATATATATAAATATATATATTTTTTGATTTTCAGATACCTCTATAAGTTTTTCGGCTCAGCTCCTGTCATGACGAATCCCCCTGTGGAGCTTCAGAGGAACACAGAGGTTTTCCTTCCTCAGTCGTTCTGTGCCTTCAACTTCGCTGACCTGCCTCAACATCTGGAAGAAACCTTCAACAGGTAACACATACACAATAACGCATACACGCACAATAACAAATACACACACAATCAATCGGAACGCTTTTACATTGTACACAAATTCTGCGGTCATCAAATAAAAATAAACCCAGAACACTAGTGGGAAATCGTACTAAAATGTGTTCAAGAGGAGCCTCTTTCACCAGCAGATGGAGCTCTTGGACAAGATTATCATACAATGTCTGGTATCGGTAGGAGGTTGATTTGTTTCGTTATTATTCATCAAAAAGCGTCTTCAATTAAAAGAATATTTTCAGTGACAAAAACTTGCTGCACCTTTCCAGTAATAAAATAAGTCACAATATAGAAATTATATAATAATTGTCATCCGGGAAAAGTTAAACATTTTGAGCTCAGGTTTGGTCCCTGAAGTTCTATGAAACCCTCAAGTTAGAAACATTTGTCTTGCTAATGAGTGATGCTCTCTTGCTGAAGGTGCCCTCTGGTGGTGGAGTTGTGGCAGAAGGACTCCAGCATGAAGGACCAGGTCATAGGTCACGCCTCCATCAGACTGCAGCACCTCCTGCGGTCGGACAAGACCAGACACACGGCTGCTTCGGGAGAGCCCAGCTGGAGGCGGACCCTGCAGGACCGGATCCCGGTGCTGGGAGACGGGTACGATGGACACCTCGTGTAACCATGGTGACATGTTCTGGTTTGTTTTTGTTTTGTTTTATCTTGGGTCTGTCTCCTTCAGCGACAAGGTGGCAGAGCTGAGCTTCGAGGCCACTCTGGACGACCTGGGCTTGATCAAATTGAAAGAGATCACAGTCCATGACTCGTCTCAGGTGAGGAACCCCCCCCCCGTCACCATCTTGGTATTGATAATGCATCCGTCTAATGTCAGTCGATCACTGAAGCGCCCAGAAGTTCTATAATCCATCGTAGAGCGATTATTTATGTCTGTCAGTCTGAGCGCAGAGTCTGGAAATATTATTCATTCAAGTGTGTATTGGCAGGAATCTGTTGATACAATACGTATCACGATACAGGAGCAACAATGTGATATATAGTGATACTGTAGTAACGAGGATATATGTGTAGTATTGTCGAGACTCTGGTGTTGCAGTATTGACAGACCACATGACTGTTTACAAAGTCGTAACTGCTCTCATTTGTTTTGAAACCAAAATATGTCCAAACATCAGATTTAAAAGCTACCGGAATCGACTGTATCCTCTTGTCCTCAGTCATCGCCGGGATATATCAGGATTTAATTGTTCTTTTAACGGCAGAGGACATAATGAGTGCTGCCACCAAGCAGCCAGCAGTTTAATTGCAACTTAAAAGGCTGTGAATATTTGCATGTTAATTGTAAATAAGAAATCAAATGATGATAAAACGATTAAAAAATAAATAAATAATAAATTAACATATGATTTAAAATCCATTAACCCTTGGATAAAGTGCTGTATAATATTGATATAGTGTCGGAAATACCGCAATATATATCAGTTTATTGATAGTTTCTCACATCACTATTATTCATAAGTTGTAAGTCGGTCTTTACACACTCAGCTACTCCACTTGATAACTGGTCTCACTCCTCCAGAGTGAACTCGCGGCCCCCGCGCCTCACAGACCTGCCGCCCCACAACCCCCCGCAGTGACCCCAAGAGACACCCCAGAGTACAGAGCGGCCCTGGAGCTGGAGCTGTGGAAGGAGGAGCAGAAGCTTCTGTTTGAAGAAGAGGTTAGTGACGCAGAGATGGAGTCGTGTGTGTCGTCTGAGTCACTCAGTGTTCGAAATAAAAGTGTCCGACAAACAAACAAATAAAAAGAATGATCTTTTCGCACCTCGACTCTCGTCACAAACCAACGTCACTGTAAAGCACTTTAATACGCGGAGACTTCAGAACCACAACAGTCTGGTGTTCATTTCAGCTCAAGAGGAAGCAGCTGAGCTTGATGCAGGTTCTGACGGAGAAGTGGAAGACGAGGGACAAAGAGAGAGAAGCAATCATCAAGAAAAAGGTAAAACACGGTTTTATATCGTCAAACATGCCCTCATCTGGTCATAATTTAATTATTAAGTCAGTTGAATTATTTGGGGAAAATACTATACAATTAGTTGTGTAGTATTACCAACATTTGATGAACCAACATATATCAAGGCTTGAATGATGATTAAATTGTATTAAAGTATCTTCATTTGAAAAAATAAAGCCCTTAAATAATACGGCACAACACAACTTGAATTAACCATATTACTATCACACAAATTAGAGTACAAAAAAACAAAGCAAAAACTAAGAAGTTTAGTTTTTTCCGCATTTGTTTCTGTCGCCACCTACTGGAGAGTCGGTATACACGTTTTATTTATTTATTTTTATTAACAGCGTCGATTTGAAAACTAAAATTCTATTGAAACACAATGTACATTTGAATGGGGAAAAATCCCAGTGAGATATGAAAGTCAGAAGAGTTGAAACAACAGAATCTACTATACAGGAAGTAAAATGAAAAAAGTTTTCTTACAACAAATAATCAAACCAACAACAAGAAGTTGGTTTGATTATTTGAAGATTCTAGATTCCATGTCCCAGTTTTGAGTTGATGAATGATGCTTTGTCTTGTTTCGTGGCTTGTTTTAAAGCAGTACTGTGTGACATTTAAAAAAATATATTTCATATTTTCCTTAATTATCGATTTCTACTGAGCAGCCTTGACTCTGGAGAACCTTTCCTGCAGGAGTGCGAGTACGACCACATCGTGAAGCAGCTGGAGAAAACTCTGACAGACCAGGAGAAGAGGAAGAAGGTTCTGGAGGAGAAAGAAAAGCAGCTGGCAGAGTCACAGTCACTGGTCCGACTCATACATCAACTGTACGATCGTTGCTGATACACAGTTAAACTGTAAACGCATGACCTTGTCTCCAGGCTCAGCGTCTGCAGAAGGAGCTCCAGGAAAGCCAGCGGAGGCTGCAGCTTGACTTTGACCACCGGGTGGCGCTGGAGAAAGAGAAGGCGAGTTGTCACGGATCAGCGTCCTAACGGACGTCGCTTCACACTCGTCGTCTCTCGCCTCAGGTGTCCGACTGGGAGACTCGGCACAGGCAGCTGGAGAAGGACTTCCGGGTCTTCAGGGAGCAGCAGAACGTGCGCCCAGAGTTCCGCCTGCAGTCGGAGGTCAACCTGCTCATGCTGGAGAAGGTGACGCCCTGTGACCTGTCATGGCTGAAGCTTCTCAGCTCAACACTACTGTCGTTCTTCTCTTGTATATCCGGTCGTCTCCGTCATCGTGTCGTTGGTCCAGGTGGAGCTGGAGAGGAAGCTGGAGTCCACCACCAAGTCCAAGCTGCACTACAAGCAGCAGTGGGGTCGCGCCCTGAAGGAACTCGCCCGCTTCAAACAGGTATGACCCTGGACTCTTATTTTATGTCTGTAGAATCGTCTAAAACTTTGATGTTACTTCTCTGATACATTCTTATTCAGTGTTTAACGGTTGAAATCTAAGTAAATAACTTTTATTGTTATTTACTTTCACTTCTCCTGCAATTTGACGTGTCCAAGAATGGAGGTTATGATTCGGATTATATTTTATTCTGTTGGGCAAGTGTCATGTTGTGTTTGGGCTGGAAACCAAGGTTTAGATCTGGCAACCCTTCCTGGAAAGTCTGTGTGAACTCCTTTGTGTCTTCTCCACGACTCTTGAGAACCTTAAACACAGATGCTACTGTTTTTAGACCAATAGTTTTTACAAAGAAAAAAAAACGAGTCGCAATACACTGAAATATCTGCATTTTCTGCTAAACGAGCGTCTATGGCAGGAAATCAGTGGCCCTTTGTCTGTATTAATGTGGCCCCTCATGAAGTCGGAGTGAAGGAGAACTCAACTGGTGGGATTTTTAGTCTTGTCTTTCTCATCTTAGTCTTTGTCTTTTCTTCTTGCAGTCCTTTCTTCTTTGTCTTCCTTTTCTTTGGTTGTATAAGCTCATGTAGAAATATTACTGCTCCAGTAGTACTGTACTTTTTTATTATTCATCATAAATTGCAATACTTATTACATGTCAATTTTTCTGGCTTTAGGACATTTGATAGACAATATCAAATATCAACCGTTTCTGGTCAAAATCACTTTCTAAATTCTAATTTGTGGTTAAAAATAAAAGGTTTCTACATATTTAGGGCAGGTTGATGTTGATAAGATTGGGTCACGATGTTTTGACTGTACTGTAGCTCTTGGTAATGAAGTTCATTGTCTAATCTTCATCACTGTTTTACTATTTAAAGTCAGTTTCCTTAAAAGAAAAAAGCAAATCACTTTTTGTTTTTGTTTTATTTGATTCCATACAATATATTAAGCTCAGAATATTTCGATTCATTTTAGTAATTATTCCTATTTGATTTGGTTAAATTAATAGAGCTGAAAACCAAAATATGCCAAAACATCATCTTTAAAAGCGTCTGGATGGACTGTATCCTCTCATCCCCAGTCATCGCCAGGATCTTGCAGGATTTCATTGACGTAACGCCTGCTGCCATCTAGCTTCCATAAGTTTAATTGCAACACGAAAATTAACAAATGCTGTGAATATTTACATGTTAATTGTAAACAAAAAAAAATAGTTTATTTTTATTTTTAAAACACTTTGTGGAATAAAAAGAGGCCAAAAAAGAATAACGATCGAAATATGACTTGAAACCCAAAACACTAAAAATGATTCAGTGCTTGATGTAAGGTTTAAGAAAAGAAAATCGTTGAATTTATTTGTTTTTTTTCTCAAAAACCCACCAGTTGAGAACCACTACCTTGAGTAATGTCCCTCAATAATAATATAGCATTAAAAAACGTTCTATGTCTACGATCTTTGCTTTGGCAGGATTCAAGCAAGAGAAACAAACTTGACGCAGAAATATGTTCCGAACTCAAAATGTCCCAGTGAAGGCACCGTAGTCATGATCGTCGGAGATATTTCATGAGAAACAAGATTTTCCGAGAAGTAGAACCTGGACCTGCTGCTTCCCTCAGAACCAGGATGTGTTTGGACCCGTTATCTGGTGTTTTCTCATTGCTTAAAGTTTTCCATCTTTTTTTGTTCCTCGCTCCTCGGGTCCGAGTGCCGCCCCAGCTAAGTGCCACATCAGTGTAAAGAAAACAGGCCGTGATTTATGCCGCTCCGAGGGGGTTCAAACCTCCCCCCCCACAATCCCCTCCACTATTAATCACTTCGCCGATTGTGTGGCGTTGGTGAGCCAGCCAGGCGTTAACTATCCAAACGTCACACTCCGGACTTTCTTCTGGGGGAACATCAGAGCCGTGTTTACACGAGCGCTCGCGTGTTTTTCAAAGCAACGGCTCTTGTTTGAGTTTCTCGCTCTCGCCCGCCGATTTATTCTCTCCTCTCAGCACCCGGTGGCACCGATGTTTAGCTCCAGTCGGATCATAAAAATCCCTCGTGGAAGGAATGATGTGCTTTTCCCTGCCCGGGAGGTGGGAGGCGGGCCAGGCCCGGCGCTGCGGAGGCGTTTGATCCGAGAGGGTGTTTGTGACCCCCAAATATTGAGACAAGCGGCTTCACGCCCGAGAATACGGAGCGCGCTCGAAGGTTGCGTGTGGAGCGGCGAGGGCGTGAGCGATGGTGCTGGAAACCACTTCAGAACTTCTTTATCGTAACACGTTCACACTCTCCTGGTGGAAGATGAAACGGAAACTCGTTGACCCCGAAAAGATCTTCTCGGTCCTGAGAACTTTAATGGGTTTTCTGAGGTGCTTTAGAAGTCTTTTGCTGACTTTCCCAGTCCTTGAAGGTGAGGCAGGTGGTGGCTTAATGTCCGTAACCTAATGAAACCGGTTCTGACCTGCAGCCAGGAGGGTCTGTTCGGTCGGTTCATCCGGAGGAGACTCGGAGTAGAACCAACCTCCCTTCAAAACGTAGGACGTGCAGAAGAGACGGTGATGTTTGAATGATCACTTATTTTCATCAGTTATTTTATGGTTTTTATTTCAATAAAATATTTGTAAATAACATTCTTTTTCAAATTTACAATTAATGTAAGTAAGTAATTAGTATTTATAGAGTGTTTAACATTAAAATATTCACAGCGTTTGTTTATTTTTATGTTGAAATTAAACTACCAACCACTAGACAGCAGCACTAAGTACTTCCTCATTAGCCAAAGGAACAATAAAACACGGCGATGACTGAGGACGAGAGGATACAGTGAACACCAGCAGCTTTTAAAGCTGATATATTTTGGTTTCAAAACAAATGAAATCAGTTACGACTTCGTCAAGAGTCATGTGGTCTGTAAATTCTGCAACACCAGAGTCAAGTACTCGACAATACTACAAATATATCCTTGTTACTACAGTATCTATGATATAGTGTATAGTTATATCTTGATATGTATCAAAGTTTAAAGACTAGTTTCCTCAAAAGGCTTGACCGAGATCAGTTTGTCTTTCAGCCGTAGCTTGTCTGGGTCGACGGTTCTGGTCTCTCTTGGGTCCAGGTCAGGGTGTGATTCCAAGCCATCAGTCTCAGGCTCTGACCCGAGGACCAAGTCTGACCCGGGTCAGTGTCGGAGCCACACGTCCCGTCTGTCTCAGACTGGTTCTGGCCTGTGTGGGTCTGCTGGTTCCCAGCGGAGCCGTGGAGTTATTTCAGTGGGTGACTCAGAGTCTTGGACCCGTCCCGGTGTTGTTCTTAGGTTTTCTCTCCCTGACTGGCCTCGACTCTCTCAGACAAGTTTGCGGGTGCGTTTCCTCGCAGTGACGGCTCGGACCAAGAATAGACTCTGAAAACAAGAGACTCGTTTTAAAAGTGTCAATCATGCGAACGAGTCGTCTGCGGGAACTTCTGCGAGTCCCTGCGGAGACTCGTGACGGTTCCCACCAGTCAATCCTGGAAAAGTGCGGAGCGTCGGTGTTCCAGAGGAGGAGGTCAGTGAGTGACGTCCCAACAACACACATCACTGTGAGGGAACATCACGTCTGATAAAAACAAGTCTCGACCGTTTGTTCTGACAGACGTCAGTGAAACAGTTTGAATGAAGTTTTCTGCATCATCGAGGTCGTCTTCTTAAGATCCTCGTCATCTTTAACATTTTGTTTAGTCATGTCTTCTTTGTTTTCGTATTTGTCTTATCTTTGTTTTAGTCTCTGTCTTGACTTCTTTGTCTCATCTAAACTAGTTTTTATTTTGTCTTATTTGTCACGCCCTCTATTTTTAGTTTTGTCTACTTTGTCTTTTCCATCTAATCTCATCTCCTGTCTCTGTCTTGTCGTCCTTATTTTAGTCTTTGCCTTCATTTTAGTTTTCATCTTGCCTCTTTAAATCATCTCCTCTTGTCTACGTCTTCTTGTCTTTTTCTATGTTTTAGTTTTAGTTTTCTTCTTTGATTTAGTTTTCATCTTCTTAGTCTTGTCGTCTTTTATTTAGTTTTTGTCTTCTTAGTCTTGTCTTCTTTGATTTAGTTTTTGTCTTCTAAGTCTTGACTTCTTTGATTTAGTTTTTGTCTTCTAAGTCTTGACTTCTTTGATTTAGTTTTTGTCTTCTTAGTCTTGACTTCTTTGATTTAGTTTTTGTCTTCTAAGTCTTGACTTCTTTGATTTAGTTTTTGTCTTCTTAGTCTTGATGTCTTTGATTTAGTATTTGTCTTCTAAGTCTTGTCATCTTTGATTTAGTTTTCGTCTTCTTAGTCTTGACTTCTTTGATTTAGTTTTGTCTTCTTAGTCTTGGCGTCTTTGTTTCTTGTGTTTGTTTTTTTGTTTTTGTCTTGTCTTCTTCGTCTTTGTCTTCGATTCTATCGTGTCTTTGTGGTCTTCCTCCTTCATCTTGTCTCATTTAAATCTTCGTTCTTGTTCTCATCTTCTTCAATCTTTCATTTTTGTACATTTTCATCTTCATAGTTTATTTCATCGTCTTCAGCTTCTTGATCTTCAAGTCTTCAGCTTGACCTGAATATTCCTGAACTGCACAAGTCTGAGGACTCGGCTCTGAGTTTTCCTTGAGTTTTCCTTGAGTTTTCCGTGAGTTTTCCTTGAGTCTCCTGAAGGTCCCGCAGGAGCGTCTGGAGCTGCAGGTTTCCCACAGTCTCTGGTCTGTCGAGTGAGAAATGAAGTTTTAATGACTCCGTTTACCGAGACTCGACCGACTCGGTCATGTGACCCGCCTCATTGTTCCTCCCTGAGAAAATGACCCGCCGGTCCCTCAGGTGGCTCCGAAAAACTCACTGTGAGGCCCCGGAATGCGAGGAAGTGTTTTGCTGCACTCTCGACCTCCGCGCGGTCCGACGGTGACGTCGGCGCAGGAATGTTTGAGCGACGCATTCCTGCGCCGGCGAGGAAATCGTTTCTCTGAAGTCCAGTGACGGACGGTGGCGGCCATGTTGAAAGACAACAAAAATGTTTTTTTAAGAGATAAAACGCTGACGATGGTTCGAGTCCAGGAGACTTCATGACTCGTCCTGGAACAGATGTTGAACTCCGAGTCTCTCCTGGACGACTGACCTTCAAGAAGGTTCTGTGATCTTGTTCTAGAGTCGGTTAAACGCAGGTGAGAGTCCTCCCCTCACTCGTGAACAAGATCGTACATACATTTGTTTACGGATTTTCACTTGTTAGCTTGAATCGTCGCTGACATCACTTCCTGTTTGAGTCGACGGTGTCAGGTTTGTTGGGAAAGTTAAACCTGGTCGGAAATCGGAGCGAGTCATGTCCGCGTTGTAAACTTTAAATACAATATTGCTGGTTTGTACACGACATAAACATGTTAAATTATTGTTATAAACTATTTTAAACCTTCAAGGAAAGTAAAGTGAGGAAATTATTCCACAAAAATAATTTTACGAATCTAGAGTCATCGCTGAAAATGTTGGAAACTCGGGTGACTGAGGTCAGAGGTCGACGATGTCATCGTTGTCGAGGTGACGAGGTTGAGTTTACGAGCGTCCACGTTTCCCGGCCGACGCCGTCGCTATCGCGTCTTCACGATTGTTCCAGAAACTTGTCTCAGGTTGTGTTTGGCAGCGAACGCTCCTGGAATCTGTTTGTTGTTGCAGTCGTTACACAAATACCTCGACTTGCCACTAATGGTCCGCAGAGAGCAGGCCTGAGTCAACACGTGTGTGTGTGAGTGTGTGTGTGTGTGTGTGTGAGTGTGTGAGGTAGGCTGTGATTCACTCGTCATGATTGTTGTCATTATTAACGCACACATTTTCTAACTCGGTTGCTTTTTTTTCTTCAAGTTAAGCCACAAATTCTTTCAACAGAAAAGAAAAAAAAACGCACACAAATATAAACACACACTGATTCCCGTCTCTCACTCCGACACACACAAACATACATATCACTCACACTCACTCATTTAGCACATAAACACCCTGATACACAAACAAGCGTCACACAAACACATCCCTGCTAATACACAAACAATTTGAGACGCACAATTAATCATTTTCCAAATCGCAACACATTATAAACGTACACTTACACGAAACATGTGCGCACACTTTACCACAACATAAGAAATGCACAATGGCATGTAGACGTAAGATTGAAACACACTTTCAAACACACACAGAAGATAAAGACCAGTTGTAAGTTGTGTATCTGCTGCCTCACCGCCTCACTCACGGTCCTCAGCGCGAGCAGGAGAACGCGGTGTCGCGGCTGAAGAAGCAACAGGCGGAGCTGGACCAGATGAGGGTTCAGTTCCGGGCGGAGCAGGAGAAGAACCTGGTCCAGGTGGACCGGCAGGAGCTGGACGACATCAAGGGCAAGCTGGAGAGGTGAGGAGCAGAACCAGGACTAGTCTTAAGTCTATCAAGGTGCCACACAACCAGACACACACACTTGCACACCACATACAAATACACACAACTAGAGTTGTAAAAAATATAAATACACTTAAAAATCACGATTTATTTATTTCACGATACTGTATAAACATTAAATTGCAATTTGTTGATCCAATATAATTGAATATATTTTATATTTTGTCTTTATGTGGTTTATATTTCAATAAAGTGTGTATAAAATAATAATTTACAATTATTATACACATATTTCAACCTTTTTGTTCATTTTTCTGTTGCAATTAAACTTCCGGCCACTAGATGGCAGCAGTCAACATGTCCTCCATAGCTTAAGGAAGAATGAAAACCAGCGAGATCCCAGCGACGACTGAGCACGAGAGGATACAGTCGATTCCAGCAGCTTTTAAGCTGATGTTTGGATATATTTTGGTTTCAAAACAAATGAAAGCAGATACGACTTCAAGAGTCATGTGGTCTGTAAATACTGCAACACCAGAGTCCAGTACTCAACAATACTACAAATATATACTTGTTACTACTACTACTACTACTACTACTACTATATATTTTCATAGACCCTGTATTGTGATAAGTATCGTGATCAGACTCTTGCTAATAAAAACTCCTACAATTACCTGATGTTCAGGCTGCAGCAGCAGGAGCAGAGGTCAAGCTCCGCCCCCCTCGCCGCTCAGAGAGGCTCCGCCCCCCTCGCCGCTCAGAGAGGCTCCGCCCCCCTCGCCGCTGCCCCGACGTCGAGCGCCGACGACCGCTTGTGTCGCCTGCTGGACGAGCGCGACACGCTGCTGAGAACCGGCGTCTACTCGCACGAGGACCCCATCATCGCGGAGCTGGACCACCACATCCGAGAGACGCAGCGGGGGGCGTCCAATCAGAGAGCGGCGCTCGCCGGAGACTGTAGGTAGCGCGTCACCAGCTGCAGCGCCACCTGTGGTGCTGGAGTGACATGACGTCACCCGTGAATATTTATTTCCATCTTTTTTGCTGTGAGTGGAGTGATAACCTGCAGGGGGCGCTGCATCCTCATCATGTGACCATAAACTATTTAAATAAACGTGATTTTTTTACATTTTTGTTCATTTTATTTTGTACACAGTTCATCCTCCTTTCTTTTTCTCGTGGTGTTGGAGGTGGGATTAGAACCGACAACTTTCTCTGCTTCTATAGTTCAACAAGATCCTCCTGAAGTTTTTTCGTACATATGTTTTTATTTATTTATATATTGAAGAATTTATTTTCTTTAATAGTATAACAACATTTTTTTATATTTTCAAAATTAATTCCTTTTCATATTTTAATTCCCAATAATGACTTGTTTTTTTTTGTTCTTCTAAATTCGTTACGCTTTATTTTGTAGTTTTTGTTGGTATAATCGTGACGCCAGATCAAACCAAAAGAGTGCCGAGCTACTGGATCGAACTTTCGGCCAATCACGCGACGCGCCGATGATCACGTGACGACGTAAAAATCTCTGGCGCGGCAATTCTTCAAGGGCAGGTTCCAGAGAAACAGTATCGTCTGTAAAAACTAAATTGAAGTTTCAACATTTCGAAAGTTGATTAAAAAACACTGAAGAGTTCGTGTTCGTTCAGTTGCTTCTTCCTGGAGTCGCGAAGAACAACAAGTTGTACAAATCAAACTGAGCTTTATTTCCTGTGGAACATTTTTGGTTTTGGTCGTAACATTTGTGGATCAACATGCAGAGTCGTTTGTTTCCCAGAAAAAAAGAAGAAAAAAACACAAACGGAGAAACTGATTATCAGAAGAAGGTTCATCACTTCCTGGTTATTCCGGATTTCGTCCGATTCTTTTATCCATTTTAAGTGTCGCTGCTCACGTGTTCTGAACCTTCAAGTCCCAGAATGCACCGAGAGTTTCATTTTCTGAGCCTTTATTTTGTGTCAGACAATTTAAAAAAAAGTATCTGTTTCCTTTGGGTTTAGCTTTGGAATGACAGGAAGTTTATGTCTTCATCTTCCTGTTCGGAAACGTTGCGTTGTTTGTAAGCTAGCATCGATTGTTCGTGATCCAAAATCAAGACTGAATCAATCAATCACAGAAAACACGATGCTACACGTGACCAAAATTACGTTTAGTAAAAAACTTTTATTTCCGACTTTCTTTTAATGGACACGTCAACATCGTTTTTCTAACATGTTCCGTTTCTTTACCTGTTACGATTAATCTTGAGATTAACTTAAGAAGAAAATGCTTTTCGACTCGTGTTCATAGTAAAGTATTTAGAACTCAAACTGTTTTGCGATAAAAATGAACACGTTCATCAAAAATAACAGAATTTCTGTTACGGATCTGTGGAGTGACTCGTACAAGTGGCTAATGCTAATGCTAGCTTCACCAGCTTATTTACGACAAAACCGAATTTAAATACATCAACAAGTTCCCCAAAGATTCCTTTTTGTGTTTGCTTTTCCATTTGTCGTCGTAAATCCCGAAAACGAAATGACGTCAGTGAGCGTCAAAACAAACTCACGACTTTAAGCATTTGAAACATACAAACAGGCAAACTCCAAGTGCATTCTGGGAAATGCTTTTTAACAACATGAAAGCGATTTGTTTCTTTTTCGAAAACACAATTTTTTTTAAAAGAAAGTGTGTTTTTTTTTATAGACAACGCAACTTTTTGAAAAGTGACTCGTTAAGATGGTCAAGTTAAGTTAAGCGATTCCTTTGGTTCCAAGGTTGACCTGAAGGCGACCTTTACATCAAGTACACAAAACTTAAAGATTCAAAAACCGTCTCGTAACACGACGTTTGTCGGGAATATTGAAAAAACGGGAACAAAGGGAGGAAAAGATAAATATTTTTCTGCATCTTCTGTACATTCGTGTCGTACTTTGGCTTCGCTGGTCGATCGACGTCCACAGGATGTTCTAGAGCTTCGTTGAGGGATCTTTGAAGGTCGTGATCATAAATATCTGAGGCGACAAATCTTTGGTTTTTTTCTCGTCCGTTCGTACAAAAGTCCAGGAAGTGAATCCGAGAGAAACTCCAGCGACACTCCAGGACTCACGTCCCACAGGAAGTGACCTCGTGTGTTCGTAGAGAGCGTTTCCATGGTGACCTGGAGAGCGGCTGGAGTTCTGATGGGATGGATCCTTCAGTCCACCTCGATGGACTCGCTGCTCTCGTGGATCGGTTTGCACTCGTTGGGAAGTCGCTGGTGACGACTGAGCTGCGTCGCCTGCGTGAAGCTGCGGTCGCAGCGCTCGCACCTGAGGGGGGAGGAGGGGGTGAGGGAGGGTGAGGGAGGGGGTGAGGAGGGTGAGGGTGAGGAGGGAGAGAGAGACCCGTTACTGGTGCAGCCCAGAGATCAGAAAAGACGTGAAGAAGAAGAAAACGATGACGAAACACAGAGTTAACGTTAATAGGTTCTGACACTCAAGTGTGTGTGAGACTCTCATCCTGATCACACACACACATCAATGATCTATCAAGGAGACTCAGGAGGGATCACACACACACACACACACACACACACACACACACACACACACACACACACACACACACGCACACACACACACACACACACACACACACACACACACACACACACACACACTTTTGTATTTCAGTGTCATGAGAATATCAATGAATTTCAAATTTTGACATTTTTCTTACAGCATTTAAAAACATCTTTTAAATAATGATATCATTTCTATGTTGAAAGATTTATTTTTGTTTTATTCAATTTAATAATTAAATATATATTTAATAATTTGATTTATAATTCCATTATTTGTATTTAATTAAAATAAATGTAATTTCTAAATTCAATATTTTTTATTTGGAACCTATTAAATTGAATTAAAAAATATATATATATATATATACTGTATATATATATATATATTATCCCAACATTGAAGTTACTTGTTATATTGAATATAAACAGATAAACATTTTTCATTTTACATTTTAAAATTTGTATTCTTGGAATTTATTTGTTTTTTTAGTTTAACAAAGTTGTTTGTTTAAAAAAGATCAACCTTTCAAATAAAAAATGTAATTAAACTATTTAGTCATCAATTCTAAAAACAAAACAATTACATTTCAATAAAAAAAACTTGTGAAATGTCAAAATTCAATCAATATTCTGACGACACTGATCTACTTGTCAATCAAAGACTGAATCATTTGTGACGTCCTTAACATTTTCTTCACATTATGAGATTTTTATTACATTAAACAGATTCATTTCATCAGAACACTTCGAAAAGATCTGGTTCTGGTCCAACTTGATCAGTTTCAACTCCGTCCAGACAGAAGTAGTCGAGCGGAACCTTCAGCTGACCTCTGACCTCTGACTTGTCGAACATCTTCCTAATTCAGACCCTTTTCAAATACGGCTCTCTTCAAGCTGGACCTCCTGCGACCAGAACTCCATCTGGTTCATACACTGGAGATCCAGTTTCCTGAGGTTCTGACCCAGAGAAGATCCATCTGGACTTCACTGGATCAGGGGTCATGATCCGGTTTCTTTGAGAGTCCAGGATTCTTTTCTAGGTCCTGGTCTCTTCAGGACTCCAGTAGAGTTCTGGATTCACTTCTAGAGGACCTGGTTTAGGTGTCGGTCCACCAACATGAACTTGCTGGTTATGGTCCTGAGTAGACCTGATCCTTGGCTGAGCTGTGGCGTCACTGAGGGACCAGGAGTTCCTCTGCCAGAGTGACAGTCATTGATCCTCTGAAGGTTCACAACGTCCTGATTGTCTCGTGTCCCAGAGACGCAGAAGTGCCGACATCGGCATCAGAGACTTGTTTTGTCCTCGTGCGTCGATGACGACTTCACCTCGTCTGATTGTCCATTAGCGCCGGTAATTGTTTCCACCCCCCCCACGTCAGCCGGGTCTGACCCCTGCCCCCCTCCCAAGAGTCCTGACCACAGCAGGCGTCTTTTTGCCGACTCAGCGAGTCAAAAAAAGTTTTTTGTTTACAGACGATTAAGACCATTTATTCTGAACCAAGCCTCGCCCCCTACTGGCCTAATAGTGAATTTAAAAATATATACTGTATATATATGAACCAATATAGTCTATTTATTGTTGTGTTTAAGTTATTTTAGGATTTTACTTGTATTATTATCCAGTTATTATTATTATCTGTTTTTATGCTTTATTATTTTTTCATGATCATTATATTGTTTATTTTTTATTGTGTTCTTTGTATGTTTTTATTTTATTATAATGATTCTATTGTTATTATTTTTCTATTATTTTTTAGTTCTTAATTATTCTTTTGAGTATTCCTATTGAGTTTTTTGTATGTTTTTTAAAATTCTAATTATATTATCATTATCGTCTATTATTTAAAATATATTATTTATTATTATTATTTTATTTACTTTATTATTTTGTATCTGTTTTACTGTTCATTATTTATTATATATATACACATTTATATTATATTATTATTTTATAATTAATTATTTTATTATTTAGTGTTTTGTATGTTTATTTAAATTATAATTATATTATTATTATTTTCTATTAATTTACAATTCTTATTTATAATTATTATTTTATTTAGTTTATTATTGTGTTATCGTTATGATATTTTATTTACTTTTATTCCATTATCAGTATTATTGTTAAATTTTTTTAAATATATATATTTTGGTATTTAATAATTTTAATTGTATTTTTTTTTTTAAATTGTTTCTTTTATCGTTTATTTATTAATTTTATTATTGTTTTTCTTCTTTTCTGTTATTGTTTAAACTTCTTTTTTTTTTTAAATAAGAAAATATATATACAGTGATAAGATAAAAATGTTTATTAAAGATTAGAAAAATCCTCTGAGCTCTGTTTATAAACTCAGACTTTTTTGAAGTTTTCTAAATAATAAGTAACAACTAATAAATATTTTTAATATTAAATTAACTAATCTTTCACTTTATAAAAAAAGGTTCTTGCTAATTTATTAATTATAAAACTCTAAATTATTGGTGTTAAATAAAAACTAACATTGTGAAGGCACTGAATGTTCTAAAATATAAATATACATTTTATTTCTATATGTATATATATTTATTGTTGTTTTGAGTATTTTTATTCAAAAAAAACTTCTAAAGAAACACAAAAATCCAGAAAGAAACATATCATGTTGATGTATCTGATTTGCTGAGTGGGTGTCAGGGGTCGCGGGGTCATGTATGGAGGGGGGGGGGGGGGGGGGTACTCACTGTTACTTACTTGAAGGGCTTCTCCCCGGTGTGCGTGCGGATGTGGTTGTTGAGTGTGGTGGCGCCGGCGAAGGCTCGTCCGCAGTAGCCGCACTTGAAGGGTCGGTCGCTGGAGTGAGTGACCACGTGGTTCCTGAGCTCCGACGGCTGCGAGAAGGACAGCGAGCAGTGACCGCACTGGTACGGCCTGAGGAGGAGACACGCGTCAAACACAAACACACAAACACTAACACAATAACACACACATGGCTACGACTTCACATCCTACTTGTGACGCCCGTCGTGGCCAGAAGGCGACCAAGAAACAGACTTTTCCAGGAACAGGAAGTGGCTTAAACGGACCATTTTGCAAAATAAAATAATTTTATCTTTGACAAAGAACGTGTTTTCATTTCAGGTCAAACAGGAAGTCGTAACTCGTGCGAAATCCCGTGAGACTTCGGGACGTGAAGATGAACTCTCGTTTCATCACCGTGTTAAAGTACTTATGTGTAGATTTTTACACTTTATAACCAAGTTTTTTTATTTGTTGCAAATTCTTAAGTTTGATTTGCTACACTTGTGAGACATATGTACCGATACAATACCGACACGGGGCCTTACGTGGCCGTCTGACTGCATTTATGTGGCCCACGTGTGATCGAGCTTATGAAGCGAATAAGGAAGTTTATGTTTGACGCTAGTTTATGAAATTAATATTTCTTTAGTC
This sequence comes from Callionymus lyra, assembly GCF_982586985.1. Classification (NCBI taxonomy): domain Eukaryota; kingdom Metazoa; phylum Chordata; class Actinopteri; order Syngnathiformes; family Callionymidae; genus Callionymus; species Callionymus lyra. The sequence continues at coordinate 6,310,031 of NC_141818.1, read as the reverse complement.
GCAGTTGAAAAAAATATTCACAATTCAAATTCAATTATAAAGATTTTCTGTTTTACATGTTTGAATAAAAGTAGTCGTTATTGTGTGTTTAGTTCTTTGTCTGATTTTGTGTTAAAAGCCACACGAGTGAGTGAGAAAACCTTCAAAATCCTCTTGGATCCAGATGGAACTCCACACTATTCTAAGTATCATCAACTGTTTTTTTTCCCCCCTTTTCATAGTTGAACTTGTTGAAACTCACAAACACACAACCATCAGACGAACGAAAACTTCCCAAAAAAAACTTGTAACATTTTTAGTTTCTATTAACCACAAGTCGTTTCCGTGACGACAACTTTTTCTATCTATTTGAGTAAAACAAATAAAAATAAAGCGACTTCCGTTCAGGAGCCGACGACCAACACAACCAGTAGTACACAACATACAGTCGACGTCTTCACCGGCGTCATTGATCACAACCTGCACGACACACACACACACACACACCCCCACACACATAAACACACACAAACTCAAACACACACACAAGGGAAGTAAAAGAAGGTAAAAATAAAATCGAAAGATTCTCACTTGCAGTTTTCCTCATAAATAGGCGGCGGCAGGAGGAGGGGGTGAGGAGGGGGTGAGGCGGGGGTGAGGAGGGGGTGAGGCGGGGGTGAGGAGGGGGTGAGGCGGGGGTGAGGCGGGGGTGAGGAGGGGGTGAGGCGGGGGTGAGGCGGGGGTGAGGCGGGGGTGAGGCGGGGGTGAGGAGGGGGTGAGGCGGGGGTGAGGCGGGGAGGGTCATTCATCAGCCGGCTGGTCTATAAGTTCACGCCTCAGCGGCAGCTCCACTATTTATTAGGAGGGTTTTCTATGAAGAGCAGCATCGACCGTGAATACTTTAAGTTGATGAATGTGAGGATATTATTTATTACGGAGAAGAGATTAATGTCCAGTTATTGTTTATTACAGCGGGGGGCCCGGGGGGGGGGGGGGGTTCAGGGGGGGTCAAACACACACACACATGTAAATATATCTCACACAAACCGCTGGTCTCACGTTGATGACATCACACTCGTCGTAAATAAGTAACAACGACCAAAAAGAGTCATTAAAGGAGAAGACATCTTTAAAATGTCATTTGCAACACTTTCTTCATCTGGTCCCTTTGGTCTCTCTTGCGCCCCCTACAGGTCGCCCGTGTGTCGTGCGTACATCGCGTCAAAATTGTACGAGAAAGTGTCTCAAGATGTGGTCGTCGCTCAGTGAGAGACGGAGCCGGAAACACACAATAATGTGACGATGAATGGACTCTAGACGATGAACCCCAGAAGACGAGTGTGAAACCAGGGGGACGTCGATCCGTCTGCTTGAAGACGACGACACAGGTCAGCGAGAGACGAGAGTGAAACATGTGCGTCTTCATGTTACCAGAGTCTAACCTCACACACCACTGAAGATGAGTAGAAGAAGAAAGACACTGATGGAGGAGGAAAGATTGGAGAGTAGGAGCTAACATTGCATAGGTGAGGGAGTCTGCCCCCTACTGGCCCGCGAGTGTAGAACCTCCAACGCTTTACTTATACTCAAATGTTTTAACCTTCAAATATATATTTTTTAATTTACAATATAAAGAATCAAAATTTTCATATTCATAAAAATGGATCAAATTTCTCCTTTTCTTTTTTGTTTCGGTGTTATTAAAAAAAAAGCTTTTTTTTAATATAAATTAATAAAATAGACTAGTTTCTGTCTGTGTCTGTTTGCATGTGTGTGTCTATATCTCTATGTGTGTGTCTGTATCTCTATGTGTGTGTCTGTATCTCTATGTGTGTGTCTGTCTCTCTATGTGTGTGTGTGTGTGTGTCTGTATTTCTGAGTGTGTGTCGGTCTCTCTATGTGTGTCTCTGTGTGTTTGTGTGTGTCTATATCTCTATGTGTGCATGGCTGTATCTCTATGTGTGTGTACATTTGTGTGGGTCTTTGTCTCTATGTGTGTGTACATCTGTGTGACTCTGTGTCTCTATGTGTGTGTACATTTGTGTAGGTCTTTGTCTCTATGTGTGTGTACATCTGTGTGACTCTGTGTCTATATGTGTGTGTACATCTGTGTCTCTATGCGTGTGTGTACGTCTGTCTTAGTCTGTGTCTATGTGTGTGTGTGCGTCTATTTCTCTATACGAGTGTGTGTTTGTGTGTGTGAGAGAGAGTCTGTGTCTAAGTGTGGGTCCGTGTGTGTGAGTGTGTGTGTCTCTATATGTGTGTGTGCTTGAGTGTCTGTGCGAGTGTGTATCTGTGTGTGTATATGTGTGAGTCTGTGTCTATGTGTGTGGGTCTGTGTGTGTGGGTCTGTGTGTGTGTGTGTGTGTGAGTGTCTGTATCTATATGTGGGTGCATGTGTGTGAGTCTGTGTCTCTATATCTGTGTATGTTTAGTTGTCTATGTGTGAGTATCTGTGTGTGTATGTGTGTGAGTCTGTGTCTCTATGTGTGTGTGTATGTGTGTGTGTGGGGGGGGGGGGGGGGTGTTGACCCACACAGGCGGTTGAATCCATACATATCTGGACGACTCTTTTATGAAGACATTATCCCCTCGAGACCAGCAGCCATAAATCACTGCTGCCGCCTCGTCAATACACAATCAATGAGCAGCGGACACACACGTGCG